>NC_067403.1:159469420-160069420 GCF_016432865.1 Antechinus flavipes | reverse complement strand
AGTTTGCATAGCTCACTTCGATCTGAGATTTGGCTCACCTGTTAGAGAGCTGGAGTAGGGATGTGCTAGCTAGAGGCAAGGACAGTTGTCCCTTTGTACCTCACATGGAGAGTACCTTGTTACTTCAGATAGATTAGCTTTCCTATCTTTAATGATAAGAAGGAGTCCTGGGATCACCTCAAGCAAGGAAATTGTATTGATAAAGGCTAAAAAAAGAAGGCAATGTTTGTTGGAGGAACTGGGGAAAATAGGCACATTAACGTATGTTTAGTGGAGCTAAAATTTGGCCTAGCCATTCTGGACAGCAACTTGGAACTTTGCTGTTCCCATCCCTTCCCCCTAAAGTTATATGCCTTTTGATTCACTAATACTATTAGTCCTGAACTTAAAAGAGACCAAAGAAAAAGGATTAATATAAAGAAAAATATTTATACCACCCCTTTTATAGTAACAAAGGAAAAAAAACCTAAGAGCTCTTATCTACTGGAGAATGATGAAAGAAATTGCATTATATAAATGTAATGGAGCATTATCGTCATGAGAAACGACTAAATGGATTATTTCAGTGAAATCTGAGAAGACCTATATAAACTGTTACAGAGTAAAGTGAGCAGAACTACGAATAAAATATATGATATAAGTGTAAAATAATGAAATTTAGAAGAAAAACTTTGAAAAACTAGAAAACTTTTACCAATGCAATGACCACCTATAGTTTAAAAAGAATGATGATGAAGCCTCACTTCTTGACAACAAAGTAATATAACAAAGCAAAAAAAAAAAAAATTGGCCACATCCAGGTAGAAACTAATTTTTGTTTGAATATGCATATTTCTTTTTTTTATTATAACTTTTTATTGACAGAACCCATGCCTGGTAATTTTTTTACAACATTATCCCTTGCACTCACTTCTGTTCCGACTTTTCCCTTCCCTCCCTCCACCCGCTTCCCCAGATGGCAAGCAGAACTATACATGTTAAATATGTCACAGTGTATCCTAGATACAATCTATGTATGCAGAACCAAATAGTTCTCTTGTTGCACAGGAAGAATTGGATTCAGAAGATAAAAATAACCCAGGAAGAAAAACAAAAATGCAAACAGTTTACATTCATTTCCCAATGTTCTTTCTTTGGATGTAGCTGCTTCTGTCCATCCTTGATCAATTGAAATTGAGTTAGCATCGTTCATGTAAGTTTCACCAAGCCTCTCTATATTCATCCTGCTGGTCATTTCTTAACAGAACAATAATATTCCGTAATATTCATATACCAATGCATATTTCTTATAAGAACTTCCTTTTTCTTTTCCCAGTGTTGGGAGCAGATGAGAGGGTAAAAGGGGATAGAGAATAGGGATGAGTTAGAAAAGATTAGTAGGCCAGAAGGTTTTAAGAAGCTTAAATACAGTAGTGAAATAGAACTGAGAGAATGGAAGAATATGAGAAATATAGTGAAGAAAACACTTGAATTTGCTATTTCCTGACTTTAATGTAAAGTTGGGTACAGTGGAGAATAATGATGATTATCCTGTAATGAATTAATATACATTTATTAAATGTCTGCTAGGTACCAAATATTGTGCTAGCACAAAGCTTGAACATGAAGTGACTAAAGTATTTTGGATTGATTCCCCTTTTTAATTTGAAGGGTACACATCATTCTTTTTCAAAGAGATGATTGGTTTGGGGAGATAGGCAAAATCATAATGGACTTCAAGTATCTCCTTCAGGTATACCTGAGTAGTTCCACTTCATTACACAGAGAACAAAGTTAGTATTTTAGCAAACTCATGCTTCATCTGGCTTGGGCTCTTAAGAGAAACTAATCTAATCAGGGATGCTACTAGAGTCTAAATGGCTAGCATTTAACTGTTTCTGTTCATAAGAATTACACAGAATCTCTATTCTGCATCATCCTAGTTAATATTCCTTTGCTTCTGATATCATTCATCATTCTGTCATTGTTCATAAGTCAATCAATGACTCACTTCATAGAAAATTGGCTAAACTTGAGCAATTATCACTATCATCATCATCATCATTATCATCCTCATCTTCTTTTTTCTTATCATTATCATTTCCCATGGGGTCCTAAGTTTTGGGAACCACAATAGTTATTTTTGAAAATTTGAAAGGCTGTTATCAAGAAGAAAGAATTCTTTCTTGATACAGGTATACAACCAGAAGATATAGTTGGAAATAATGAAGCAGAAAATTTAGACCCAATGTTAGAAAATATTTATTAACAAAGCTGTCTAGAAAAGTAATGAGTTACCTGGAGAGGTAGTAGGTTTCCCCCTCATTGATGGACTTTGATTGAAATAGATAGTCCTTTTTAATATGGGTTGGATTAGATGGTCCAAGTCATTTCTAGCTCTAACATTCTGTAACTGATTTCTTTTTGTTTTCTTGGTCTTAACACCGTTTAAAAATGGCTTTATGAATTATTGCTCTTTTTTTGACTCTGATCAATTTTAGGTGAGGCTTGAAAAACATTAATTTGTCTAGTACTGACTTGACTATTAATTGTAGAATGTGTCTCAGAGACTCAGATACACTAGAATATCCTCAGGTATACTAAGATGTATCCATTCTGTAGATACAAGAATATCCAAGAGACTTCTAAAGAAGTTTAGTGAGTTCCACTATTTGAGTCAAGGTACAATCCAATATTAGTTGCAGTGATGATTCAGCATTTTTTTAGATTTTTAAGTCTGTCTTTATTTTTAAGCTTAATAGGTAAGTTAAATAGGAGAGGCTACAATTTTCCCCCCCAAAAGCTCTCAGAAAGGGTTGGTTCAACAGAATTAAAATCTTAAGCAAACAATGCAATGCAATTCTATTTTGAATCCTGACTTCCTCCTGAGATCTCAATCCAGGTGTGGCCTGAATCTGCTAAAACATTAACTTTGTTCTCTGCGTAAATGAAGTGGGAACTATTCAGGTGCACCTGTTGTGTGATGTTGCTAGAAACCATAAACTTATTAGAGTGTAACCTTTAAAAAAAAACAGCCATAACATAACAAGTGTGCTAAGGGGCACCTTTAGACTGCCATTGTTGATAAAAAGAATAACAAATCAAGTTGTAGTTTCTCAAGAATAGTTTTAAGGGAATTCTTGAATTGCTATATTCAAAGACAGGCAGGTATGTAAAGATGTAATCCCCCAGAAGCTGAATAGACAGGCACATATCTACCATTCTCAACTCTTTTCTCAGTCTTGACAAGGGTTCTTTTTTATTTTGTCTCCTTTACATAGTTTAATTAGAAGGTCCTTAAGTGTAACACAAAGAAAAAAGAGTGCTCTTTACTGTATGTGAAGAAAGACATGGCTCCTTTTAATTTCTTTTGTGAATTGACAGAATGATGGAGTACTAGGAACATTTATTTCTGACAGGTGTAATTTCACCCCTACTCCAAAGGTCATGACTTTAAAAGGAGATGAAAGCTTCTAACTGATGAATGAGGGAAGAAAAGTCTGACAGGAATAACATTCACTGTCTCAGGAGAATTAAGTCATGTGGTCCTGTGGTTTACCATTTGGCTGTAGAGTTACAAAGATTTACAGTGTATTCTGACAGGATAGGGAATGTGTTTGTTTGCTTTTACTTTGGGATGGTCGGTGAAAAACTTAGTATATGATCACAAATGATATTACTACATATTCACACCCTAAAGAAGGGAAAAATGAATCGGACTCCTCTAAAAACAATTTCACTGTAACTGATTGAACAACATATAAAAACCCTTAGCTTGCCAAGTTCTGGGCTACTAACAAGATTTAAAATAGAAGTTTTGCCATCACCATGTCAGAAATAATGGTTCTATATCATATCAAGTTCATTTTGTGGAAGGGATGTATAGTTATGTATGTTTATTCTTGTAAAATAAAATGTTTTCTAAATAATTTTTTCTTTGGAGGATGAGATTAAAGAATTTATTTTAAAAATTCTGTCAATTCTTTGATAGAACACAAATCATCTTGTATAATGGAATTTTCCCTACTTTCTTTTTAAAACATTTTCCTCTTTTCAGTAATATTTTGGTGGATATTTTGCCCCAATAGTTGCTAAATAATGCTTCCATGAGTACAGAAATTGAATTCTGTTCCTTTTTAAATCCAATTTATATTTAAATTAGAACTTTCTATTTAAATTTATGAAGGAATATTTTTAAAGGGTGTAGATAGGTTAATTACAAAGAAATACAGAGACTTGAATTTTTTGGTAGAAAAGATTCATAAAGTATACAAATTTCATGAAAGCCTTTAAAACCAATAATAAGCAGACTGTCATACTTTATTTAATATCTAACATTTACATAATGTTTTAAGTTTTGCAAAATATTACATATATATGTATAATCTCATTTTAAAATTTTTCAACAAAATATCATTTAGTGAACATGATTTCTTTATATTTGCTACTTTTGAAACTTTATCTTAGATCAGTCATGTGATAAATGCTTGTTTGTAGAATTTAATTTTTTCATCAACTTTTTAACTTTTGTTTATATTCTTGAACTCAGTCACCCTCTCATAAGCTACCTTGCCAGTCTAAGATACAGTGACCCGCAAATAATCTTTTATTTCCTAAAAGCTTAACTTTTTATATCCTAAAATCAGCTCTTAAGCCTGGGTGTCTTGGTATGTAGTACATCATATAGCTCATTGCTTCAACACTAGTTTAGGCCTTGGTGCATATTATCTTTTTTTTTTCAGTTTTATTCATAAGAAAATTCATAACGCCATTGCTGGTCCAAAGGCTTTGTAAATCTGTTCCCTTCAGGGCTCTGCTTGTAGAAAGCAACATCCTGTCCTGGCCTCTGCTCCTCTCTGTATGTGTATTATTTCCCCAGTAGAATGTAAGCTTCTTGAGGGCAGGGATTGCTTTTGCTTTTTTTTTTTTTTTTTTTTTTTAATTCCTGCTTCTTGACACATAAGTGGTTTTTTTACCCATTCATTTGAATAATTTTTAACTTTCGTTTTTTGAAGGAAATATTGAACCAATCAAGCAAAACCCTTCTTTTTAGAAGATATAAATCATTAACATTCATAGTGAATATTAATATAGCTCACAAAGTTCAGTACATAAGATGTAAATATAAAGGCATGATTGTATATTACTGGAGACCTACAAAAGCACACTCATATATAAAACCTCCCAAAATAAGTATTCATAAATATCCAATAAATAAAGTTTGTATGCCATGGTACCATAAAAATCATCAAATGCCCTATAAACTGATTCCATTTATTATGAAAATAACTAAGAAATGATCGGAACAAGAACACAAGTGTTTACACCCAGTACTAGCTTCATAAATTCCTGCTTGAGACTGCTAAATATTAAATAACTATCAAAAAATAAAAATTATAGACATTGGAGGAAAATATAATTATTAACAACTTTATTAGTTGCTTTGAAAAAGAATTCGTTTCCTGATGATATTTAACCTGGTTATCTACTATGCTGAACTTAGCTAGGCTTATTCTTGAATGGCAAATATACAAGCCAATAATGAAGCTTATGTAAATGTATGCATATATATTTATAAATGCATATGGAAATATAAAATATTCATAAATGCATATGCAAATGAAATTTTTTTCCAGTGTTGTTAGACCTGAAAGAAATTGTGTTCTGTTGACCTACTCTTCAAGACCAATGTCAATACCATGATCCAATAATACATCAGAAATTTAGAGTACAAAGAATGAACATATTGTTGTATCATTAAAACTTATCATTAACATTATCAAACAACACTGCAAAATGAGCACAATTTCCCAATTCTGTACATTAATCAGACTCTACCAAAGTCTAACCTAAAACATTTAACAGTCTGTTTCAAAACAGATGAAAAGTAAGTGGCTTATCCATAACATACATCAAAATGAATTTTTTTTAGTTTTAGATAACAAAGATTTTTACATAACATTGACATTAAATAGAATATCCTGATGTTCTTTAAATATTTCCCAGGAAACTTACCTGTAATTTTCATTAGTTTTCTCTTAGTATGAGATGCTATAATATTATATAAATTACATAAAATCAGATTTACATGTAATTTGAAATAAAAATAGTTAAAATTAAGAAATCCAGACAATTCCATATTTTTTCATATTAGGACTACTTGAAATATTTCAATTCCACCATCTTTTGTTATTTCCCCTCTTCTTTCTTTCTCACCCTTTTTCTAAGTTCTAATAAGAATTCCACCCCCTTTTTTTGACCTGCTATACATTCATGTTTCTCTTCCTAACTCTCCATGATCATTCAATATCCCTGTTGGCTCCATTATGTAACATCTGCTTCCTATCATTGCCAAGGAAGACAATCTCTTGAAGAAAACTTTAAAAATGGAACACTGTATATATGAAAAATTGGAAACTTGAGTTCTCCTCTTGCATCTGAAATGAATATTTTCAATATGAAAACCCTCTATTTAGTCCAAGAAAATCATGGAAACTATCAACATCTGTACATTGCAATAGAAATACTGTTTTGTAACTGCCATTCATTAACCCGATGAGTGAATAATATGGAAAACAGTAGCAATAGGCTTTTGGAGGGGAGTCCTTGTAAGAAAAGTCAAGAATTTTTTTTTAAACTCATAAAGGAAAATTTTTCTAAGTTGAAAAGGGTTTCCTTAAACAAGAACTTTTTACCAATTGCTTCTTTGTAGTCTAAGTGGATGCTTTGTGTATTAGATTAATTTGGTATCAATGAATTAAAGAAGGAAATCTAAGTGAAATACATACATTCTAGCCATGTGTCCTATTGGTAAAGAGAATTTGTAAACTACTGCCTTTAATTATAATAGCCAGTTTTCAGGGATTTGTGGTAAAATTAGTCTGAGTAAATAGTATCAACAGATATTTACCAGCAATCATTTTATTTGGGAGGTTAGCCTTATCACTTACCAAACCTGGTCCCAGAACTTCAATTAGAATCAATACTTCAGAATTGTTTAATGTGAGAATTAAATAAGGTAATTTATACAAAATACTTGCAAACTTTAAAGTATTATTATAAAAGTTAGCTAACTATGTCATAATTACTATTATTTTCTGACAGACAGATTATACAACTCATAAATAACATCTAATTCCAGGATTTTAGTATAGTACCTAGAACATAACAGGAACTTGGTAAATGTTTATTGATTGATTACACATGACTTCTTTCTCACAGAAAAAACAGAAGAAAAAAGGTACTAAGTGCCTACTATGTGTGAGACACTATGCTAGCTATTTTACAAATATCATTTGATCTATACAATAATGCTATTATTATCCCTATTTTATAGGTAAGGAAACTGAAAGAATAACTTCTCCAGGTTCACACAGCTCATTAATATCTGAGGCCAGATTTAAAGTCAGGTCTTCCTGATGCCAGGATCATAACTCTATCCACTACTCCACCTTATTTCTTCTACAAAGGTTCATTTAACATGTTGGGGAACTTCTAGATTTCTTTACAGTTTATAAATAGCAATGGAGTAGTCTATTTCTCAGTGCCCTCAATCTCAATGCATGACCACCTCACTTCCAGTTCTAATCATACATCTTTCTGAAACTATCTTCATTCCCCATATTATCTTCATACAACATGCTTTCACCCATATAATAAAGGCAAAGTAAAATCCTTTGATTTTTATTTCTTTTCTTTCTTTTATCCTGTTTATAATAGTTATAATGAAAATATTTGAAAGGTAGACAAAGATCAGGAAAAAAAGATCATAGAGAGTTTACAAATGCTATAATTAATCATAATATAATCTTGAATTGTAAATATTTTTGAACATTGAGAAATTTTTAAGATATGAGGTAAACATATGAAATGTGTTAATAAGTTTCTCGTACATTATAATATAATATATAACTACAATTGAATGAAATGAAGTGTCATATAGCTTTCAAATTGTTAAATAGCACAGGTATAATAGAATTTAAATGCTAGTCTTTTGCTCAAGTTTTTACTAAACAAGTTATTTTGTTCAGGAAGAATTGGAGCTAGCACTCACTAAAAAGAATTAATTTACTTATTTTAATTTATTTAAACTTGAGTGTGAAAATACTGTTAAAGAATTAATAGGAGAACTTAAGGACATGAGCTCAAAAAAGAGAAGAAAATTTTGTAATTGATTTGGAAGGATTTCGGCTTTTGAAGAGTTGATGAAGTTGAATTTGGGAGAAAAAATAATAAGAACTGAAAAATGAAAATTTCCAGGTCACTTCTCTGCTTCTGATTTCATAATGCTTGACTACCTCACTTCCATTTCGTTAGTATGAATTTTCTCATTGAAAGAGAGTTGAAGCAATACTATATGATGATCAATTCTGATGAACCTGGCCATCTTCAGCAATGAGATGAACCAAATCAGTTCCAATGGAACAGTAATGAATTGAACTAGTTACACCCAGTGAAAGAACTCTGAGAGATGACTAAGAACCATTACATAGAATTCCCAATCCCTATATTTTTGCTTGCCTGCATTTTTTATTTCCTTCACAGGCTAATTGTACAATATTTCAGAGTCATATTCCTTTTGTACAGCAAAATAATGTTTTGGACATGTATACTTATTTTGTATTTAATTTATACTTTAACATATTTAACATGTATTAGTCATCTTGCCATCTAGGGGAGGGGGTGGGGGGAAAGAGGGGAAAAATTGGAACAAAAGGTTTGGCAATAGTCAATGCTGTAAAATTACCCATGCATATAATTTGTAAATAAAAAGCTATTAAAATTTTTAAAAAATCAAAAAACAAGAAAGAGTTGAAGAAAAAATAATTTATGGAAGAGAACTCAAAAAAAAGGAAAAGGAGAAGATAGCTGGAAAAGAAAGTTACATAAGAAAAAGTAAGATAAATTGGTTTAGTTTGTAAATAAAACTTTTGAAATAAGTAAAAGAATAGAGTTTTAAAAAAAAAAAAAAAAGAACTAAGATCTAGTATCTCTAGAATTGATGAGAAGAGCAATCAAATTGACTAATATTTGCCAGGTTTTTAAAGTAGAAAAAAAGTAGAAAGGTTGGAAGTAATTAAAAGGTGAAGTGTGAAAACTGGTGATTTTTAAAAACAATACCAAGTGCAAAGTTAATTTTGAAAAGACTTTATTGGGTGTGAGAATTTGTATTTCTGCCTTGGTCAAGTAATTCGATCTATGTTCTAAGGTAGAGGCTGTTCTTCTTTCTACAAGAGAAGGATTAGTGGCTCAAGTGGATGCCTTGCCACAATCCAGTCATCAGGGTCAATTAATAGTCCTTTTAAAAAAGATGGAAGGATTCAACAGGAAAAATAAGATCTAATGTGGCATAAGGAAAACTTGGCCCTTGCTGAGAAATTGAAGAGCAAAAAACATCACACAGAAAAGGAATGGAAATAAAAGAAAAAATTTGCACCTGGAGGATAAAAAAGAGATTTTTCCTTAAGAGAAAGAAATTAAATGTACTTAGAGAGTTAAAAAAAAAAAAAAGATTTGAGACTATTCTGTAAGAAAAAAAAACTAGATGCTCTGAGACAGGAACTTTTCATTGTCCCTAGACCATCACATGAAAAATTATGAAATATGTTTCAGAGGAGAAGAAAAATAATAGTTGATCACTAGCCTGACTATAGCACCAACACAGTCCATTGACTTGATAACAATTATAGAAATTGGTTAGTTTCCTAGGATATCATATCCAAGACATAGCAGAGAATCTTCCATAATGAATTGAAATTATTCTATTTCTGTTGATTCACATGCACAAAATTTATACTCTTAAGAAAGGTATCAATATGGAACAGGTTATGTTTTATCCACTGCTGGCCATTGAAGATAATGGTTGTAAAAGAAAAAATTATTTAGTTTAGAACAGCTAATTAAGATTATGTCTAAGAAAAAGATACAGATTTTGGATTATGGTTTAAAATATAAGACTGAGCATGATGGCACATTCCTGTAATCTCTATTATGAGGCAGAAATTAGAGGATCTCTAAGTTTTGAGCCTCAATGTACTAAGTCATCTTTATGTCTATACTAAGTTTAATATTAATAGAGTGATGTGGTTACTGGATAGTCTTAAAAAAAGATAGCCATCCCTGCTCATAAACAGAACAGATCAGAGCTACTATGCTGATAAAAATGGGACTGGACCCATATGTAGTCCCAGAATTTCAGGACTAGATAACATAGAAACCAGGTCTTTTAAAACATCTAAGAATATGGAGATCAACAAATATGATGAAATAGAAGGAAGTGGCAAAAAGCCAGTTGTTCTCCACAGCTAATACAACAATGATTTAAGAAGAGAACCACACTAAGAAGTGATAAGGAAATCCAAGGGAAATCAATGAGTCATTTTTCTGGCATAAAACAGGTCCAAAGTCAAGTGACCAGGATAAGAATTATATAATAAGGTTTACTCATCACCTCTCAGAGCAAGAACTAAAATATTCAACCTGTGTACACAAACCAGGGCTAGCTATAAGTCTTCAGGCAGCTCTGGTATTCTGATTCCTGGAATGAGATATTATTCTTTTCCCAGGGAGCAAATAACCAAGGTTGGCAATGCAAACCACAGACTGACTAAGAGCTCTGTCATTGGGATCTTGCAAAGTCTTTCACTAACTTGCTAAGACCCCTGAGGATAGAGGTCACATCTCCACAGTTCCTAGCACAGCTATCAGGGGAAAATGTGTGTGTGTGTGTGTGTGTGTGTGTGTGTATTTATAAATTGGAGATATATAGAGATAGAGAGAGAGATACACACATATTATCAGATGGTACAATGGATAGAGCGTTGGTCTACTGGATCTCCACAATGGGGTAAGTTTTCAGTTCTATTGTTCAGACCCATATTGAAGTCTAGAGCCTGAAAAACTCAAACTATTTGGGGAAGTCTGAAAGTTTTAAACTGCCATTATGACCTTTGAGAAATACTCAATAACCAGAGAAGATAAAGAATTCTAGAGAAGACAATTGCCTACAGAAGTGGGCAGAACCTATTTACAATACAAAGCAAATCTAGAAAGTATACAAACAAAAAGGCTGTCAATGATAAAATGATACTGGAAGCACAAACCAAATTTGTCTTTGTTCAGAGACTCTGAAGACTTCTAGATAGAAGAAATTATAGATATTTCTCTTTACATTATACTTTTTAATCGTTCCTTTTGGTTCAAGAGAAGAGAAGCCACTGTGTGAAGAAAAAAAAAGATAAAATGCAGACACAAAAAGAAATACCTGGAATAAATGAAACAAAAGTACATAATAGCTAGCCAACAAAGAATGACAATAAAAAGTAATACTTTTGAACAGATGGTGGTAAACCTTACTTAGGAATTGAATTCCCTAATATTAAAATGGACCAAACAGAAAACTAAAAGCAGAGTTGTAGAATATAAAATAAATTCATCATAAAGCATCACATATTTCTATATCCTTTCTGCATAGCCTCTCCCCCAAAAAATAGCTCGGTAAAAAACAAACTCTCCATTAGACTCCTATAACTACAAAATAACTAGATGGTGTATAACACTTTGGAGTCTAATTACCAAAACACAATCAGGAACTCTATAAACACAATGGCAAAACATTTTTTATAGAAATTAATGTAGACCTAATAATTGAATAAATATTAACTATTAATGGGTAGGACATGCCAATGTAATAAAAATGACAATACTATATAAATTATTTTTTAATTGAATGTCATTCACATCAGGCTGTCATAGGGTTATTTTTATAGAAAATGGTATGCTAAAAATCAATTTATTGGAATGATTTCAGTTCACTAGTTTACATGTATACTGAAGATAATTAACAAATTCAGAGAAAGGCCCTGTATATTTTTATTTTTCCTCCTGTAGCCTCTTGCTTATATGGAACATTATTAAGTTTCTTGAGTCATTCTTCTTTCCTTATTATGTAATTCAGAAAATACTTTCATTTCACTTGTCCAAATTATCCAACCATCTTCTTCCATGGATGATGTAGCAGTGTGTTTTTAGTATCATTTTGGCTTTTGTCTACAGCTATCTGTATAATAAAGTTTCAGCCCAGATGGCTGTGGAATGATGGTAAATGTTTAGTAACTGGCTCTTTAAAAATGGGTGACATTTACTTTTATGTTTAATTTGCATTAACATTTTCTGCATCACTTTTTTATTAAATACATTTCCTCATGAATCATGTCGGAAGAAAAAAATCAGAACAAAAGGAAAAAAAACACAAGAGAAAAAAAAAGAAAAGAAAAAAGGGAAAAAAGTGAATATAGCATGTGTTGATTAGCATTCAATCTCTATAGTTTTCTCTCTGATGCAGCTAGTGTTTTCTCTCCAAAGTTCATTGGACTTGCCTTGGATCACTGAACCTCTGAGAAGAACCAAGTCTTTCATAATTAAGCATAGCACATTCTTGCTGTTATTGCATGCAGTGTACTTTGGAACAATAATATTCCATTATATATATATAACTTATTTAGGTACTCCTCAATTGATGGGCATTCACTCAATTTCCAGTTCCTTGCCACTGCAAAAAGAGCTGCTACAAACATTTTTTCACATTTGGTTGCTTTTTCCCTCTTTTATGATTTCTTTGGGATACAGACCAAATAAGTATGCATGGTTTCATAGCCCTTTGGCAATAGTTCCAAATTGCTCTCCAGAATGGTTAGATCATTTCACAATTCCACCAATAATGCATTAATGTCTCCCATATCCCTTCTATTTATCATTATCTTTTCTTATTATTTTAGCCAATCTGAAAGGTATGAGTTAGTACTTCAGATTTATTTTAATTTGCATTTCTCTAATAATAATTTAGAGCATTATTTTCATATGACTATGGATGACTTTGATTTCTTTATCTGAAAATTGTCTGTTTATATGCTTTAGCCATTTATCACTGGGGAATGACTTGCATTTTTATAAATTTGACTTAGTTCTTTATCTGTTTTAGAAATGAGGCCTTTATCAGAAACATCAGCTGTAAGAAAATTTTCCCAGTTTGTGCTTCCCTCAAAGTTGTCCTTTTTTCATTTCATAATGCTCTCTAGTTCTTCTTTAATCAAAAATTCCTCTCTTCTCCAGAAATCTGATAAATTATCCCTTGATTATGGTATCACCCTCTATACCCAAATTATGTACCCATTTTGACTTTATTTGGTATGGCATGCAGTTTGGTAGGCAGAGTTTCTGACATATTATTACACAGAAGCAAACAAATCCTGAAACATATTAGATAGACAGAAGCAAACAAATACAGTAGTATAATGTTTCATAAAACCAAGGACCATGGATTCTAAGTAATGATGCACTATTCTACAGAGACTATAAGGGAAATTAGGAAGTAGAGTAGCTTTTTTTCTAATACATTCCAGTACTTTATACAATAAAACAAAATGAATTCCAAATAAATATATAACTTCAATGTAAAGACTGGCATCGTAAACAAATTATAGTAACAAGGAAGAAAATACCTTTGGGATCTATGAATAGGAGAAGAGTTTATGACTAAACAATGGATAGAGAAATAAAATGGATACTTTTTATTTTAAAAAAAATTAAAGTTTTTGTTTCAACAAAATCAATTAAATAAAAATTAGAAGAGGAATAGTTAAATATTTCCCATTTACAAGTCTTTGCAACAAAATCTTTATGAGATTTTCACTTATGAAGATGAAATGGATTCAAACGTAGAAGAACATAAGCTATTCCCTGATTGGCAAATAATCAGAGGATACGAACCAGGTAGTAAGCACTGCTAAGAGTAAGCCTACTTCTCAGAGACTGAGATGGAGGAAAGCATAATGTTGCCCCAAAATATTAGGAGAAAATTTTTGATCTCTTGTTATTAATATACCTTTGAAATAAATATGCCTTTTGAAAATCTAATTGGTTTTAATTCATCAAATGAAACTGGAGCACTAGTTTACTCAATATACCTATAAATGTGTGGGGGAGAACAACTGCTATGGTCTCAATTGTTCTAGAGAAGACACAACTCTCAAACTTTCAGAATACTCTCAAAATCCTAAAGGAAAGCTAAAGCTGCCTCAGCCAGAGTGTATTTGCCACATCAGTAAATGTCCCATGTGGCTGCTAATTGATATTCAATATCTATTATTGACTTTTCTATTGTGTGGCCCTGAAACTACAGTAGGATCAAGGGGGAAAAAAAGGCAAAAAACAAAAAAAACTTGTAATTAGATACAATTTTTTTTTGTATTTTGCCTTCTCCTTCCCTTATAGGAAGAGTCACTCCTCCTTCCCCTACTACACTCTTTGAGTTTCCAGTTTTCTGGTGATGAGACTTGATATTGAATCACAATAGTTCTGCAGGTGTAGGGACAGCCGTTCAAATCAAAACAGCTTGATGGCTTCAAACAGAACTGATTTTGGGAGTTCCCCTACTTTGTGGTATATTTATCACTCTAATTCATAGCCATTCTACCAAATTTATAAGCAGAAGTCAGGTAAATCTTTCTGTTTGCCAGTAAAATAACAAGACACTCTTCAGCATGAAAAAAGGCCCAAAGAAGCTAATGCAAATTCATGAAAAAAAAATCTAGTATGTTGGGATTTCTCCCCTTAATTTTTTCTGTATTTATTCAGTTAATTTTAATAACTTGATATCTAATGTAATTATAAAAATTCTTAAATCAATATAATTTGTGTGCTTTTAAAGTTGCATGATGTTCACAGTCTATCAAATAAAATTTTAAGGTTAGAAAAACTGTGATAGAATGTAGAGTGTATATTGAAAATGGTCTCACTCAAAAGAGGAAAATGGAGACATAAACTAATTGAAAGACAAAAACCAATCTAAAATCTTCAATGAACAAAGTTCTTTAAAATAGTAATGACAAATGTAAGAAAATCACATATATAAGGGATCAATCCACTTAACAAACCCCAGGAATATCTTGTATAGTACAGTCAGTAAATGGTCTTCTTCACTTGAAGACTCTCAGTAATGGAAACCTCACTTGTTCTTGGAGCAGCCTTCTACCCTTTTGGACATTGCTTTAATCAAAATGATTTTCCTTTAATTTAAGGAAAATTTGCTTTTTTTAAATAAGTAAGGTGCTTTTTCTAAACTGCTTTTGTTTCTATTATTTACCTTGGCTTTTACTTAATATATTATTTGTGGGAATATTTTTTAAAATAAAGAGTAATAATATTGCTGGCTTTTAAAATTATATGGTGATGTTCTCCTTGTCAGAATATGTAAGATTGGAAAATAAAAAATGAAAGGAATGGCTACTCCTGTAATTGGAAATTTACCTAGGAATATTTTACTACCACAGAAAATATCTGGGAAAGAGTCCCAGTCTAAGTCCACAGACTTTGCAGCCTTTTAGAAAGGTAAGCTAAACTCTCTAAATCACTTTACCACAAGATGGCAGTCACCTGCTCAGGCTCCAGTGAATGTACCCTTTATTTCTAATCTGACATTTAAATAAGCAATTATTGTAATGTCTCTTCTTTTCTAAAACAAGTATGATTTATTAGTTGCATTAAATGGTCAAAAATGTAACCATATATTTTTATCATTCTTGTGATAACGGCCTGCTTTGTTCATAGCAGAGACTCAATAAGTATCTGCTATATGAATGGATTTTGTGTGTGTGTGTGTGTGTGTGTGTGTGTGTGTGTGTGTGTACTGTTTTTACTTCATGACAACTTTTGTGAGTATAAATAATGGAAATAATTCCACACCTCAATGAACTTAATAATCTAGTTGAAGAAAATTAATGTATGTGACCTAAAGCAATTCCTTATTATCCTGATGACAACTTATATAAGAGTATTTTTCATCTAAATCAAGTTTGATTTGTCAGTCCTAAAATCTGGTTAGGCTAATAATCTTTTTTTACCCATAAAATATCAATAAGTTGACTTGAAAATTATTCAAGTGTCACAACTTAAGCTAGAGCCAATTTAATAGTTATCGTTGCCTTACATACTATATGAAAGCAACAGTATAGTCTAGTTAAGAACTTCTTAAATGTTTTCTTTTCAGGATGCCTTTACCTAATTTAAGAGTTGTTGAGAGCCACAAAACTTTTAGTTTATGTGTGTTCTATTTATCAATTTTATTAGAAATAAAAGCTGATAAATAATTTAATATTAATTAAAATAGAAATGATAAACAAATAGATTGATAAACTTGAAACATAAATAACAGATTTTTATCAAAACAACTATTTTTAAAATATTTCTCCCAATTACACATAAAAATAATGTTTAACATTTGTTCTTTAAAATTTTGAATTCCAAAGTCTTCAGCTGCTTTGCTCCTCACTCACTGAGAAAGCAAGCAATTTTTTATATATGTGGAGTCATGCAAAGCATATTTTCATATTAGTCATATTGTGAAACAAACAGACCAAAATTATACCAAGAAAAATGAAGTTAAAAATATATATACTTCTATCTGCAGTCAGACTCGATCAGTTCTTTCTCTGGAGGTTGATAATGTTTTTGTGTCTTAAATCCTTGGGAGTGTCTTAGATTGTTTTGTTGTTAAAAGTAGGTATGTCATTTACAGTTGATCATTGCACAATATTGCTGTTATTATATACAATATTCTCCTAGTTCTGCTCATTTCATTTTGAATCAGTTCATGTAAGTTTTTCTAGGATTTTCTGAGAACATCCTGCTTGCTATTTTTTATAATATTCCATTATAATCATATACCACATGTTAAATCATTCCCCAATTGATGGGCTTTCCCTCAATTTTCAATTCAACCACTAAAAGTGTTGCTATAATGTTTTATACATATAGGTCCTTTTCATTTTTGTCTTTTTATCTCTTTGGGCTACAGGCCTAGAGTAGTGGTATTACTGAATCAAAGATTTTATAGCCCTTGGACCATTGTTCAAAATTTCTTTCCAAAATGAATGAATCAATTTACAACTCCACTTCCTCTCCAATAATTATAATTTTCCTTTTCTGTCACATTAGCCAATCTGATAGGTATGGGGTGATACTTCAGAGTTGTTTTGATTTGCATTTCTCTAATCAATAGTGACTTAGAGCATTTTTTCATATGAATATAAATAGCTTTTATTATGTTGGCTGACAACTGCCTTTTCATATCATTTGATGATCAATATATCCTTATTTTTGTTAATTTGACACAATTGTGTATATATTTGAGAAATGAGAACTTTATCAGAGAAACTTGCTATAAATTTTTTTCAGTTATGATTACTGTATATTTACCTCATCCTCTTTTCTCCCATTAATCCTTCTCTATCTTCTCTCTCTCTCTTCCTCTTCCTCCTCCTCTTCCTCTTCTCTCCCTCCCTCCTTTCCTTTTTCTTTGTCTCTGTATCTCCCTCTCTCTCTCTCTCTCTCTCTCTCTCTCTCTCTCTCTCTCACCTCCCTCTCTTTCATGCTGTCTTTTTTTAAAAGTGTTTTGCTTTTGACTACTACTTTCCCTCATTTGTCCTCCATTCTATTACTCACCTTCTTTTCATTTATTCCCTTCCCCTCCTTTCCTGTAGAGTAAGATAGATTTCTGTACCTAATTGTGTATATTTGTTGTTCCCTCTTTAAGCCAAATCTAATAAATAAGATTCAAGCACTCCCCCACCATCTGGCCCTCTGCTGTAAAAACTCTTTCACACATTTAATGTGATATAATTTACCCCATTATACATCTCCTTTTCTCAATTCATTCCTTTTTATTACCTCCTTATTTTTTAAATTATCTTTCCATCTTAATCAACTCAAATCTATGTCTTCCCTCTATTTTATATGGCTTCTATCTCCCATAATAATAAGAAAGCTCTTTAGAGTCACAAGTGTCTTTGCTTGCAGAAATGTAAATAGTTTAACCTTATTAAATCCTTTATTATTTCTTTTTGTGTTTGCTTTTTTAATGCTTTTCCTGAATTTTCTGTTTGTCAAACATTTCATTCAGGTCTTATCTTTTCATCAGGAATGCTTGAAAGTCCTCTATTTCATTGAATAATTGCCATTTCCTCCCCTCAATCACCCTCAACCTCCAAGAATAATACTTAATTTTTCTGGTTAGGTGACTCTTGGTTGGAATCCTAGCTCCTTTGGCCCTTGGACCTCATTCTGATCTGTTAAGGTGGAAGCTGCTCTCTTGACAAGGATAGTTGGCTACTGGGAATATTTTTTTCTTTAGATGGGTATGCTGGATTTTGGTTATAATGTTCCTGAAAATTTTAATTTTGGGATCTTTTTTATGAGGTTATCAGTGGATTCTCTCCATTTCTCTTTTACCCTCAGGTTCTAGAATATCAGAGTAGTTTTCCTTTATAATGTCTGGAAAGATAATATTTAGGCTCTTTTTTATGATGCCTTTCAGTGTAAATTCAACAATCTTAAATAATCTCTCTTCAGTGTACTTTCCGAATCATTTGTTTTTCAAGTGTGTTATTTCACACTGTATTCTATTTTTTTCATTGTTTTGATTTTGCTTTATTATTTCTTGAAGTCTCATGGAGCTTCCATTAGCTGAATTCTAATTTTTAAGAAATTATTTTCTTCAAAGAGTTTTTGTGCCTTCTTTTCCATTTGGCCAATTCTGCTTTATAAATTCTTCTCTTCAGTGGATTTTTATGTATCTTTACCATTTAGCTTATTCTGTTCAGTTTTTTTAGGTGGTTTTCTTCAGTATTTTTTGTGCTTTTTTAAACAAGTTATTGACTCTTTTTTCCATGATTTTTCTGTATCACTCTCATTTCCTTTTCCAATTTTTCCTCTGCCTCTCTATTTGAATTTTTTTAAGTTTGTATATTATAAAGAAGTGGTCATTAAAACCATTTGGTACTGGTTAAGAAATAGAGTAATGGATCAGTGGAATAAGTTAAATTTACAAGACACAATAGTCAATGACTATAGTAATCTAGTGTTTGATAAAACCAAAGACCCTAGCTTCTGGGATAAGAACTCTCTATTTGACAAAAGTTGCTGGGAAAATTGGAAAATAGTGTGGCAGAAACTAGGCATTGACAAACCTAATATCCTATACCAAGATAAAGTCGAAATGGCTTCATGATTTAGGCATAGTGATAGAATAAGCAAATTAGAAGAAAAAAGCATAGTCTACCTCTCAGATTTGTGAAGAAGAAAAGAATTTATGACCAAAGAAGAAAAAGAGTACATTATGAAATGCAAAATGGATAATTTTGATTATATAAATTTAAAAGTTTGTCTACAAACAAAACCAATGCAGACAAGATTAGATGGGAACCAGAAAACTAGGGAAAATTTTACATCCAAGGGTTCTGATAAAAAGTCTCATTTCTAAAATGTATAGAGAATTACTAAAATTTTACCATTTTTAGTCATATAAAAAATACTCTCAATCACATTGATCAGAAAAATGCAAATTAAGACAATTCTGAGATATCACTACACTTGGAGGGAATGTGGGAAAAGTAGGACACTAATACATTGTTGATAGAGTTGTGAATTGATCCACCCATTCTGCAAAAATCATGCCAAAAGGTAAATAAACAAAAAGTAAAAATAATATGCTTAGATCTACACACAAAAAAAGAAATAGTGAGTTCTTATCCAAGAGCCTAGAGTTCTTATCAACTACAAGATTACTATAGTCATTGATTATTGTGTCATATGTATCTAACCTATTTCACTGATTGCCATGCTGTTTCTTAGCCTGTACTAAATGGCTTTGATGACTGCTATAATAGAGTTTTAGGGTCTGCTATTGCTGGGCCACCATTCTTTGTTTTTTTTTTCATTAATTCCCTTGATAGTTTTGATCTTTTGTTCTTTCATATGAATTTTGTTATCATTTTTCTGGTTGTATAAAATAATTTTTTGGCAGTTTGATTGCTATGGCACTGAACAAATTGACCAATTAAGTATAGTTATCATTTTTTATATTAGCTTGGCTACCCACAATCAATTGATATTCTTCCAATTGTTTAGATCTGACTTTAGTTATATGAGAAAGTTCTTGTAATTATGTTCATACAGTTACTGTGTTTGTCTTGGCAGGTAGACACCCAAACATTTTATCTACAATTATTTTAAATGGGATTTCTCTTTCCATCTCTTGCTATTGGGCTTTGGCAGTAATATGTAGAAATGCTGATGATTTGTGTGTGTTTATTTTAATATCCCACAACTTTGCTAAAATTATTGTTTCAAGTAGGTTTTTGAATGATTTTCTAGAATTCTCTAAGTATATCATCATATTATCTGCAGAGTGGGATAGTTTTAGCTTCTCTGCCTATTCTAATTTCTTTGATTTCTTTTCCTTTTCTTATTGCTAAAGCCATTATTTCTAGTACAATATTGAATAATAGTAGTGATAATGGGCATTCTTGTTTCATCCTTGTATTATTGGGAATGAGTCCAGCTTCACTCCATTACAAGTAATGCTTGCTGATGATTTTAGATACATGCTGCTAATTATTTTAAGAAAACGCCCTTTATCCCTATGCTGTCCAGTATTTTAATAGGTGCTGTATTTTGTTAAAAGTTTTTTCTGCAACTAATAAGCTTATCATAAGATTTCTGTTGGTTTTGTTATTGATATGATCGATTATGGCAAGAATTTTCCTGTATTCCTGGTATAAATCCCACTTAATCATAGTGTATTATCTTGCTGATAAGTTGTTATAATCTTTTTGCTAAAATTTTATTCAAAATTTTTGCATCGATATTCATTAGGGATATTGGTTATTTTCTTTTTGTTTTATATCATCTTAGTTCCAGTATCAGTGACATATTCAAGTCATAGAAACAATTTGGCCATACATCTTCTTTACATATGTTTCCAAATCGTTTACATAGTATTAGAATTAATTGTTCCCTAAATGTTTGATAAAATTCATTTATAAATCCATCTGGCCCTGCAAATTATTTCTTAGGAAGTTCATTGGAGGCTTCTTTAATTTCCTTTTCTAAAATGGGACTACTTAAGTAATTTATTTCCTCTTATGTTGATTTGGGCAATTTATATTTTTGTAAATATTCAACTAATTCAATTATATTGTCAGGCTTGCTGGCATACAATTGGGTAAAAGAGCTCCTAATTATTGCTTTAATTTCTTTTTCACCATTGGTAAGTTCACCCTTTTCATTTTTGATGCTAGTAATTTGTTGTTGTTTTTTTCTTTTTGTAATCAAATTAACCAAAGGTTTATTTGATTTTTTTCACAAAACCAAATCTTAGTTTTATTAATTAGTTCAATAGTATTCTTAGTTTCAATTTTATAAATCTCTCCTTTGAGTTTCAGAATGTCTAATTTGATATTTAATTGAGGTTTTTAATTTATTTTTTTCTAGTTTTTTTAGTCACATACCCAATTCATTGATCTCTTTATTTTATTCATGTCATTATTTAGAGATATAAAAATTCCCCTAAGAATAAATTTAGCTGCATCTCAAAGGTTTTGGGATACTATCTCATTATTGTCATTTCCTTGGATGACATTGTTTCTGTTATTTGTTGTTTGACACACTCATTGTTTTCTTTATTTTTAAAGCTTTATATTTTCAAAACATATGCATAGTTTTAAACATTCATCCTTGTAAAACATTGTGTTCCAATTTTTTCTCCTTCCTCTCCTCTGTCCTCTAAGAATGTAAGTAATCCAATATATGTTAAAGATATGCAATTCTTCTATACATATTTCTACAATTATAATGCTGTACAAGAAAAATCATATCAAAAAGGGGAAAATGAGAAAGAAAACAAAATGCAAGCAAATAACAACAAAAAATGAAAATACCATGCAGTGATCTATACTGAGACCCTGCTGCTCTCACTCTAGATGTAGATGGCTCTCTTCATCACAAGATCCATTAAAATTGGTTTGAATCACCTCTCTATTGAAAAGAATCACATCCATAAGAATTGATCATCTTATAATCTTGTTGCTATGTAAAATGTTTTCTTGGTTTTATTTAATTTCTTTAGCATCAGTTCCTATAAGTCTCTCCAGGCCTTTCTGAAATTATCCTGCTAATCATTTCTTATAGAACAATAATATTCTATATCATTCATATACCATAACTTATTCAGCCATTCTGTAACTGATGGGCATCCACTTACCTTGCACTTTCTTGCCACTACACAAATTGTGCTTACAGACATTTTTGCACATGTGGGTCCTTTTCCCTTTTTATGATCTCTTTATAATACAGGCCCAATAGAAACACTGCTGGGTCAAAGGGTATACACAGTGTGATAGCCTTTTGGGCATAGTTCCATATTGTTCTCCAGAATGGTTGGATCACTTCACAACTCCACCAACAATGCATCAATGTCCCAGTTTTCTCCACATCCCCTCCAACATTCATCATTATCTTTTCCTGTCATCTTAGCCAATCTGAGAGGTGTGTAGTGGTACTCCAGAGTTGTCTTAATTTGCATTTTTCTGATCAATAGTGATATAGAGCATTTTTATAAAGCTTTTTATTTTCAAAACATAGCACAAATTTGACAACATTGACCCCTGCATAGGCTTATGTTTCAGATTTTTTCCTCCTTCCTCTCCTCCCTTCCCCTAGATGGCAAGCAATCCAGTATATGTTAAACATGCTAAAATATATGTTAAATCCAATATGTATAAACATATTTATACAATTCTCTTGCTGTACAAGAAAAATCAGATCAAAAAAAAGAAAGTAAATGAGTAAGAAAACAAAATGCAAATGAACAACAACAAAAAGAGTAAGAATGTTATGTTGTGATCCACATTCAGTTCCCACAGTGTAGAGCAATTGGTTTTAATTTCTTCATCTGAAAATTGTCTGTTCATATGCTTTGACCATTTATCAATTGAAGAATGGCTTATGTTTTTATAAATTTGAGTCAATTATCTATATATTTTAAAAATGAAACCTTTATCAGAACCTTTGGATGTAAAATTTTTTCTCAGTTTATTATTTCCCTTCTAATCTTCTTTTATTAAAGCTTTTTATTTTTCAAAACATATGCATAGATAATTCTGCAACATTAGCCCTTGCAAAACCTTGGATTTCCATTTCCCCCCACCCTTTCTCCCACCCTCCTCCTCTAGATGGCTAGTAGTCCAATATATATTAAACATGGTAGAAACATATATTAAATCCAATATATGTGAGCATATTTATACAATTATCTTGCTGTACAAAAAATAATCAAATCAAACCAGAAAAGAAAATGATGAAGAAAGTAAAATGCAGGCAAACAGCAACAAAAACAGTGAGAATGCTATGTTGTGAACCACATTCAGTTCTCACAATCCTCTCTGGATGTAGATAGCTCTTTTGATCACAAGACCATTGGAATTGGTCTGAATCATCTCATTCTTAAAGAGAGCCATGTCCATCAGGATTGATCATTGTATAATATTGATGTTGCCATGTACAATGATCTCCTCGTTCTGCTCATTTCACTTAGCATCGGTTGATGCAAGTCTTTCCAGGCCTCTCTGAAATCATACTGTTTATGATTTCTTATACAATAATAATATTCCATAGCATTCATATGCTTCATAATTTATTCAGCCATTCTCCAACTGATGAGCATCCACTCATTTTCCATTTTCTTGCCACTACAAAAAGCCTGCCACAAATATTTTTGCACATGTGGATCCCTTTTTCTCTTTTAAGATCTCTTTGGGATGTAAGCCCAGTAGAAATACTGCTGGTCAAAAGGTATGCACAGTTTTATAGTTCCAAATTGCTCTCCAGAATGGCTGAAGTTCACAATTCCACCAACAATGTATTAGTGTCCCAATTTTCCCATAGCCCTCCAACATTCATCATTATCTTTTCCTGTCATCTTAATTAATCTGAGAGGTATGTAGTGATATTTCAGACTTGTCTTAATTTGCATTTCTCTAATCAATAATGATTTAAAATACCTTTTCATATGACTAGGAATGGTTTCAATTTCTTCATCTGAAAATTGTCTATTCATGTCCTTTGACCATTTATCAATCGGAGAATGGCTTGAACTGTCGTAAATTTGGGTCAATTCTCTATATATTTTAGAAATAAGGTCTTTATCAGAACCCTTGAATGTAAAAATGTTTTTTCAGTTAATTGCTTCCCTTCTAATATTGTCTGCATTAGTTTTGTTTGTCCAAATACTTTTTAACTTAATATAATCAAAATTATCTATTTTGTGATCAATAATGATCTCCAGTTCTTCTTTGGTCACAAATTTCTTCCTCCTTCACAGATCTGAGAGATGAACTATTATTCTTCTAATTTGTTTATGATAGCATTCTTTATGTCTATGATATGTCTTTATGACTACCCTGAACCCATTTCAACCTTATCTTGGTATATGGTGTTAAATAGATGTGGGTCAATGCCCTAGTTTCTGCCATACTAGTCTCCAATTTTCCCAGCATTTTTTTTTTGTCAAATAGTGAATTCTTATCCCTAATGCTGGGGTCATTGGGTTTGTCAAATACTAGATTACTATAGTCATTGACTATTTTGTCTGTGAACCTAACCTATTCCACTGATCAACTATTCTCTTTCTTAGCTAGTATCAATGGTTTTGATGACTGCTGCTTTATAATATAGTTTTAGATTTGGTACAGCTAAGCCACCTTCATTTGCATTTTTTTCATTAATTTCCTTAAAATTCTTGACCTTTTGTTCTTTCAGATGAATTTTATTATTCTTTTTTCTAGGTCTGTAAAATAATTTATTGGGAGTTTGATTGGTATAGCACTAAATAGATTAATTTAGGCAGTATTGTCATCTTTATTATATTTGCTCAACATATCCGAGAGCATTTAATATTTTCCTAATTGTTTAGAACTGACTTTATTTGTGTAGAAAGTGTTTTGTTGCTCTTCATATTGTTGTGTTCATATAGTAGTGGTCATATTGTTCCTGACTTTCCTTTGGCAGACAGATTTCCAAATATTTTATACTATTGACAGTTATTTTAAATGGAATTCCTCTTTGTATCTCTTGCTGTTGGACTTTGTTGGTGATGTATAAAAATGCTGATGATTTATGTGGATTTATTTTGTATCATGCAGCTTTGCTAAAGTTGTGGATTGTTTTTAACAGTTTTTTTTTAGTTGATTCTCTGGGGTTCTCTATTTATATCATCATATCATTTGTAAAGAATAATAATTTCGTTTTCTCCTTACCTACTCTAATTCCTTTAATCTCTTTTTCTTCTCATTTCCAAAGCTAACATTTCTAATGTAATACTGAATAGTAATGGTGATAATGGGCAACCCTCTTTCACTATTGGGATCTTATTGGGAAAGGTTCTGGTTTATCCCCATTACATATGATGCTTGCTGGTGGTTTTAAATAGAGGCTGCTGACTATTTCAAAGAAAAGTCCATTTCTTCCTATATTTTCTAGTGTTTTTAATAGGAATGGATAGTGGATTTTACCAAATGCCTTTTCTACATATTAAGATAATCATATGATTTTTGTTAGTTTGGTTATCAATATAATCAATTATGCTAATAGTCTTCCTAATATTGAATCAGCTCTGCATTCCTGGTATAAATCCTACTTGGTCATGGTGCCTTATCCTGGAGATGACTTTCTGTAATCTTTTTGCTAGTATTTCATTCATAGTAAGTTCATTAGGGAACTTGGTTTATAATTTTCTTTCTCTGTTTTCATCCTGCCTGGTTTAGCTATTGCCTTCTAATCTTGTCTATATTGGTTTTTAGCTTAACATAATCAAAATTATCCATTTTGCATTTCATAATGTACTCTAGTTCTTTTTTGGCCACAAATTCCACAGATTTCTTAAGATATTTTGTTCTTCTAATTTGCTTGTATTATCACTCATTATGTCTAAGTCATGAACCCATTTCAACCTTATCTTGATAGAGGGTATTAAGTATGGGTCAGGACTAATTTCCAATTTTCCCAGCAATTTTTTGTCAAATAGTGAGTTTTTATCCCAGAAGCCTGGGTCTTTGGATTTATCAAACACTAGATTACTATAGTCATTGTCTATTGTGTCTTGTGAACCTAACCTGTTCACCCACTCATTCTTTAGAATTAGATTACTGAATTTCCTATTGGTTTTTAATCTATCTTTCCCTTTATTGAATATAATTTTATTGCATCATGCTCTAAAATGAAAGCATTTACTGTTTCTGCCATTCTGCATTTGATTGTGAGGTTTGCATGCCCTAATACATAGTCAATTTTTGTGTAGGTACAATGTGCTTTTGAGAAAAAAGTATATTCTTCTCTGTCCCTATTTCTCTAGACATCTATCATGTCTAAGTTTTCCAGGATTCTATTATCCTCCCTAGTTTCTTTCTTGTTTATTCTGTGATTAGATTTGTCTAATTCTGAGAGGAGAAGGTTGAGATCTCCCACTAATATAGTTTTGCTGTCTATTCTTCCTCTAACTAGATTAATATCTTCTCTTAGAATTCAGATGCCCTACCACTTAGTACATACATTTAGTATTAATACTATTTCATTGCCAATGATACCTTCAACAAGAAATACTTTATTTCTTT
Organism: Antechinus flavipes; assembly: GCF_016432865.1. Classification (NCBI taxonomy): domain Eukaryota; kingdom Metazoa; phylum Chordata; class Mammalia; order Dasyuromorphia; family Dasyuridae; genus Antechinus; species Antechinus flavipes. The sequence goes on along the minus strand of NC_067403.1, from coordinate 160,042,940 downwards.
TAGTTAGACCTATTTTTACATTTACTTTATCTGAGGTCAGAACTTCTACCATTGCTTTTCTTTTTTTGCTTCAATTAAAACATAATAAATTCTGCTCCAGCCCTTTACCCTTACTCTGTAGGTATCTCTGTTTCAAATGGATCTTTTATAAACAACATATTAAAAGATTATTTTTTAAAATTCACTCTGCTATTCACTTCCATTTTGTGAGAGTTCACCCAATTCACATTCACAGTTAAGATTTTCAGCTCTATACTTCCCTCCATCCTATTTTCTCTCCTGAATATACTCTTGTTCTCTCTTTCCAACCTGACCCTCTTTAGTTTTTTTTCTTCTAACACACCCTACCTTCTACCTGCCCACCCTTCCATCTCTCCTCCTCCTTTCTCTTATCTCTTTCTCCTAGTGTTTCTGTCCTACCTTCTATCTAACCCTCCCTTTTATTTCCCCTTTCTCCTTCTTTATAGGGAATATAAATTTCTATATCCAACTGAGTGGTTAAATTATTCCCTTTTCGAGCCAAAAGAGCCTCAAATGATGAGACTAAGCTTCAGACAATTTCATCACCCTCCCTTCTTTCCTTCTACTGTAATAGATCTTTTGTGCCTCTTCATATGATGCAATTTGTCCCATTATACCTCCCCTTTTCTCTTCTCATAATACTATCCTTTTCCCACCCCTAAATGACTTTTTCTTTGTTATCATTACATCAGAGTCCATTCAGAACCACACCCTCTAATTGCCCCAACAACAAATACAGTTCTTAAACGTAACATATGCCATTTTCCCATTTAGGGATGTAAACAGGTTACCCTTTAATTAATATATAGATATAAATATATTCACCCCATTTACTTTTCTATGATTCTCTTGAGACCTGTGTTTGAAGATCAACTTTTCTATTTAGTTCTAGTTTTTTTTTTTCAATAGAAATGATTGAAAGTCTCTCACTTTATTGAAGCTTCATCTCTATTCCTGAAAGATGATACTTAATTTTGTTGGGTAATAAAATCTTAATTGTAACCCCAAGTTCTTTGCCTTCCATAATATGGTATTCCATGCCCTCTGATCCCCTATTGTAGAAGCTGCCAGATCCTAAGTAATCCTGAATGTTATTCATTGATATTTGAATTGTTTTTTTCCTGGCAAATTTCAGTATTTTTCCCTTGGGATTATAGTTCTGGAGTTTTGCAACAATGTTCTTTGGAGTTTTCTTTATGGGATCTCTTTCCAGAGGTGACTGTTGAAGTCTTTCAATAAAGATTTCCTCCTCTGGTTCTAGAATATCAGGGCAGTTTTCCTTTTGTGATCTCTTGAAGAATGCTATCCAGGCTCTATTTTTGGTCATGGCCTTCAGGTAGACTAATAATCTTTAAAATGTCTCTCCTGGATCTATTTTCCAGGTCAGCTGTTTTTCTAATTAGGTATTTTACATTTTGTTCCATTTTTTCATTCTTTTTACGATATTTGATTGATTCTTGATGTCTCATAGAATCATCAGCTTCCATTTGTTCAGCTCTCTTTTTTAATGAATGATTTTCTTCAGTAAGCTTTTGCATTTCTTTTTCAATTTGATTAATTCTACTTTTGAAGGTTGTGTTTTCTTCAGTGGATTTTGTTGTTGTTGCATTTGGCCAATTGTATTTTTTAAAGAATTGTTTTCTTCAATGGTTTTCCTTCCTTTTCCAAACTGTTGACTCTCTCTTGCATACCTCTTGTTTATTTTTTCATTTTTTTACCTCTCTTATTTTCCTTTTAAAATATTTTATGAGAACTTCCAAAAAGCTCTTTGGGCTTGAGACCAATTCACATAACTCTTTGAGATTTCTTCTGTGGATATTTTGTACTCATCTGAGTTGTTATTTTGATCTTTTCTGTCACCATAGTAACTTTCTATGATTAAGGTTCTTTTGTTTCTTGTGATTTTCTTTCCTTACTCTTTTTGTATTTCCTCTTTCATAATAGAACTCTGCTGCTGGGAAAAAAAGGAATGCTGTACCAAGCTTCCTGTGCAACTCTAAGCCTTGGCGAGTAGAGGAGCCCCTTGTGTTTGCTCTTTTACTCAGAGCAGAGGGTAGCTTTATTTGCTCTTACCAGGAATAGCCTGGTTTTCCAGAATTTGCCTTCTGAGCTGTGACTAGAAGCTGCCCCACCAGTATGCTCAAGTACTGAGCCAGGATCAAGGCTCTCAGTTACTGATCTGCTGTATTCAAGACCTTCTCACTTTTCCAGACTCTGTCTGAGCTGGGCTGAACACCTCTTTTATCCCAGAGAGACTGACCTTTCTTGAAGTCATTCCAATTTATCTTGAGCGGGAGAGTGGTTTCATTCCATTAGACTCTGTTCAGAAGATTGGTTTCTTGTGAGTTTTTAAGGAAACTGGAGGAACTCAAGCAGCTTCTTGGCTTCACTCTGCCATTTGATTCTGCCCCCAGAACTCAGTAGTTTTGATTTTGTTATCTTCTTAGGAGTTTGTTTTTTGATCTTCCCTATCACAGTAATAACTTTCTATGGGTAGGTTCTTTTTTGTTTTCTTCTTTCTCCTGCCTTTTTCTTTATTTTTAAATTCTATGTTAAAATGGGGATCTGCTCCTGAAATCAAAGGAGCATTGTCACAAGTTTCAGGCCTTTCCTTCTATTGTTCTCTGAGTTAGTCCTAGGAGTTCATAGTATTTAATTTTTCCAAAGTTGTATACTCTAAAGCAGGGGTCCTCAAACTATGGTCCATGGGCCAAATGTGACAGCTGAGGACGTTTATCCCCCTCACCCAGGGCTATGAAGTTTCTTTATTTAAAGGCCCACAAAACAAAGTTGTTTTTACTCAGACAACAGTCTGAGGGACAGTGAACTGGCCCCCTATTTAAAAAGTTTGAGGACTCCTGCTCACCCACCTGAGAGGTGTGGTCACTGTTCTTCTGACCTGTGCTCTGGTCTGTGATTTACCACCAGTGCTCTTTTTTATCCTGGAACTACAACCAGAGTCCCATGCTACTCTGTGAGTACAAACTCTGGTATTCTAGTGCTTCTCTTCACATTGAGACTGCCACTATGATTGTAAACTGAATCCATGCATGGGCAGTTCAACAGAATCCTGCATCCAATACCAGCAAAGGAATTCTCCTGACTAGTTTCCCCTTACTATCTGTGGGCTGAGAGCTCTGGAAGCTGCTGATTTAGTTTTCCACAAAGGCCAGCTGCAAATTTATTGGGGCACAGTCTGAACTGATGCAGCCTGCATTGGAGTATACTCTACTTTCACACTATTGCAACAGATCTTTACTGATGACCAAGTTGTCTTGGACTGAGAAATTGTTTCACCTCATCCTTTTGTGACTTTGCTGCTCCAGAATTCATTTTGAAGTATTATAGTTGCTTGGAGAGGAGTTTGTGAGAGTTTTGACATACCCTTCCTTTTTCTCACTTGGCCTATCCTGGCTATCCTCCTAAAAAACAATTACATTTTCTAAAACAAAAAATATTAGTGGCAGATTTTAACACATTTTGGGAAATTTTTAATGTCTGACTTAATAGAAGACAGATGCATTTTCACACGTGTTTCTGCATTCAATCTTGTGATATATTGTTTTGGTTGAAATATATGAGTACAGCCTTATAGGAAACAGTAATTTAATAGGCAAATAATGTCTTAGTATAATGAAATTTTTGACTTCTCAGACCTCCTGAACAATTCTGGGGTTCTCAGGGTCTATAGTGAGTCTATAGTAAGAACTGCTGGTATAGTAACCTTAAACTCAGGATGATCCAGGTTCAATACTACTTCTTACATCTATCTATAAGCTGTGACCTTTTGTGAATCACTTAACTTTGTGCTTGCTTTTTATAAACTCACCTCCCTTGATACTTAAATCTATTTCCCTTATTTATCATCTAGGAGATAATTATGCTTCTGATCTTTAATCATCCTATCTTCCAATGTTTTGTAAAGAATATTGAATTCCAAACCAGTGTGTCTGTCATGAGCAGGTGTTTTCTGGGTTCAGTCTTCCAAGTGTAAATTAGTAATTTTCTGATGTTAAGGTGTGTGTTAGAAGCTCTCTTAGGCTTTGGGTAGCTGTGGGTATATGTGGAATACACAGAGATACAGCTAAGTGACAGAAGATACATGACTTTGGCTTTAATTTTGTCTTTGTACCTTTTATCCTTTCCATTCATTTATTGGATAAAATTTTTAAAAACAGACTAAAAAAATCAGGGAACCCAAATCCTAGTCATTTTGGTTATTAACTTTAATATTAACAACTAATATTTATACACATTTTAAGATTTTTTAAAGAATTTTATAAATATTATCTCACTTGGAGAATAGGAGATATTATTAGCCTTATTTTTTGAATAAGCAAACTGAAGCAAAAGGAAGTTAAGTAACTCACTCAGGATCACATTGCTAGTAAGTATCTGAGGCTGGATTTCTATATGTCTGTCTTTAGCCCCAATGATCTATCCATCATGCTAAACAACTGTCTGGGCATATAACCATTACCTACTTTAGAGTCCAGTCTCAGAGATTAAAGATTTATATGTATGGAATATTCAGCATTGAGTTAGAGTTAAGTCTCTAACAGAAAGATCAAGTCCATGTTCCAAGGCAGGGAAATGTACTAAGAAAGGATGAAGCCTAATTGAGACATTAGCCAGCTAGGAGAGGGCCCTGATTTTTGCTCTAAAGAGATTGGTATTGGGCTTTAGCTAAAATTCAGAAGAGAAAAAGATAGTAGAAGCCAAGAGAAGACTTTTTGCCAATCTAAAACTGGAATTGCTGTCTCTTCCACAAGAACTATAATCAGAAAGGATTTCAAATGAGGCAGATAGTGAGGCAGAAAAAAGCTCCTCAGAGATGTTTCCAGCAGAACAATGTTTAGGAGGGAAGATTATTCATCAAGTCAAGTAATCAAACCAAGCCCATAAGCAGCATCTGGCAATAATGTACAACTGTGTAGTGGGTGGAGACAATAAACCCTGCAGAAAAGAAGGCCTGGTGGGAGCAGCACAACAACATAACTAGAAAGACATCCAATAGTCTGACCACCTCAAGAGACAAGGGTTAGCTCTCTATGCATAAGACCTGGCCATAAACGTGGATTTTTCCATGTTTGCACCCTGTCCACACATGTTCCTTGCTTCTATGCCTTTCCATGTGACTTTCCTATGTACAGGCATTAATTTTTCTCATGAATGTCTGGGCAAAGTGCCCCTCAAGTTCAGCAAGGAATGTGTTGTTTACTATGCTATTCCACTGAGTGCCTTCCTTTTAGGCTAATTGTATCCTCTGGGTAAGGTCAATTCATTGATGTTTACCTTATGAATTTGTGAATTATGGATTTAAAGGAATACTCTTAGGCTCTTGAACCAATAGTATCTGTATTCTGGGAGACCAGCCCTGCTAAATGCAGGCATGTCAAAAGGTAATACTTTTAAAAATAGCATTTAAATTTTTGTTTCTGTTTTTGTTGTTGTTGTTGTTGTTGTTGTTAGTAATCTAAAGCTTCTTTAAGCAAATGAAATTGGAGCTTTATGAAATGTTTATCATCTGGTCCTCAAGTACCTTATCAAAATGAAGAGTTGGACTAGGTCTCTGACATCTCTTTGAAACCAAAGTCTGTGATCGCATTTTAACTGGATATATTTTATCTGGTCACTAAGCTAGCTACACATAGACAACCTGATTCTTCATTGACCAATGTCTATAACAATCATTTCCTGTCTACAATATAATTTTTTAAAAAGTTTCATGTCTTTTCAGAAATCATTTGTCATTTCTCCCTTCTAGATTAAATGCTACTGTATCACCAAATAATAAAGCAAAAGCATCTGCTACAGTGATATATCTGATAACACATGCTTTATTGGTTCTAATAGTTCCCCACCTCTTTGCCTTGAGGTTCTCTAAGACCTTCACTTGTATTTCACTTACTCAGAATTTCAAGTTCTTTTTTAAAAAATATTTATATTTAATATATATTGCTTTATGAATTATGTGGGGAGAGAAAAATCAGAGCAAAAGGGAAAAACTGTGGGAGAGATTTAAAAACAAAAACAAAAAAGGGGCAGCTAGATGGCACAATGTATAGAACCCTGGCTGAAATCAGGAGGACCTGAGTTCAAATGTGACCTCAGACACTTAACACTTCTTAACCGTGTGACTCTAGGCAAGTCCCTTAACCCCAATTGCCTCAGAAAAAAGAAGTGAACATAGCATGTGTTGATTTACATTCATTCTCTATAATTCTTTTTTTCTGAATGTAGATGCCATTTTTTGTTCAAAGTCTATCGGGATTGCTCTGGATCACTGAACCAAGTCTTTCATAGTTGATCATAGCACATTCTTGCTGTTTTTGTGTACAGTGTATGTCTGCTTCTTCTTGTTTCATTCAGCTTCAGTTCATGTAAATCTTTCCAGGGCTTTCTAAAATCAGCTGGTTCATCATTTTTTTATAAAACAATAATATTTCATTATCTTCATATACCACAACTTGTTCAGCCATTCCCATCTACTCATTTTCCAATTCTTTGCTCCTACAAAAAGGGCTGCAACCAATATTTTCCTTATGTGGGTCCTTTTCCCTCCTTTATGGTTTCCTTGAGGTACATTCTCAGAAATGGCACTCCTGGGTCAAAGGATATGCACAATTGCTCTCCAGAATGATTGGATCAGTTCACAACTCCACCAACAATGCATTAGTTTCCCTTTTTTTTCCACATCCCCTTGAACATTTATCATTATCTTTTCCTGTCATCTTAGTTAATATCAGAGATGTGTAGTGGCACCTCAAAGTTGTCTTAATTTGCATTTCTCTGATCAGTAGTGATTTAGAGCATTTTTCATGACTATAGATGGCTTTAATTTTGTCATCTGAAAATTTTCTGTTCATATCTCAAGTTCCTTTTAATAGTCTTTTCAGTTACATTGATGTAGTCATGGTATATACTGGGTTTTTTTTTTAGTATTGTTCATTCTGCATCAATGCACACAAATCTTCCTAAATTTCTCTGAATTCCACATATCTAGCATTTCTTATCATATAAAAATATTCCATTTCATTCAGTGACCAAGTTTGTATGTTTTTCAGAAGAGGGGTCTATGAGAAACACTATTTTTTGTCCTTAGGATGTGATTTAGTTCTTTCAATAATGTGTTATCGTAGTTGTACAAAGATTGTGCACTAACAACAGAATATTAATAATCTATGAATGAATGGACAATGATTTATTATGCTCCTGTGTGTTAGGCACTGTGCTAGGCACAATGTGATGTAAATACAAAGAATGAAACAATTCTCAGGCGTTTACAATTTATTGTGTGGGCGGTAAAGGATAACACAATACACAAACATATATAGCTACATATATGTGAACATATAATAAGTTAGTAAGTATAAATTTACACATACAAATATACACATAGTAATTCAATAAAAAGTAGTCTGAGATGGAGGGTATGTATTATTAGAGGAATTAGGAAAAAACTTCATATAGAAGATGGTGCTCAATGGAAGAGAGGTACCCTATGAAGCAGAAGCAAGGAGTATATTCAAGGCACAGAAGATGATCAGTGTAGGAGTTAAGTTATGTCTAATGAGATTGAAAAGATAGGTGACTCAGGCAATTTAGGGCTTTAAAAACTAAACAAAGTAGTCTACATAGGCAGCAAAAGGAAACTTAATGGAATTAATGAAAGGATTCAGATGGAGGGGGGAGGGGCAGCTAGATGTACTGAATAGAACCCTAGGCCCAAAAGTCAAGAGAACTTAAATTCAAATCCTTCACTTACTAATCCCAATAAATTCTACATTTAAGATGAATATCTTCTTCTCCTCTTACTCCTCTATTATTACCATATGCAGCTAGACTGGCTTTGTTTTTGTTCTTTTTAAGGGTTATCATTAAGCCCCAAATAAATAAATTGGCTTGTTCCCAAAACTCAAGCATTTCATTTCCCATTCTTTGTCTTTGCATAGGAGATGTTGGGGGATGTGCTGGTAAAACAATTTTATTTTTTTGCTGAGGCAATTGGGATTAAGTGACTTGCCCAGGGCCACACAATTAGGACATGTTAAGTGTCTGAAACCAGATTTGAACTCAGGTGTTCTTGACTTCATGGCTAGTGCTATACCCACTGCACAACCTAGCTGCCCAGTAAAGTATTTTAACAACTAGTTCTCATGAGTGAGGGTTGGGAAGTGGAGGAATGTATTCAAGATATACTTTTAAGTTTTATTTTCATTATTAATATTTTCTCTAAGGAGACTCTTAGAAAACCAACAAAAAATCAAGCCCCAATTTGTATCATTTGTCAGCTTCCGATGATGTAAATGTTTAAGAATGAAAATTTTAACAATTGGCAAAGAAAGACTTCAAAGATCCCACTTACTATTAGTGCTCTCTTCATTATCCCCTTTACATTTATTTACTTATATTTCTCTATTTCCCATCCCTTCATTCCCCCACCAAGCAGTGTGTGAGCTCCTTAAAAGTGGAAGCTATTTTAAAACTTTCTTTAAACGTAGAGACAAGAATACCTGAATGTGAATCCAGCCTCCAAAGTTCACCAGCCAATACAGTGGGGAAGTCATTTAATCTGCCTTCCTTTCCTCATGTGTAAAATGCAGAGCAAACCTTAAAGTGCTATAAATACTTGAAGTAGAGACTCTAAAACAGACTATGTATAATAGCAATATTGCTTCTTGTTGTAGGGTATCTAGTTCAAGCAATTCCAACTTCCTAAAATCTGCTTGGGCAGCTAGGTGGCACAAGAAATAAAGCCCCATTCCTGTAGATAGGAAGAAATCAGTTCAAATCTGCAACTCACTTACTTGTTGTGTGCTCCTGGGCAAATCATTTAACCATGTCTGCCTGTTTGCTTATCTGTAAAACGAGACTGTCCTGACTAGAGAACTCAGCTTTTAGCTCTAGCATTGTATGATTCCATATAGTTTGGGGGGGAGGGGGAAGTTTGATTGGTGCACTTGCCATTAAGTTCTCAGATTCATGAATAAACTTAGTATGATTTTTCCCCATCAATTCCCTTTGTCTCACAATAAACTATGATAGGTTTCCTTGATGTTAACTAGAATCCACGAGGTGGTTACAATTGTGAATTTAAAAGGGGAGTCAAGAGTGGTACCAAGGAAAGAACAATGGCTCTGGAGTCATAAGCCTTGAGTTCACATGCTGCCTCCAATGCAAACTACCTGGGTGACCAATGACAAAGCACCCAGGCTCTCTGGAACTGATCCCCATCGGTAAAAAAGAACAATTGGCCGAGGCTAGATGGCCTCATGACTGCAGAGCTTTATATTATTACATGTCCCAATCTGTATCTAAGTGTGTTTTCTGTATGTCTCCTAAGGAAATCAGATCAAACGGCCGCAAGCCCGCGAGACTCCTCCTCCTCTTCCCCTAAACGATCTCTAGACTTGGGTCATTTCTGGCAAGTTCTCTCTGATCAGGGCCCAGTCATCCTCTCCCGTCTACCCACTACAAACGCAACTAGTCCTTCCCCTCCCCCAACCCCTCGGGTGAGCTGCTGCCTCCGTTTCTTCAAGCACAACCTCGGGTGCAGGAGGGAGTTCAGGGGCCCTGGAGTTGAGACCAGGGCAAGGGGAAGGTTACGCGCTGACCAGGGCGACATGGCTCGTGCCCCCCACCCCCAACCCCCTCCGAAGGCGGACGGCCCGAAAGCTCCAAGGCGCGCAACGGCCCCTCGCCGGCAGCGTCGTCGAGTACACCACCATCACCGACTACACCACCTACTCCACCACCACCACCACCACCACCACAGCCACCACCGCCACCACTGCCACCCGACACCGACAGCGGGCCGGCCACACGGAGCGGAACGCTGCGCGGCGCAGCCCCACCACCCGGGAGCATCACGGAGCGCCACCGGTCCAGCAAGAAGTGCCCCCTCCACGTAGGCTGGGGAGAACTCCACCTCTCCCCGCCCCCGAGCCCGAGGCCCCGCCGCCGCCGCCGCCGCAGTCCCCGCAGCCCCCGGGCCCTGTCGAGGCGCCGCCGCCCTCCACCGTCGCTGCCACAGTCGCTGACGTCGTCACTGCCGCCGTCCTTGCAACCTCCGCGGCCTCGGCAGCACTCGCCCGCGACCCGGCGGCGACGCACTCCGCAGGGTCCCCGGAGGCGGCGCTCGTCTTCCCCTGGAGGCAAGAAGCTGCTGTCGCACGCTTCTCCGCGCCGACCTTCGGAGTCGCCATACTCTGGGACCCCCCGGCGGAAGGCTTCGCCTCGCCGCCGCGCTTGCTGCTGCTCCTCGGCCCTGCCGTCCCGTCGACGGGCGCCGTCCGCGCCGCCGAAGGTCAAGAGGGGCTCCCCGACGCAGCGCCGCCGCTCTCGGCACCCCAGCAAACGGCGCTCGCCATCCCCTCGGCCCCGGCCCAGGCGCCGTCGGGGAGCTTCGGTGGCCACGGGTCGTCGGAGGCGCTCGCCCACGCCCAGCACAAGGCCCCTGCTCAGCTTGGCCCGGACTTCGGACCCCAAGAAGACCAAGAAGTAAGAACGAAAGTCCCCAGCACCGACCCTACCCTGACCCTGACCCGGGGGCTGCGGGTGGGGGGAGGTGCAGAGTGCAGATCACAGCCCATTCCCTCCCGCCTCTTTTGGACAGCTCCTTACACTGCAGACTAGAGCTAGAGCCGTACAGGGGCCTTCGAAGCCGTCCTCATTATATTACAGAAGAAAATGAATGAGAGAGGAAAAAATGATCCGTCCAAACTAGAAAAATATAGGCAGTAAAAATGGCAGAATCTAGATCCGAACTCAGGCCCTATGACTCCAAATAGAATACGTTTTCCTAGGCCCAAACTGCCTTCTTCCAAGTAGGCGATTGAATGCCTCGTGGTGGTGTATTAAATCTTGGTTTCGGAAGTCCCAGGTTACTATCCAGGCCCAACCAATTAAAACCACGTAGAACACTGAAATTATTTCTAATGAGCTTGGAATGGTTCGTATTTTCATCATGTCATAAATAAAACAGTATTACAAAGCCAGTGGAAAGGCACATGAAAGGAACATTCGTTTAATGAACACGTATTAAGTAATGCAGTCTGCTATCCCTAGGAAGCATATTTATTTTTCTCCTATTTCGGTTTTTCTTATAACTTTCGTGAGGATGAATAACGTTTGCCTTAATTATACTTCTTCTAAAATGATCAGCATGATGATTTGCTGTTTTTCCTTTGAAATAAGAAAGTTGCTACTGTATTTTTCTACCTTACGCTTTTTAAAAAATTTTAGTAAATGTTATTCTAATGGATTATTTAAACAATGATTTTTCATTTAGTGGTCATGGTGTTCTGGATAAATTTACTAAATTGTCATAATCTTTTATTTTTTTTTTTAATTTTAAATATAGGGAGATGCAATTAGACTTGTTATCTTCTTTCCTGCATTTCCTTAAATGAAATCTCAAGCTAATGTATGCATGTCTTACTTAGGTTTCTTATCTGAAATAAAACTAAGATATTCCTTATTTTTTTTCCTTCCCAATATCAAATAATTGGGAGAGGATTAGTCTAGTTTTGATTTTGCCACATCCTCTGTGTGGTGCCTTAAAAAAAACAAAAACAAAAAAACTTGAAAGTGTGTTGGAGTTTCCACTGAGATTCCACTATCTCTTAGAAGAAGATAGTATGAATGAAATTAAATCTGAAATCTCAACTTTCAGGCTAGAATTATTGATACTTGCCACCTGCTGCCTTCTATAGGATTCTGTCCCTGGACTATATCTAGTGCAAAGCTGCATGCCAGAAAGTTGTTGATGGCTTCTTTGGATTCTTACCCCAGGACTGTTACTAATAGAGGACTGTCTTCGGTGGATAAGATTTCTTACTTCTGTCACCTGGCATCACCTCCACTCGGGGCTTCCATGTCTCCATCTACTCCTGCCTACTGTGAGATGGTCTCTCACAGCACCAGAAATCTCCATCTACCATGAGGCTAAATCACAGAAGACCTAGAACAATCTAATTTCTCCAAACACTAATCCTTTATTTTGACTCACACATAGTAAGAAAACTCCCATACTTGGCTCCATCCTGGAAATTCCAACCTCCTGTCTACTGATGTACAAATCCAGTTCCCCACATGCAATTGACCACTTATTTCTATCCAACTGAATCCTATTTCTCCAGTGTCCTCTTCCAAATATGTTTACCTCTTCTACTTTGCCCTCTAGGATGCTTGCTCTTTAATTAATAAACTTCTCTTCATCATAAACCTTTTCCTTTCCTGTTCCTCCCATAATTTGGCCATCATTGAAAATCTAATACCCTTCATTTCCCTCAAAACTATTTATTGTATTGGCTATTGTAAAGGCATGAGAGAAATCATGCCTGATCCCAAACTTCCTTCACTGGCTGTGATGGAATACTTCTGAATCATCATTGCCATATTCAGACCCACTCTTCACTACTATCAACTCAGCAGCCTCTTCTGTAAGCTTTCACACTATGAGAATGCATCACCAATCCAGGTCCTGGAGGCTTCTAGAACATTCTTCTTTATTTCTTAATGAATTTATCCAATCCTTCTATCTCAATTGGTGCCCTTATCCCAGAAACTCCAACATAGACATTCAATGTTCTCAGTTCCTCAGGTACTACAGGTAGATAACCACTTAGTATACATACTGTTGGCTTACTTGTGGTATGTATCTTACTGAGGACCTGGTCTCCTTCATCTCCAAGAAGACTATGATTTCTTTCTTTGTGTGGAGCAAAATGGGGACCTAAACACTCAAGTATTCACTTTCCTATCTCCAGGGATATGTTGGGCTAGAACTGTATCTATCAAATTTCAAATATCTCTAGGTAGTTAAATATATTGCTCTTATTTAGGGGTTCCAAATAAAAGCCACTTTACCTGGTTACCCTGAAAGGTAAGGCAACATTTTCTTTGCCAGCTTAGCTCATTCCTATCAAAGAATTGATACACACACAGAGAAGGACAGAAATGTTGGGATTATGAACAAGCCAGTTTATCAAAGCAAACAATAAAAAGAAATTGGAGAAGTTGCACAGATTGGAGCCAACAAAAGAATACATGAGGGTAAATGAGCTCTTTGGGAGGGAGATGAAATTTCAGCTTGACCAAAGAAAGAACAGTTTAACCAGAGAAATTTTTTCATAGTAATCACTAGGGACATGGATTTCAGAAGTTAGGAGGTTTAGTGGAAGACTGGTATCTTCACATATCTAGAGAACTAGAAAGATATTTATTTTGACATTCAAACATTCATTCATCCTTTGACTCTCATCTTCTGAAGTCTTCCTTAGTCACAGGACCTTTCTTAGGACACCATCCTCTTATCTTTGTTGGGTTACACTTAATCACAGTTACATAACCAAACTCCTCCACTCTACCTTTATATCTTTTTAGTTACATATGACAAAATAATTTTGTCAATCACAATGTTTGTGACACACAAAAATGGCCATATTTTGATCTTGCTGTCACTCACAAAAACTCCACTTTCATGTTTACAAACTCCAGAATCCCTTTATCTGATAACCTTTTATCATTCATTCTTTTCCTTGTTTTTTGTCCTTATTGTAATATTTGTTTCTACTACCCCTCTCTTTATTCTTTTTCCTTGTCATCACTCCTGCCTTGCTGTAAGGAAAGGAGGGCTCTCTTGCCTTGACCTCTTGGAGAATCAGTTCTACTCTATAGGTAATAAAATTCCTTAATCTGTTGGCCTATTACTGATCACACATTGCTAATACCAACCCTGGATTAATCATGCCATTTCTTCATTTGTTCCTATTCCCTCACCACTGAAAGAAGCTGGAAGAAATCATAAAACTGTACTAACTGGGTTCACTCCCTGCTTTTACTTAGTCTCTATTAATTCCTCACAGCAGGTCAGAGAATAGTCTGTTCCTATCCAAACTCTCTTCCCTTTTCCTATCAAGATTGGTGTGTGATTCAACATCATTCCCCTTCCTCTAAAATATCATCATCACAACCTCTACTGTTATTATCATCTAATAATTCTTAAGTTTTTAGTTAAAATTTCTTTTGCTCTCTTCCTTGTTTTCTATTCCTTTCTGGTCTGTTCTGAATTCTGTTCTCTCCTTTAGTGGTCTCTAGTTCTCCTAGTTCTTAGAGCATGCAAGTACATTCTGTGTATAGAGGTGTGGTGAGCCTGTTTGCTTCTTGAAATTTCTTTTTTGGCTTGCCCTTAAACGTATCAGGAAGCCATATCTTATAGAACACTCCAACTCCTGAATCTTAAGACTGTCTTACTACCTGCTACTGTCCTCACAAGAATAGATTATCCTTTCTATGTACATTATTCTCTGGCATGAATCCCTAGGATAGAGGAGAACAGAATTTAATCCACAGACTAATAATATAACTTTCTTTTGTGCTCCTTTTTCTTTAAGATTACCTCAAATCATTAGTAGCTATATTAATATTTTTCTTTTAATGGTCCCTCTTTGGACTCTCAGTCCAATTTTTTTTTCTTTTGTTGCCATAGACTATAAGTATTAGGGAACTGATTCTGTTAAGTGTGATTATTGAGCAAAGGCTGTTTAGCTGTTTTGTATTTCTTTTATTTGAAATGTTTTCTATTGAATGTCCAACAACATTCTCTCTCTCCCTCCCTCCCACCCGCTCTCTTTCTATGTATATGTGGGTGTGGGTTATTCTGTGTATAGAGGTGTGGTGAGCCTGTTTGCTGGTGTGGGTGTGGGTGTGGATGGTGTGTGTGTGTGTGTGTGTGTGTGTGTGTGTGTGTGTGTGTGTGTATGTGTATTTCTCTTTGTGCATGCTTGGGGAATACCACAAATGCTTCTGCTTTTTTTTTTTTTTTTTTGAACTATTTTTTCCTTCATGATTAAGTTTGAACTTTGTAGGATATTCTAATTTGGGTTGCTATTTGAGTTCCACTGCTTTTTTTTAGAATATCCTGTTCCACTTCCCTTTGTGACTTCTAATGGATGTTGAATATGTGTGCATCATTTCACTGGACATTTCTTCATAGTTTAAGTCTTTTATCTTGTTGATGAAATTGTGCAATTTAGCTGTCATACACTATATCTTAGAGTTTGTCCCTCAATATAGGATGTTGAAAAGGCCACATACTAAGGACAAATTCCATTGTTTCTATCACAATATAATCTTGTCAAGGAAGTACAATGTGATTAAATGTTTTCTCTTGGTGAGTTTCTCTAGTAGTGATCTGTGGTTTCAATGAATTAATATCTCATTATCTGTATTCAGAAGTTTTGGACAATTATGTCATTTCCTGCAGTATCTTTTTTTAAATTATAGCTTTTTATTTACAAGATATATGTATAGGTAATTTTTCAGCATTGATAGTTGCAAATCCTTTTGTTCCAACTTTTTGCCTCCTTCCCCCCACCCCTTCCCCCAGATGGCAGGTTGACCAATACATGTTAAATATATTAAAATATAAGTTAAATGCAATATATGAATACATGTCCAAACAGTTAATTTGCTGTACAAAAAGAATAGGACTTTGAAATAGTGTACAATTAGCCTGTGAAGGAAATCAAAAATTCAGGCGGACAAAAATATAGGTATTGGGAATTCTATGTAATGTTTCATAGTCATCTCCCAGAGTTCTTTCCCTGGGTGTAACTGGTTCAGTTCATTACTGCTCTATTGGAACTGATCTGGTTCATCTTCATTGTTGAAGAGGGCCACGTCCATCAGAATTGATCATCATATAGTATTGTTGTTGAAGTATATAATGATATTCTGGTCCTGCTCATTTCACTCAGCATCAGTTCATGTAAGTCTCTCCGGGCCTTTCTGAAATCATCCTGCTGGTCATTCCTTATAGAACAATAATATTCCATAATATTCATATACCACAATTTATTCAGCCATTCTCCAATTGATGGGCATCCATTCAGTTTCTAGTTTCTGGCCACTACAAAGAAGGCTTCCTGCAATATCTTTAAAAAGTTGTCTTTTAAAATGATATCTTTAAAAATTTCATGTTTTTTGGAAGACCTGCACTCCTTAAAATTTCTGTATATCCTGTCTTCAAGGACAGTTGTTTTTTTTGTTTTTTTTTTTTTTAGTGTTATTTTAATGTTAATTTTATTTTCCTTTTCTACTCAATTTTCTTCAACTTATATATCTTAATTTCCATATCTGTGATTCTTTCAGAGCCTTGTTTTTCTTTGGAATTTGGAATTCTTTGTTTTTCATATTCTTCTTTAGTCATTTCTATGTATCCTGTTGTTTATCCTGAATTCAGCTTTCAGAGCTAAGATTTCTAATTTAGTCTCTCATCCCTGATATCTCTTTCTATGTGTTTTATTTCTTTTGAACAAATTTTACTATTTTTTCTGTTATCACTAGGCAGTTTGAAGAAATATTTTCAGAGGGGAAATTTGTTATATTTTCCTTCTCATATAATATTTTCAATGCATAACATCCTCTTTGAATTTTCAGTCATTTTTATTTTTGTCTCTGCCTGGGAGCTGGGAATATGTGGTGTTTTTTCTTCTTTTTTTATATTTCTTTCAACTTATTTTTTCTCTTTCATCTTTTAGTTTTTATTCCCATTGGCTTATCTTTTTTGTTTCTTAAAAGGTTTTTAGGTTAGAGAGGAAGCTAGAAGATTCAGTGCATAGAGTATTGGGCCTAAAGTTGGGAGGTCTCATCTTTGTGAGTTCAAATTTAACGTCAGACATTTAATAGCCTAGTTGTGTAACCTGGAGCAAATCATTTAACGCAGCTTGCCTCAGTTTTCTCATCTGAAAATTAACTGAAGAAGGAAATGTCAAACTACTCCAGTATCTTCACCAAGAAAATTTCAAAATGAGATCACAGAGTCAGGTATGATTGAAAACAACTGAACACCAATGTTGGAGAGGTTTGTGGAGAATAATAAGTATTCCACTGTCATGCCAATCCCATAATCTTAGCATCCATTTTGCATTTGATTCTTCAGCTTTTTTCAAATTCAATACAAAAAACTTAAATATGTAGGAAGGAAAAAAAACCTCTTCAACCATAATTAACCATAACTATAATATAACCTGTCACAATGGTTTTGACCAATTTACAGTGCTATAAGGGTAGATTTTAAAAGAAATATTTGAAATTAACAGAAAATCTCCAAATCTGACCATTGTCATATATAAATAACCTAAAATAGTGGTTCCATCATTAATTTTTTGTTCAGTTAACTAATCATTACTGGCAATACTGGATTTTGAAAATTTATCTCGAAGAAAAATCTGCCTTGTGAATTTATTTATTGAATAGAGTAAAAATGGGAAGGGAGAAATGTTTTTGTCAGAATACTGCAATGACTATAATGTAAAGTCTTATTAAAATGTAAAATGGTAGATGTTCATTTTCTTTAGCGTGAATCTTTATTTGAGGAGGAAAAAATGGTGGTTAATCATAGTGCACTTCCTTGACAGGTCACATCATAATGGAAACAATAGCATCATTTGTCTTTGGTGTGTGGACTTGTCGATATTCTGTTCTGAGGGACAAGTTCAGTAAAGTTAATAATGAAATAGTTAATCATACAGCAGAAAGTTGGAGTTTAAAAGTAAAAATTGTAAAGGAATTTCCAGCCTTATTACATTTCATTTTAGTTAAAGCTTGCTATTTTTCAGTTCTCTTTGCTTCTCATAAATTCTAAAACTGACAATGTTAAATTAATATAATTACAGATTGCTAAGATTGGCTTTTTATTTTTTCTGAGAAAGTGACTAGGACAAAACTATTAGACATCTTTTAAAAGAATAGTAAATAGAATATGACCTTTTTTTAAAAAAAAGGAAATTGTAGTTCATGTAGAGGTCATAATTTATGACATTCCAGGATTCTACTGATAAAAACAGAAAAAATAAGGGCAAATAAGATGTTTACTTTTATTAGTTGAAAAAAGGAATAAATACTAGCCATTCTTAGAGAACTTTAAATCTTGTATCTAGTGAGAGATTATTTTCTTCTTATTTTTACATAAATTCATTTTTATGGAATTAAAAAAATTATGGCATAAAAGCATTTCCATAACATTGTAAAATAAAAAAGATGATTGTACCTGAAACTGCAAATCTATTAAGTACAACTTGCTATTTCTTTTAACTATACAACAAAATTATCATGTAAATGGCTTTTTTTCTCCTTTTGTTTTCTTTCTTTTCCTTCACCCCTCCCTAGAGATGGGTAACATTACATAAATAGGTGTATGTGTGTACACTTGTGTGTGCATACACTTATATATGTAAAATTATCCTATACATAGTTCTATTAGTTCTTTCTCTAGATGCAAATAATATCTCTATATATCTTTTATAGTTAATTTGGATATTTATAATACAAAATAACATTTGCTCAAAGTCATTTTTTAAAACAATATTGCTATTACTGTGTTCTTTTGGTTCTGTTCATTTCACTCTTCATTTTTTTCATGCAAATCTTTCCATGTTTTTCTAAGATCACTGAACTCAACATTTTTTAGAGCACAGTAGTATTCTATCACAGTCATATACCACAATTTGTTCAGCCATTCTCCAATTGATTTCTTTGCCAACATAAAGAGCTGTTAGAAAAATTAAAACATACAGGTTCTTTGTCTTTTCTCCTAATCATCTCTGAGAGATTTTTAAGAAGAGGAAGAAATGCCTCAACTTAAGGCATCCTAAGAAGTATTCATCAGACCTCCCAGATAGTTCCCCTTTGGCTTTCATTACCTGGAGCAGAAAAAGATTTTCCTCAATTACCATGTGTGTGCGTGCAAGCATGTGCATTTGTGTGTGTGTTTCATTGCTAGTTGGTTATTTTGTTAAATTCAGGAAGTTGGGTGAGTCAAAGAATCTTTTTTAACCGAAAGAGTATGTAGAGAAGTTATAGTCATCCAACTCATCTTGCAACGTGCTCAAAGTGAGTAATACAATTAGAGATTCCACTTTTCTAGTGTACCTTTATTTTGACTATAAAATATAGTCCTCTCTATAACAAAGGATTTTTGTTAGATTCTTTCATCTGTGAACATGGTGTGAGCTTTCTCAGTATTATGTCAGTTATGCATGATTTTTAGGCTACTGTAGCATATGCTACTATGCTTAAAGGTGGTTTTAGTTGACCATGGCTATATTGTAATTAATAATTTTAATATAGAGTCAGGACCTTTAATGTAGCCATACCATCATGATAGAACTTGAGATTCTAGGGTTATTCCAGAAATTCTAAATTCACAGTGCAAATGAGTGAGAAAATACTTGTCTCATGGATTAAAGTTGAATAAATTATAATTGACTTTACAAACAACATTTTGAGAACAAATTATATAACAGTCCTTCTTTTTGGTGAGGCAGTTGGGGTTAAATGACTTGCTCAGGGTCACATAGCTAGTAAATATTAAGCCTCTAAGGCCAGATATTAACTCAGGTCCTGCTGACTCTAAGGTCAGTACTCTTATCTACTGTGCCATTTATTTTCCCCTAGATGCAGTCTTTTTTTTTTTTTCCCATCTTTTATTTATTTTTTTTTTAATTTTTATTTAATGATTACTTTATATTGACAACATTATCCCTTGCACTCGTTTCTTTTCCAATTTTTTTTCCCTTCCCTCCCTCCACCCCCTCCCCTAGATGGCAAGCAGTCCTTTATATGTTGGATATGTTGCAGTATATCCTAGATACAATATATGTTTGTCGATGCAGTCTTAAAAAAAAAAATAGCATTTAAAATAACAACCCATATTATTCTCATGTCATGTTTTATGGGGTTTTTTTTTGCATATTGATCTCATATAATTAACCAAGGGCATGTCTTTAGGACATTCTTTTTCATATTTGTGTAACAAAGATCTGACTTGAGGGAAAAAAAATCTCTAATGGCCTCTCCTTTCATGGACAGACTGAGGAGCTTTCTTCCTGGAGACACATGATGAGAAATAATAAGAGGATCTTGGAGAAACTGGAGTAAAGAATTTTCAGCTGGATTCTGGTACCTCTCTCACCTCATGGGGTTGCACAATGCTGAAGAACCCAAAGCCTGTGGTATAGAATGGCTTGCCTACTTAGAGATGAGATTCACTCAGGAAGGTTTTAGTCTAGGGCAAATGTACCAGTTATACATGACTTCCTTTCACTGCAAGGTTAAAAGGTTTAATAATTCAATTTTTTAATAAAATTCAAAAAAAATTGCACCAATCTCTTATGCAAAGCTATTGGTTTTCCAAAGCTGCCAGCAGTCTGAACCTGGTACAACCATTATTCATTGCTACTCCTCTCTACTACCATTCCCTTTTCCCTTCTCTAGAATAAAAAAGGACACAATAAAAATGATCTTTATTTAGGACCATCATTAAAATACAAACAAAAAAAAATCAAAGAAAGTAAACTGTATCGACTGTATATATAGGAAGCAATAAAATAAAAAGGGGGGTTGTAAAATGAGATTAGTCATTCCCCATCAGTCCAGCTGCTTCACTGTAGTCCTTTCCCTCCCTTCTGGGTTTTCTTTACCAGTTTAGCAACTAGCCCAAAGGATAGGACAAGATTCTAGCTACTTTACTCAGTAGCATCTTCACTTTGCTACTGAGGCCATTCTGCCCCCATCACCCTCTTCTGCACACATCTCCTCCTCCCTCTCATTTCCAATTCTATGCCATTCCAAGAGATTTAAAAACTGCCCCTGCAGGGGAAAACTTTTCCCTATGATTCCCTAGAGTTTCATCACTTCCTAATCTAGGAAGAAATACAATTCTCAGCCTTTTGAGTGGTTTTGTGACTCTTGAGAGGCAGCTGGCCCTAGTTTTGGCGGAAAACTTATGGCTGATTTCAAATATTTTGTTTGACCCTACAGGCCAATTTGGGCTTAATGCCTAGGGAAACTTCTTAACAATTAGAGCTCTCCAGAAAGTGGAATAGGCTGCCTCAAGAGGTTGTAGATTTCCCCTTGTTGGAGGCCTAAAAGCAGAGATTGGACTAGTTATTGAAAAGTTTGTAATGATTCTTTTTGTGAATGGTTTAAGGATAGATGGCTGATTAGGGGAAGGTCCCTTTCCCATTTCTCAAATTCTGTAATTGAATCTTGGGAAAATAACTTAACACTCAGGGGGAAGTAAGTGCTATATAAATGGGAAATAATGAGTACTGATTCTTTCCATTTCCTATTTGTTAAAATGCTATAATCATCCATTACCTTAATAATTATACCATAATTAGCTGATTGAGATTTATTGAGTGTATACTATGTGCCAGTACTATGCTAAGCACTGGGAATATAAAGAAGTGACACTATCTGTCCTCAGGAAGCTCAAAATGTAATGGGAAAGACAACATAGAAACAACAAAGGAGAAATGATATACAGAGTAAATAGAAATAATCAACAGAAAGAAGGAACTAGAATTAAGAGGGATTGAGTAAGGGTTTTAATTGAAGATGGAATCTTAGCTGGGGCTCAAAGGAAACTAATAGGTAAAAATAAGAAGGTAGAAAATTTCATGACTTAGGGACATGCAGTAAAAAATGCTTGTAGATGAGTGTTTTCTTCTGGGAATAGCAAAGGATCCAGTGTTAATGGATCAAAGAGTATATGGTATAGAATGTAAAATTTGAGAAGACTGGAAAGGTATGGAGATGATGTGATGAAGGGCTTTGAATATCTGGAACATAGTAGTTACTTAATAAATGCCTGTTGACTCCCTGACTTTCAAATATACTTTACGTATTTTTACTCTATGCCAAATGACTTTAAAAGTTAATATTTTACCATATTGTTTGAGATCTACTAGCAACAGTTCAGCTGTTTTCCACTTTTTCCTCTATTATGTCTTCTTATATTGGACTTTAATTTTAAAAAATGAATTTGTTATTTTCCCTCTGATTCTATTATAATATTCTTTTGGTGATTTAATCATTATAACACAAAATCTGTTTATACAAGAACATTAGTTATTATTTTAATCTTTTAATTTTCATTAATGTTGTATAGTTGTTTTGTATAAATTCTGCATGTATTTTAGAAAGCTAATTCCAAGATAATTTTGTGTATTTTTTTTATCTTTAATAAAATATCTTTTCTCTTCAGCTAGGATGGTATATAGAAAAAACTGATTTTTGAAAATGTTTACTATTTTTAAAGCTCTTAGTTGCTTTTATCTGGGCTTTGGGAGCAGCTAGGTGGCTCAGTAGAGAGTACCAACCTTGAAGTCAAGAGAACCTGAGTTCAAAGTATTCTTCCTAGCTGTATCATTCTGGACAAATCATTTAACCCCAATTGGGGAAAAAAAATTAGGCTTTTTCAGTTTCTCCTCTTTTTTTCTATTTTTATTTCCTTAATTTTTTATCTCATTGCTGTTGCTAGCATAGCTACGACTATGTTAAATAATAGTGGAAATCATGAAATAAATGTTTCGTCACTGGCTTTATTTGGAAAGATTCCATTGTTAGAAATAATTCTAATCACTGGTTTTGAAAAGATAATTTATGTATAATAGTCTTTATATTCTAGAACTTTTTTAGAATTTTTAACATATATGGGCACTAGATTTTCTTGAAAGTTCTTTGTCTATAAGTAAATACTTTGGTTTTTTAGTTATTTGTTTCTAGGAGTTTCTTAAAGTGCCTTCCTTTTTTATGAGGACAAGGAACAATTTATATGCTTAGGAATTATTTGTTCTTTAAATATTTGATTAAATTTACATTTAATTTATTTCTTGTCCTAGATGTTTTCTATTGGGATAACATTTATTATTTGCCCAATTTCTCTTTATGAAATCTAGTTGTTTTGATTCTTATTCAATGTTTGGTTATTAAATATTTATAAGTATAAAATGCCTTCCATCTATTCATTATGGGTGATGTATAACCAGAGACTTTAATTTCTCATGATTTTGTTTTTTCTGCATTATTAGCTCTCCCTTTTTATTTTTGACTTTGATATTAAGGCTTTCTTCCCTGTCTTATTTTTAAAAATCAAATTAACTAACAGCATATTGATCTCAAAATCTCAGCTCCAAGTTTGTTTATTCGTTTAGCTTCATGGATATTTTGGAGTGTTATGTGTGAGCAAGCAAGTAGATCACTACATCAGAATTGCAGAGTATGTATGTATGTAGGGAGTAGGGAAGTAAGGGAAATTATAGGATTAAGCATACTAGAGTACAAAGAAGTAGGAAAGAAACAGGTTACAAAGGTCTTTAAATGCCTAATAAGTTAGGTTTTATATTTGATCTTGTAAATAATAGGGAGCCAGTGGAGCTTATAGAATAGGAGAATGACAAGACAGCAGAGTAGGAAAAGATATGAGATGTAAAAACCAACTAGAATGTTTTGTAGTAATCCAGTCAAGAAGTGAATAGGGCCTGAAGAGTGGTGGCTGTTTTGTGTGAGTAGAGGGAAAGAGACATAAAAATGAGAAATGTTGTGAAGTCCTAAACAACAAACTCTGACAAGATGGAGATATAAGGTGAGCATAAGTGAGTTCAGAAGGATGACATAGAGGCTGTGAGCTTCTGACTGAAAGTGTGCCTCAACAAACAGTTTTAAAAAAAATTGGTAGGAAGAGAGGACTTAGGGGGAAAAGATCATGAATTCGGCTTTACACCTGTTGAGTTTGCACCTATGGAACATCCAAGTTAAGATGTGCAAGAGGCAGTTGGGGAAGCTAGTCTGGAGTGAAAGCCCAGAAATAGCAAAACATATTGTTATATAATATAATATAATATATGATATAGTATAGTGTAATATAAATTACCATATGTGTGTGTGTGTGTGTGTGTGTGTGTATACACACACATATCTGGGAATTATCTTCATATTAATTAAACTGGAAGCTGAGATCACTAAGTCATATTATTAGAGCGAGGAAAAAAAAAAAAAAAAGGCCAAAAGACAAGAGTTATGGGGAGACACTGAATAAGATCTTATTGAAGATTCTATAAAGGATACTGAGAAGTGGACAAACAGGTATTTTTACCAAAGAACAAAAGAACAAAAACCCCAAATCAAAAAACACTTCAAACTAATAAATTCATGAGGAGAAAGTATCCAGAAAAAGTGGCTTTCAAGGTCTGCTGAGATAGTCTTGAGATTGTTAAATTTTGGGTGTGATCATTTAAGAAGCAAAGGCCATAAATAAGAGCTTAAGTTACTGTTTTGTTAATTATCTAAGTTTAGGAAACTAATAGTGAAACTGTTAATAATGCCTATTAAAAGTATGTCCTACTTTTCAGAGCGCTGGTGGTTAAATGTTTATTAGAACACCCCGACTTGTTGACAGTTCACAGGCTGCAGAAATGAGGATGAGGATTAAGAAAAAGCCTTATTATTTGGCAGTTAAGTAGTTATTAGTAACTTTTCTCTGGCTTTTATTTCTTCTAGCTTGTCCTCTCACCAAAGTGCTCACAGGATTTCTGCTATTTGTGCAGTTTTTTACTAAATGGAGGATCTTACTCCATGCCTCTTTGATCTTTTTTATTTTCTCTAGGGCTTTTTTGGACCTTTGCTGGTATATTTATAGGAGAGCTAGGTTCCTCTAAGTCCTTTCACATTGCAAACTTAAGCAGACATATTTTAGCTATTAATCAACTAATTTCAATGAGATGGTGTCTCTGGATCATGTGTTAATTAAAATGAAAGGTTTCAACTGCCATCCTCAACAGTGTATTGAAGTCTGTAATCTTGATTCCAACTAATACAAATGCATATGTTCTACATCTGTATTAGAGCATTTGGCCTTAGCATTCCTTCATCCCATGCAATATTTATTAAATAAAAGAAAAAAAGGAACAGACATGCTTCAACCAGATGTTATACTTAGCTTAAAAATTCTTTCACCATAGCTTTAGTTAGTGTTCAGTAACCAGTGCTGGCTAGCCACCTGTATCCAATTTAAATCGATGACTTGTTGTATGTTATTATCTTAATCTCTAATAAGGTAATTACTTTAGTTCTGTAGTGTAGAAGATGATTAATTCCAATGTAAGCTTCTATTCTTCATTTTGTATTATGTTGAAGTAATAAATACTTACCTTCTGGGAAAGCTGCTTAGTCTTCAAAGACCTTTGCAAAAATTGGTGCAAAAGTTCTAAGTCCTTTAAAAAAAAACTTTATTGGTGAATTAAATTTAACATTAATTTTATCATAAGTATTTATAGATGATAATACAAAATGATTTTTATAGTATTCATAGATTTCTCAAAGCCATATCAAGGTAATACAATAAGATGGTTTAAGAATGTCATTATTTACTAGTCTTCCAGTGCCTAGTATATTGAACTTGCCACTAATCCTCTACCTCCAAATTTTTTAACACAAATTACTGACCAGTTTCATCATATACTTGTGAAGTTTATTTTTTAATTCTGCCATAATTCTTGACATTTTGCCTCTATTGTATATTTTCTTAGATTTTCTATTCAAGAATATGAGACATGTTTCCCCTAGAATAGGAGTAGGCTCTTTTTTTTTGTTTGTTTGCTTTTTGTTTTTTTGTTTTCTTTGATTCTCCTTTGTGCCTTCCTCATAGTAGATGTTTATTTATGGCATGCTTGTTGGACTGAGTTACAGTGAAATAAATATAAACTAATGACCGCTTTCTTATTTCATTTGGTAGAGATCTATTCTATATTGATTAGAGAACATATGTTTAGTCAGATATTCCAGATATGATTTTTGAAAGAAACTCAGAGCAAGTGTTATGTAATTTTCGTTAAGTTTTGCCCTAAGAAGACATATGAGATAACTTGGTAGACTTAAAACTATTCCAGCATTATCGCTTTCCTTTTCAAATTTCTGTTGGCATTAGTTTCTTTAGTCTTATCAGAACAGAAAAGGCTCTAATTAATTTCTTTTTTAAAAAATTTATTTAGATATCTAGATCTGAGAAGTAAAGTGATGATTTCTCCATTATAATTTTACTGTTTCCCCTGAAGTCATTTAACTTCTTAGATTCAAGAGTACTCCTCTATAAAAAGAGATTTAGATGATCTCTAAAATCATTTGCATGTTTGAATCCTGTATATTTCCTCTTAAGTGATTTGTCTTTGTTTTTGCTAATCTTCTATCTATAATGTTTAATTTTAAATATTTACATCAATATTTGTTATAAATATTGGTCTATGATTTTCTTTCTGTTTGACTCTCCTTGTTTTAGATATTAAGATCATATTTATATCATAGAACAAATTTGATACAATGCATTCTTTTGCTATTTTTTCCAAACAGTTATGTAATAATGAAATTATTTTTTCTTAAATATGTGGTAGAATTCAATTGTAAATCCATCAGGTCCTGAAGTTTTTTCTTTGGAAATCTATCCAAGGCTTATTAAATTTATTTTTCTAGATATGAATTATTTAAAAGCTCTTTCTGTTCAATTAACCTGAGCATATAATGTATGTATAATTATTTATCTCATATTTAAAATACCAATTTTATTAACATATGATTTAACAAAATGACTTTTTAGTAATTTTTACTTATTTTTCATTGGTTATAAATGGACCTTTTTCATTTTTTTGATATTGACAGGTTTTTTTAATCAAGTTATCTAATGGTTTATCAGTTTTGTTATTTTTAAAATCAGTTCAATTTTATTAACTTAAGTGTTTTAGATATTAAAATTTTCAATTTTGTCAAGTTCTTCTGATTTAAATTTTTTTCTCTTTTTTGGTATTTAAATGGGAGTTTTTAAATGTGTTAGGCTTCTTGGAGCTTTGTAAGTTGAATACTCAATTCAGTGATCTGCTATTAATAATTATCTTGTTAATAAGAATGACAAAGAACTTATCTGTAAAAAGTGCTTTGATGGCAATTTCGATATATGTCTTTTTATTGTCATTATATTTAATGAAATCACTATTTGCTTTTATTATTTGTTCTTTGACTTATCTGTTTTGTAGGTTGAGTTATTTATTCTCCAGCTGATTTCTAATTTTTGCCTTAAAGGTCCTTTATTGAATGTGTTTCATTTCATTATAATCTGTAAAATATACACTTAAAATTTCTGCTTTTTTGCATTTCTTTTCAAGGTTTTTATGTCATAATACAATAATTTGTGTGTGTGTGTGTGTGTGTGTGTGTACAGGTGTTATGCACTGATGAGTGGCGTATTTTTTCTTTTATTCCTATTCCAGAAATTTATCAAAATTTAAGTTTTCTAAAATTCTGTAATCTTTTATATTGTTTAAATTTTTTTATTTAGATAGCTAGATCTGAGAAGATAAAGTAATGATATTTCCACTATAGGTTTACTGTTTTTCTATGAAACTCAGTTAATTTTCTTTTCTATGGCATATGATGCCCTTATGTTTAATATTGATTTTAATTCATTGTTTATTTTAATCTTCATTAACATGCAGTTTCACTTTATCTTTTAACTAGGCCTCATTTTGCTATTGCTTTGTCTCAGACTAGGATTGCTTAACTTAACTGCCTTTTATTTTTCTTCATCTAAAGCAAAATAAATTTTGTTCCATCTTCTTTTGACTCTGTATAAATCTTTTTTTTTCAAATGTGTTTCTTATAACTTTTTGTTGGATTTTGCTTTCTAATCTGTTTTCATTTTGTTGGTGAGTTTATGCCATTTATATTCACAATTAGGCTTATTAATTGTGTATTTTCATCTCCATCTGTTCTTCCCTTTGTTTCTCCCCTCCCTTTTTAAAAGTTTGAGTACTTTTAATTAACTCTTATTCTTTCTTTTATCTTCTTAATGTCCTGTTTACCTGCTTAGTGAAATATATTTTAGTATCTAGCTATGTTTGAGTTTTCTTCCCTCCTATGACCATTCTAAAGAATGTGATGTTTGTTCACTCCTCTCCCCAAGCCTTTCTCTTTATGTGTGTATATGTCTATTTGCACATTCCAATTACATGAGATACTTTTTTCCATCTTTCCTTTCCTTCCTACCCAACCCTCAGTATATATTTCTTTTCCTGGTTTTCCCATTTTTCTTTTGGAATCATCAAAACAGAACTTCAGGCCCTGTGTCTAATTAGACTGCCTTTATGATTTCTATGATTTTAGAGTTCTGAGAGGCTACGTGAACAATTGAATGTTTTTTCTCACACTACTTTCTTTAAACTTTATGATTGTTCACTAGTTTGTGTGTGCTTTTTCTGACTCCTATATTTGTATTTGTGTTTCTATTCAGCTATTTTTTTGGAAATCCTTTTTTTTATTAAAGGTATGTTTTTCCCCATGTAAAGTTATTCTGTTTATCTGGTTTAAGTTATTCTTTTGCTATATGCTTTTGTCTTTTGCCTTCTGGGTTATTACATTGCAATATCTCTATTCCTTTATGGTGGTGGTTTTTGAATCTTGTGTGATCCTGACTGTAACTCCTTGTTACCAAATCTTTTTTACTACATGCAATTATTTTTTCCTTAAAGCTCTGGATTTTGATTATAATATTCCTGAGACTTTTTATTTCAGGGTTTCTTTTCCTGCAGTGGTTCTTTGGCAGATGTTTAGAAAAAAATCTAATTTGTCCTACAGTTCTAAGAGATATGGGCAATTTTCTTTTAAGATTTTTAAACTATGTCTTGGCTGCTTTTTGTACAAAGCATTCAGGTCATCAGATGATTTTTAAATTATCCATTTTCAGTCTCTTTTCCATTTGTGATGAGATATCTTATATTTTCTCCTATTTTTTCAGTCTTTTGACTTTGTTCTTTATCAAGGCTTGGGTCTGAGCAATATTTCCAGTGGACTTGTCCCTGCTTGGATGTTTTAATAGATTGTTTCTAGACTCATCCCCTTAGCTATCTGAGAGTCTCTGCTAGTTTAGAGTGGTGGAAATGCAAGTTCCATTTTGGTCCAGGTTTCCTACTGGGGCTGGAAGCTGGAACTGAGATGCAGTTCTTCTCCTCGCATCAGAGTCACCAGCTGCTGATTACTTCTGACTATGGTTCTGGCTGGGTAGTCAAGAAAGGAACATGCCATCATGCCTTATCCTTATTCTTAAAGGCTACTCCTTTGTAGGTCTCCTTGTCTTTCTTTCTTGTATCTGTAATCTGCCTAAATCTACCAGATGGCACCTGATCCAACACCCTTTGGGAAATCAAATGCTACAATAAAGATCTGAAATCTCTATTTCTTCCTAGTCTTTACTCTCTCACAGATGCTCTAATTCTCTGTGCAACAAGCTCCTGGCTATAACCCATTCCCAGTTTCTACATTCTTCTCAGTCTTATCTCCCCATGCTGACTTGGACTGGAAAAATAAGTCAGTGCTTTTTTCCCTTGAACTTCCTGATTGATCCTTGTTCTAGGATGTTTCCTAGGTCTTTGATGAGGAATTTTGTTGGACTTTCCCAGGTTTACCCAGCTAGGAAGTGTTAACTGTTGAAGGCCAGATTTGAATTCAGGTCCTCCTGACTTCATGGCTGGTGCTCTATCCACTCTGCCACCTAGGTGTCCCTATATGTATACTTCTTACTATTCTGTCAGCTTGACTTAGCCTTCCTAAGAAATTACTTTGTATGTGTTTTGTATATAATTTTCAGTATATCTATTGCTTGCTTTCCATACAATTGAAACTTGAAGGCAGAGACTACTTGATTTTTTTATATTGTTATACTTGGTGCTGAATTCAGTACCTGGTGTAAAGTAACTGTTTAATAAGTGTTTGTTAAATTGAATTTAAAAGATGACTCTTTTTTATAGATTCTGTATAGCTGTGAATGATAAAATACCTGAATAATCTCTGAAAAATCAAAATTGCTGGTCATCCAAAGATAATGTAGTTATACATGAGTTGTACAGTCTTGAGCATAGTCTACAGCCTGTTACTGATGATAAAATGTACACACACAGAAACATGTAAGCTATCTCAGAGGAAATGAGCCAATCATATAGTGAAAACAGTTAGCCTTGGTACTCAAAAAATGTTGAGTCTATCTGTGGAGATTTATAGGAAATAAGGGATAAGATGTACACAAGTCACATGGGCATGAATGGACTGCTATCTGCACTATTGGGAAAGTGTATCCCTTTCAATAAAATTACTGATCTTTTAATATCCAATAAAGTAGTAATAAAGTAATTAAGTTGAACATATTTCAGTTTAAGAGGTCAGTTTTGTATTTATCATTTGATTTATGGAGATTTATTTTAGGCAGTTCTTTTGCTATCTAACATGAAAAGAAATGGGAATAAATATGGGAAAAGGTAATATGAAATTCATAAAGATAATTTAAGAAAATACCCAATCCATGAATTACTGAAACACTGATTTTAAAGCCAATATTTTGGAATTATTTCAGGAAATAAATTTCATGTGTTTTAAACTAGTTCTATAAAAAGCTAAAAAGGATACTGAGTAGACAGTACTGGTATGGTAAGTAAGCCCTGCAGCTGTGTTGGCTTCCCAAATGTTTTGCATATGTAGTTCTTGAAGAGAAAAAATAAAAGGAGTCTCCCCTAGTCTTCCAAAACCATGAGATGCTGTTTTTTCAATTAACAGTGGTATCAAATATGGTCCACATTTTCACCTTGGGTTTGAAATAATTAACAGAATTTTTAAGTTGAAGAAGGCAACTATTTAGAAAATTAAGCATAAAAAGAGCCCAATAACATTCTCAAAGTGAAATTGCAATTGTGTAAATTCTTGCTACTGGAATTATAAACATGGAGACCCAGGAGAGCAAAACTGGAAAGCTGTCAATTGCATTTTAGAGAAACACATTACCAGGAAAGTTACATTTTGGCAAAAAGCCCTTGCTGGCATGTGAATTTGCTCCCTGATCTGTACCACTTGCTTCTATTTTGGTGTGGAAGTCAAGTGCCTGGAAGTTTCTTTAATGATTTCCTCTCATTCTTAACATAATGAACAGCTGCACTAAATTCTCCAATACTATTCTAAGTATGTACAAACCAGCATGTAGCTGAAATGGGAAAAAAAAATCGTTTAATCTAATTTTCTTGGCTGTCTTAGTTGTTTGCACTTAGCCTTAAAAAATATTCTTTGAGTAAAGACAGAACAGATTATTTTGCTGTTTGACACTGAACTACAAGGACTATCATTATAGGGTAATTGAAACATATTTTAAGTTGCTTCAAACAAATGTTTAAAAAGATCTAGCATATTTTAATCAAAGTTAGAGAGGTCTTTCAAAGTTTGTGAAATTCATTCCACCTTTTGTGGAATTTCCTTCTCTAAAAGTATATATTATTTTCCTTGTTGATAGCGGTTTTCAGTCACAATGATTATTTTATTACAGTCATACAAATTATTTAGCTTTGAATATCTTTCCCATTATTTATTCTTCCCAAAATGTCCCATGTTTTGAAATGCTAACATTTGATCATTTTTACCAGTTTGTGACATTTTAAAAATATTCCTCATTTTTCATTGTATTCATTTGAATTTTTTTTCTGATCTTTGGAAGGAATTCCGAGAGCTATGGTGTTTAAATTTAGGAGAATGTTTCACTTTTCTGAATGGATTATAATGTTGCCCTGGATCTCCTTTTAAATCACAATTCATTATCAATACTTATTTGTCTGGAGGAGTTAGTGTATAAAATTACATTATGACCAAAAAATGCCATTAAAAGATGGGAAACTATTGTAGTTTATAGCTTTTATTTAAATTGTGTATCATTATAGTGATGAGGTTAAAACTGTTTGGTCTCTTCTGGAAATTTAAGGCCTCAGAACTTGCTGATTTTTCAACCAGAGTTGTCTTATTTTGTTCTCTGTAGATTCAGAAAAACCATAGAACTTTCAGGAAGTTCCACCAGCTCCACAAAAAGGTAAAAAAAAAAAAAAATGAAGCTTAAGTAGTAATATTTTAATGTCAACATTTCAGTTTTTTTTTTAAATATTTATATAAAATGTCATTTATGTGTGTTGGACATGTATACACACACATATGCAGTTATATATATGGTTATAAAGGTTCTAAGACAGGAATTTTTAACTTGTTTTTGTCATAAAAATCTTCAGCAGTCTTCTAAAAACCTGTGGACTTCTTCTCAGAATAATATTTGTGTAAGTACATAAAATAAAATATGTGAGGATATAAGGGAAACCAATTTTATTAAACTATATTAAAATAAAATTGAAATATTTTAAAATATCCCCAAACTCCAGATTAAGACTCGTGAACTAATTTTTATCATTTTTGTAGCATAAAGGGTTGGGGAGAAGCTATAGTTTAATCCTTTTACTTCATAAATTTGGTAAAATGTAACATTATTAAACTTTAATTTTGTGCCTAATGTAAAAGGCTAGAGACCTATTCTGGTAGATGGATTTTCCTTGTTGGAAGTTCACTGTGTCAGTGAGATCACAGGACCAGACCAGTCTCTCCATCCTCCCCAATTGTCGCATACACATACTTATCCTATATGGTGAAAAGTTAAGCTTCCTACATCCTATTTTGACATGTGGACATAGGAATTTAATTTTATAACTCCTGATAAAAGAAGAAATTAAAGAATATTCATTAAATATTTTTATTTTGAAATTATAATTGTGCC
The DNA here is from genome assembly GCF_016432865.1 of Antechinus flavipes. Taxonomy (NCBI): domain Eukaryota; kingdom Metazoa; phylum Chordata; class Mammalia; order Dasyuromorphia; family Dasyuridae; genus Antechinus; species Antechinus flavipes. Next base: position 160,010,461 of record NC_067403.1, on the reverse strand, counting down.
TTTACTATATAAAATCCTCAAGGTATTTAGCATTGTACCTTTTCCTTTGGGCATTTCATATTTTTGTATGTGTGTTTATGAGTATCATAATGATAGAGGTGAAAAGTCCTTATCTCATAGTTGAAATTTCAACTATTTTCAAAAATTTAGTAAAACTTTTTTATAATTTATTTCTACTTTCCCTTAAATTAGTTAATTTTTAAATTAGTTATTAAATGTCTTCAGAGCAACTCACAAGGTAAATGTGCCTTATACTTCATATTCTATATAGTTTGTACTCTAATAACCTTGGTCACTGTCCTTAAGGGATAGGAACCAGAGGCAAGCTCAGCTGATATCTGTCCCCCTCCCCATACCCATGTATGGCCTATATTAGATAGAATTTCATCTTAAATTTGTTTGTTCCATCTGTTTTCTCACCGTGGATACACCAACAACCAGGTCATAAAACATGATTGAGAGAAGAACTGATTAGCATAAACATTATATGATGAAATAACCACCAACCAGAGAAGAAAGAACTTGCTTCTTAATCACTCTTTATTTCATATGGAAGACTACCTAGCTCTTGGGGCCACTGATTTTCCCAACAGGCTCTTCCCTCGTTGTATCTAGGCTGACTTTACTTTTTTTTCATATACAAGAAATTTTTCTATTTCACGATGACTAAAATTCCTTACCATATTCTCTCCCAACTGCATAATTTCAGTACATTATTTGCTTTCCTTATGTGCCCCTGCATTGGCAAATGAGCAACCACTTCCCCTGCCTCTGTCCTAGCAAGCTTCCCAGTGCCCTTGGCTTTCTGGGCCTGAGGTGGTAATGTATTAATATCCTAAACAACTGATAAGCTCCTTCAAGTAAAGAATATTGTCTCGTATGATCTCTGTATCCCTGCAGATATCTAGCATAATGGCCTTGCACATAGATAGGGACATAAACATAAACTTCATGAAAAGCAGTAGAGTGGCTGTTCCTGGATAAGAATTTAACTTTCTTCTTCCATTACAAATGGATTTGGTAGGGGAGAGGGAGAATCATGAAACATTTTTATACACTAAGGTGTCTAATCATTATTAGACTGTGACACAAGGTCAATTTAGAAGAAGTTGGCTCCAAATATGCGAGGTGATGCCAGGGTTGAGGCAGGGCCCACCAGGGGAAAGTATACTGGAATATGATTGGAGGAATGTGTTTGTGATATTAGATGATTCTTCCTGGTACCTATGAAGATGAGTTGTGCATGCTAATGCACTCTGTTCATGAGATACATACTAAGTGTTGAATAAATCTGTACTAAAAACTTAAATAATAAAATATCTGTGCTATTGGTAGGTTCCCTCAGCCACCCCAGAGATCATAACTGCAGGAGAAGGGGAAAGAGACTTGACACTTTTATTCTTAAAAAATAAAAAAAAAAATACTTGATCAACTGTGATGAACATGGTTCATGAATAAATGATTCAGGCCAAGTCCAATAGACTTGTAATTGAGCAAGCCTTTTGCATCCCCCCCCCAAAAAAAAAGACTATGGGGACTGAATGTGAATCATAACATAGTATTTTCACCTTCTTTATTGTTGTTTGCTTGCTTGTTTTTTTTTTAAATTTCATCACCCCCTTTTGACCTGATTTTTCTTGTGTAGTATAAATGTGAAAATATATTTTGAAGAATTGCACATATTTAATCTATATTGTATTACCTGCTGTCTAAGACCAGGTGGGGGAGGTGGGAAAGGAGAGAGAAAAATTTGGAACACAATAGTTCTGCAAGGGTGAATGTTAAAAAATTATTTTTGTATATATTTTTAAAAATCTATTAAAAAACCACTGATAAATCTATCTGGTTAAGTCGACTGCACTATCACCATCCCCAATACTTTGGTAAAAGAACTACAAAGTAGTTCTTTTATAAGTTGCTCAATATCTGTTTCTGAAATTTTATTGCTTAAGATCTTTATTATTTTATTTATTTAGATCTTTTGTTTTGTGGAAAGCTATAATCTCTTGGTTTTTAAAAGTTTGTTGACATACAATGAAGTAATTTCTACAAATTATTTTCCTTTACTTATCATTTGTGAATTCACTTTGTTTATCTGGGTTTTTTTAGTTAGTAATTTGATTTACTTATTAAAAATCGGGTTAGCTAAACATTTTTTGATTTTGTTGATTCAAAAACTAACTTTAAATTTTATTGATCATTTCTGTGGCACTTTCTGGTTTTCATTGTATATATTTCATTTCTAATTTAAAAGAATTCTTTCATGTTAATTTTGGGTTTAATTTTTTGTCTAGTTTTTAAAAATTATTTTTCTATTTTGCTGGTTTACTTTTCAGAGGCATCACATTTACCTGAGGATTATTCTACTTTCACCCATAAAATCTTACTATTTTGCTATTATTTTTCAAGTATTATATCATTTATTTTATTAGTGTTTGGTATATTGTGACTTTAATATCATCATTTTGAATTGCTATTTGACAAGATTGTCACTCTTCAGAGTTCTGTCTTTTATACTTAAGGAGAGTTTTAACTATTTGCTCAGGTTTAGTAAGGGCAGTCCTGATAGCTGCTCTTCAGGTCCACTTTATAGCCATTGACAATGAAGACACAAGTCTTCATTATTTAGGAGTAAATTTTATCAAAAATTTCATATTTCTTCCGATTCCTTTGTCTGTCATCCTGCTTGCTTCATCTTACTCAAACAACTGCTTTTGAGGGCATCCTGCTATTTTTTGCATGTGACCAACCCAGCAAAGGCTCCACATGTAGAGTGGAAGTAGCAATTCTTGCCAGTTTGTGAATTTTAGAATGATTTCTGATCATTGATATTTCACCACTTCCTCTCATTCCTCTTCACCATCCACAGGTACACAAAGATTCCTTCAAAGTGACTTCAGGATTTCCCCTTGGCAAGAAAAGAAATATCATTCTTTCTGTCATCTTGAAAATGAATCCTGACTCTTCATAACCCTATTGGGATTTTCTTAGAAAAAATATTGAAATAGTTTTCCATTTCCTTCTCCAGCTCATTTTGCAGCTGAAGAACTGAGGCAAATGCAGTTAAGTGACTTGCCCAGGGTCATAGTAAGTGTATGAGGCCAGATTTGAACTCAGGAAGATGAGTCTTTGTGACGACCACACTAGCACCCAGGACACCCCAGAATCAGCCCAAGTCAGAATAAGCAAAAGTCCTTAGTCTTTATTCTTGGTCTTTAGATGCAGGATTGAACAGGATGGAAGCAGAATCTCCAGGACCACCTCCTCCCTTGTCTACCGCCAAAATGTGACTCTAGCTAGTCTTATTCCACTCCCAGTCCTGCCTACAATCCTCTGTATACACTAGTCATTGAGCTAGCACAGGACAGTGGGAAAGACCATTGTCCAAGCATATGCCCATAGAGTATTGTACAATCGGTAGTTAGCCTCAAGTGCTCGGCTGTCCTGACCTCAGTGCATTGATTCAATAGTTTCTACAGTATTCCTTAATCCAAACCCATAATTTTATGCACTGCACCACCATATTAGGAACCAAAATAGAAACATTATAGTATAATATCAGAAACATTGGATCCATTTTCTAGAGAGCTTGGATTTCAACCCAATTGCTATTAAATAACTTCTCAGTCAATTAATAAGCATTTATTTAGTACCCGCTGTGAACTGTGCTACATCCTGGAGATATTGAAATAAAAAAGAAACATTCAATGAGCCTGCCACCTCTGCTTTAATCTGAGTCTTTAAAAAAAAAAAAAAAGGCAGAATAATTCAAAGCACAAATCCCTAGGATGCTGCTCTTAAAACTGCTTTCCCAAGTAGACATTGAGTCATTACCAAATGTTTAAGTCTGGCCATTCAGCCAGTACTGATTTCATCTTGTATTACCATCTAGTCTATATCCTTTCCATCTTCTCCTTCTTTCTAAGAACCTTTTTGAAATGATTTGCTAAAAGTCAAGTAAACTGAATATGCAGAATTCCTTTTTTCCTACCATTTTACAAACCTTGTCCAAAAATGAAATAAGATTAATGTCTCCTGTCCTATTGATGAAAAGCACGATTGCCTAATTTCCTAGATGTCATTAACTATCTCTTTAATAAAGGCAATTGGTGTCAAGATAAAATACTGGGTCTTGATTTAGCATGTCATTTAATCTCTGCCTAAGTTTATTCATTTGTAAATTGGGGATAATAATAGCACCTACTTCAATAGTTGTTTTGAGGACCAAATGAGATATTTGTAAATTTCTTAGCCCAAAACCTCATACATTGGTACATTTCCTTTCTAACTAAAAAGTTTGTTCCTTCTTTTCTTCCTTCTGCCTTGAATTTTCCCAGAACCTAAAATCAAACTCAAATCTATAGTTTACAAACTGTTCTTTTTAAAATTAATTTATTTTTAATACACATTGCTTTATAAATCATGTTGGAAGAGAAAAATAAGAATAAAAGGGAAAACCGTGAGAGACAAAAAACAAAACAAAACAGAAAAAAGTGAACATAGCATGTGTTGATTTACATTGAATCTTAGTTCTTTTTGTGGATGCAAATGGCATTTTCTGTCTAAAATCTATTGGAATTGCTTTGGATCACTGAACCACTGAGAAGAACTAAGTCTTTCATGGTTGATCATTGTACATTCTTGCTGGTATTGTATACAATGTATCCCTGGTTCTGCTTGCTTTGCTCAGCATCAGTATAAACTTTTTTTTTTCAGTCCTCTGTACCCTTCCTGTTTCCCACAGTATATTTCCCCCCACAATCATTTTCATATCATCGAGAGTGGCTCAGCAATGATATCTGTCAGTTCTTTTAAATACCAAAGGTTTTAGTTCATCTGGGTGAGTTGGACTCATAAATATATAATATATCCTCATTTACATTGGTGGCCCATTTCTACTTTGCAATTGGTGTGTATTACCACTTCAGAAAATAGCAGTTTAATACGTCAGTTCTGACCTCTCCATCACTAATCTTCTTAGGATCCTGCCCCTTATTATTTATCCTTCCCTTTCTTTAGGATAGCTTAACATAAACAAAATAAGCATTTGTGTAAAACTGATTTTCATCTGTCTTCTTTCTGAGCCAAGAATGCTACTCTTTGTTTTTTGATGGAGTTAAATGCTGCCGTCCTCACGACAGATGAACTGTATAGTGCTGATATATTATGGAGACCTCCTTTTTCATTTAGCAGCTTTTGAATTTCCCTATAATTTTTGTTAGATCAGTCTTAATGTTTGTGAGTGTTCTGAGCCAAATGAATAAATGCAGTAGTGTACACCTAAATTTCTGAAAGCTACTCAGTCCTTTTCTGTTCCACTTTGGCCAGTCATATATTGGTTCTGCTTGCCCTTCAAGGACAGGTTAGCAATGAGCTATTCTTGATCAGAGATTGCTTGCCCAGCTTCTGGATAATGGACAATGCTCTTATACTTTCCTGGTCATCAATATAATGAAACAAGATTGTGTGCTTGCTCTCATTCTTTTTAGCATGATATCAGATTCAATTCAATGAGAATGAATAGGGCATCAAAGTCAACTACCATACTGACAGTAAATTATTTAACTCAGAAAGGCTACAAATCAAGACTAAAGTGGAAGGAGAATTGGTGCACGATTTTTTGTTTGCAGATGATTATGCACTCAATGCAGAGAATGCAGATGAGATACAACAAAGTATGGATCAGTTTTCTGCTGCTTGTGATAATTTTGGCCTAACAGCACCAAAAGAACAAGGTGCTCCACTAGCCAGCACTACATCATCCATCCATGGAACCATCAGGATACAGCAAATGGAGAAGTTTTGAATACTGTGAATAAGTTCACTGACCTTGGAAATGTACTTTCTAGGGATATACACATTGTTGAGGTTGATGCGTGCATTGCCAGAGCTAGCTTAGTATTTGATAGTCTCTGAAGGAAAATTTCTGGGGGAAGAGATATTAGATAACCTATCAAGCAGAAAGTCTCAGAGCCATTGTGTTTCTCTTTTTGTTGTATGCCTATGAAACTTGGACAGTTCCTTGCCAGCAAATTGAATAGCTTCCATTTGTATTATGTTAGGAAGATTCTGAAGATTGTCTGACAGGATAAGCTACTAAAAACTGAGATTCTCTTTTTAACTTAACTGCCAACATTCTGTTGTTAGAATGCCAAACATACATTTGCCTAAAAAGCTAATTTACAGAGAACCCACATAAGGCAAGTATTCGTATGGTGGTCAGAAGAAATATAAGTAGACTCTGAAGGGTCTCTCTAAAGAACTTTAGAATTGATCAGGTGACATAGGAGATGCTGGCAAAGAACTGTCAAATATGGCATATTCACATAAAAGAAGATACTATGCTCTATTATCAAAGTAGAACTGAAGTAAGAAAGACACAAATTTAGAGAATCCATCCCAGATATTCTCATGGATTATATGTGTCTAATCTGTGGTAGAGTATTCCAAATTTGTATTGGTCTGGATACAATTAGACACATTGTAACTTGACTCTAAAATAGTAATGTCATTTTAGTTGTCTTAGAAAATAAAGATCAATAACCATCCACCAACCATCCATCTTATAGATATGTTTTTTTTTTTAATCCAATTGCAAGGCTACATTTATCCTTACATTTCTCTTTCTACATTTATCTCATCTTATTAGCTACAGCACAGTTTTTCCACATTTTCAAGATCCTCTTGGATTGCCATCCCTTGTTAGATTTCCCCCCCACACACACCCCACTCACTGTCCTCTGTAAATGAAGCAAACGTGTCAACTATTTCTGCCTTTATCCCAGTTACTGAAAACAATATTAATAGCACTGAGAATGTTTCTTTCTACCAAGAGAACCTTTCATATATATTGACTTCCAAGAGAACATGAGCTGCTTAAAAGCTTAACTGCTTTACTTTGTATCTCCAGTGCTTTGCATGTAGGAAGCACTTTTAAAATGCTTTTCATTCCTTCATTCAAATATTCAAGAAATAAAAATTGAAATAAAAGCTCTGGAGAAAATATTTAAAAGAATAAATACCTTGGGAAAAAGAGGAGAAAACTTTACCCAGCTAACAAACTTCCTGAAACCTAGAATACAACATATAGAAATTTGTGACTCCATTAAGACCGCGAGAAATGAGAACAAAATCAAAAGATTGAAAAAATAGGAGGAAATATATATGACATATATGTATGTGTATATATAATTGACTGGGGAGACAGCTTATAAACAGATAATTTAAGAATCAATGGATTCCTTGAGAACCTTGATTTTAAAAGATCTTAGACACTGTTTAAAGAAATAATCAACAAAACATACCCTCATGTAATAATTCCAGAAAACAGACAGAGACCCCTGATCATTTCCTTAAAGGAGCCCCCCCCAAAAAAAGAAATCCCTTTTAAAAAGTCATAACTAAGAAGAAACAGTATAGTTATTTAAAAAGTTAAATACTGAGGGACCACAATTGGGATCGTAAAAAAATTGGCAGCTCTTACATTAAATTAAAGGAGATTTTAGAATATGATATTGTAAAAAAAAAAAAAAAGCCAAAAAATAGATGTATTCAATCAACAATCATATACCAAGCATTTATTCTGCAAAATTGAATATGATGCTATAATGGGAAAGACAGAACTTTAGTAGAAGAGAAGATTTTTAAGCATTTCTGATGAAAAAAACTAGAACTAAGTAGAAAATTTTGGAATATAAGCACAAAAATCAAAAGAAATAGAGAAATTTGAATAATTAGAAGGTACTATATGATGACAATGCTAATTAATATAAGCATATTTTCAGATCTTTATTGTTTTTGAAAGGTACTGAGAGTCTTTAATTAAAAAAAAACAACAAAGCAGTTGGAGGTGGACTGGTTCTGAAGAGTAAAAAAGACAAAAAGAAGAGAGTAAATAGAATACCCTATTTTAGAAAAGGAGGAAAGAAGGCAGGGGAGGAGAGACTCTATTTTTCTTTATTGGAATGTATGAAGAATTTATAAAAAAAAATTAATGTAAGAAATGGGAGAAATGTGTATCAGGTGAACTTCCCTATTTAAAATTGACAAAAGAGTGCTAAACACACAACTCATACCCAACAGGGAAATAAAAATAGAGAAAAGGGATTAAGAGAGATTAATTTGTTGTTCAGTTTGTTTGTCATGTCTGACTCACCCCCATTTGGGTTTGTTTTTGTTTGGCAAAATACTAGAGTTGTCTGCCATTTTCTTCAACTCATTTTACAGATGAAAATACTGAACAAACAGGGTTAAGTGATTTGACCAGGGTAACACAGCTAAGAAGTGGTTGAGGCTGGATTTTGAATACAGGGAGGTGAGTCTTCCTGACTTTAGAACCAAAAACTCTATCCTTTCAGCCACCTAGCTAGCTAAGAGAGAGTATTACTAGGGAGAAAATAGCTAGAAATAAACAAAATTGTAATCCTGAAAGAAGGATTAAAAGATAAAAACAAAATTGAGGGGGTGCCTTAAATTTCCTCTTAAGACATTTGTAGAATGGCTGAATTATTTGTAGCATGTGAGTATAATGGAAAATCATTGTGCAAAAGGGATGATTTCCTAGAATCCTAGCTATATTATGTATGTACTGATGCAGAATGAAGTGAACAGAATGAGGAAAACAATTTGTACAAGGACAAAATTTTGATGAGAATGTTACCCATTCCTTTAGAGAGAGGCAAAGAACTCATACAGAAAGGGACATAAAGATTTAGATGATGGACACACTGGATTTGTTTTTATTTATAAGATTTATAAATATAAATTATAAATATAACATAAACATCTGATGTGTTTTTCATTTCTGTTCTCTTTGATTCTAATAAGGAAGTAGAAGGGTAGTAGCAATGATGCCAATAAAACATAAAAGGGACAAACATTGACATTTTTTTTTAATGGACAGAAAGAAATAGGAAGATATTCAAAAGGAAGCAAAGACAAGCCAGACAATTTGAAATCAGTTATATACTATAAAAATGTTATGGATATTCATGTTTGAGTCTCACATTCAATCTTTTCATGTTCTGCTATGTATATATAGAAATATTCTTGCTAACCTCAGTGTTTTAATAAAACAAAATTTTAGAAAAGAGGGAAGAAGATAGGAGAATGGTGGTGTTAAAACACTTATATTTAAAAATGTGTTAAAATTTAGGAGATCTCTTGTCTACATTTCTATCACATACTAATTTAGTAAGTAATGCAGTCAAAAAGGAAAGTGAACTTAAGGTGACACATGAGATCTGTTCTTGTGAAAATCCTACTGTCTCTTGGTCTTCACAACAACTTTTCCAGATATTCATTATTCACTTCTTTAATGTCCGGTTCTAGAACTTTCAAAAAATGGAGTGTTGTTGATCTATTTTTTTGAAAATTAAGAAAATAGTTTCACTTAGTTTTATGGAACTCTCTATTTTTTCATAATCTTTCAGATATCCCTGAGAGTACCCTAGCAATTACATCGACCAGGACTGTTAAATTACCTGGCCGAGCTGACTTGAATTCATAAAGAATGATTAGTATATTAGTATATTATTGACTTTTCTTGAGTATCAAGTCCCTATTCTAATTTTTTGTTGTTGTTGTTGTCCTTTTTTCCCTCCCACTAAACAGAGGTTCTATTTCATTTGTTCTTAACATAGCTACACATACTTACTATTGTCCTTAGTTTCCCTTACTTACTAGCCTTAACTCATTCTGATTTTTAGCATCTCACAGTTTTACATCTTTATATATTTTTACTACTATACTGCATCTTGACATATTTTTATTTGTCCTTCAGTATTTGTTAATTTTAAAAATCCAACTTAGTTGCTGAGTCTCTTCATATCAATATAATCTCTTGAGATAGATTCCATTTTTTTTTCCATTTGGAATTATTTTATTTCCACAATTTCTTTTTTTTTTTATTTTGTTGTTTTTATTTTTCAAAAAAAAACTTAAATTCTTCTCATACTCACCTCCCTTACTAAGAAAACAGCAGATATTCTGAAAAACAAATCCCTTTATATAATATAAATTTACATAGTTCAGCAAACAAATTTTTGTAATATCCATGTTCAGAAATGTATATATATACATTTATATATATGTGTATATATATACATATATATGTGTGTGTATATATATATATATATATATATATATATATATATATACCTCTGTGATATATATCACCTCTGTGATAAAAGTTATGTTGCATGTTTCATCTTTCTTCTTTTGGACTCATGGTATTAATCAGAATTCTAAGTTCTTTAAAAAATGTTTTCCTCTATATTGCTATTTTATAAATTATCCTCCTAATTATTCTCATTTATATCTGCATAAAAGTATTCTCTATTTCTTCTGTTTTTTTTTCAAGAATTTCTTCAATACATATGTAACCTACAATTTGTTTAGCTATTTCCGTTAGGAGGACACCCCATTTTGATTCCTGTTTTTGACTACCATGAAAAGATCTACTATAAATATTTTTGTATCTATATAGGTCCTTTTCCTCTTTATTTGGGATTAATGACTTGGTAGTGGTTTTATTGCTATGTCAATGAATACATACAGTTTAGTGATTTTCTGATATATATAGTCCTAAGTTATTTTCCATAGTATTTGTACCAATTCATGGTTCTCCTTGCATTGCATGCTTGTACCTATTTTCGCATAGCCTCTCCAGTGTTTTTCAACTTTGCCATTCTGATAGATGTGAAGTGGAAATTCACATATCTCTAATAATTAATAAGTGAAAGCAATTTTTCTGACACAGTTGTTAAGGATTTCTTCTCTAATAACTTTCTGTTTTTATTTTTTTGGTAATGACTTCAAATATTCACTTGAATAGTTTCCTAATATATCTCAGAAACAAAATCTTTTATAAAGAAACATGTTACAAAGACTTTTTCACCCAATTACATGTTTTGCTTCAACTTTTACTGTATTAAATTTGTGTCAAAACTTTAAAATTTTATATAATCAAAATTATACATTTCATCTTGTGTGATCCTTCTTATATTTGTTTGGTTTAGAATTTTGTTATGTAGAACCATAGACCCAAAACTTAATATAATATGTTCCTTGCTCTTATAATTTATGTATAATGTGACCATTTTTATCAATCATTTATCAATTTATCAAATGTTTCTAATTTTGTGTGCATATTGCAGTGTGGTAAAAGGTTTTGTTCTAAATCCAATTTCTACCACATTGTTGTCTAGTTTTATAGCAGTTTCTTTTTTCAAGTAATGAGTCTTTCCTCCAGTAACTAGATTTTTGCATTTCTACTAATCCAAATACTATGTAACTATTTGTTTGCTTATGAGTGTTGAAAACTTAATCTGTTCAACTCATTAATCCTTTTTGTTTCTTTAAAAACATTTTTTACTTTTTTCTCCAATTCCATGTAAAAACAATTTTAACTTCATTTTTTTAAAAAAAGTTTTGAGTTTGATTCTTTATCTTCCTCCTCTCTCCCCTGGTTAAGAAGAAAGGAAATTTGATATAAGTATACATGTGCAGTCTTGCAAAATATATTTCAATATTAGTCATGTTATTTAAAACACAACAACACAGGCAAAAAATCAAGAAATAAAGTTCAAAAATATGCTTCAGCCGGCAGTCAGACTTTATCAGTTAATTCTCGGAACTTGGATAACATTTTTCATCATAAAACAATTTTTTTCATCATAAATCTCTTCAAATTATTGTCTTGGATCACTGGCTAAGAATAGTTAAGTCATTCACAGCTAATCATCATGCTGTATTTCTGTGACTATGTATACTGGTCTGGATCTGTTCACTTCACTTTGCATCAGTTTTTTTTAAGGCTTTCCAGGTTTTTCTGAAGATTATCCTGCTTATCATTTCTTACAGCACAATAATAAATCATCACAATTATCTGTGACAACTTGTTCAGACATTCCCCAATCGATGTTTATCTTCATGATTCTTCCCAGTGTCTTGTTTCCAATTGATAGCCACTACTAAAAGAGCTATTATAAATATTTTTTGTACACAATCTTTTTTAAGATCTTTAGGATTTGATCTACTAGTGGCATTGTTGGGTCAGAGGCATATGCATGGTTTTATAGCCCATTGGCATAGTTCAAAATTGTTTTCCAGATTAAATAAGTTCACAGCTCCATCAGTACTGGATTAGTGTCCCAGTTTTCCCACATTCTTTCCAACATTGTCATTTTTCTTTTCTGTCATGTTATGGAATCTCATAGATAATGAGGTGATACTTCAGAGTTATTTAATTTCTAATGAGTTGTTTTAATTTCTAATGAGAAGTGTTTTAGAGCATTTTTATATGATTGGTAGTTTTGATTTCATACTCTTTTTGGCCATTTATTAGTTATTGATTGACATGTATTTATTTAAGTGATGAGGCCTATATCAGAGAAACTGGTTATAATTTTTTTCATAATTATCACTATGTATTTTCTTCCATCCTCTATTTTTCCATTTAACATTTACTTCCTCCTTCCTTCCTTCATCCCCCTCTCTTTCTCTCTCTCTCTCTCCCTTTTCTTCTTGTTTCTGACCATCATTGACCATCATCTCCCCCAAACCACCCTCCTTTCTCTAAGCAATCCCCTTCCTCTTCTTTTATCTCTTTCCCCTCTTCCCTGTAAGATAAGATAGATGTACTTAGTGTACATTTTAATCATCCTTGAGCAAATTTTTATGATAGTAAAAGGCAAGTATGGCCTGTCACTCCTTGCCCATATTCCTTTCCCCTGTAACAGCTGTTTTGCTCTTCTTTTGTGAGATAATTTAGTCCATTTTATCTTCTTTTCCCCTTCCCGTAGTGCATCCCTCATTGTCACCATTTAAATTTATTTTTAGATACCATTCCATTATAATCATCCCTCTTTTTCATGCCTTAATTTTAATTTTTTTTTTTTATGGAGCACTTAACTTCCCTGTTCTTTATATATTCTTTATATATATATATGTTCTATATATATATGTGTGTGTGTGTGTTCTTTATATATACTGCTTCTAACTCCCTTATTAAGGAGAAAGTTCTTAGGAGTAACAAGTGTCATCTTCCCTTAAAGAAATGTAAATAATTGAACCTTATTGAATTCCCTTATGATTTCTCTTTACTGTTTACCTTTTTATCCTTCTCTCGAGTCTTGTATTTGAAGTAAAAATTTCTCTTCAGCTCTGCTCTTTTCATCAGAAATGCTTGAAAGTTCTCTATTTCATTAAATGTCCATTTCTCCCTCCATCCTGAAAGATTATACTCAGTTTTATTGAGTAAATGATTTTGGTTGTAATCTTGCCTCCTTTGCTCTCCAGAATATCATATTCCAAACCTTAAATCTTTTGTGATTCTAATTATGGCTCCACAATATTTGAATTATTCTTTTTGGATATTTGCAAATATATTTTTTCTTGAACTGGGAACTCTGGAATTTTGTAATAATATTCCTGGGGGGTTTTGAAAATGCTTTTAGAAGGTTAATGATGGATTCTTTCCATTTCTAATTTACCCTCTGGTTCTAGTATATTGGGACAGTTTTCCTTGATACTTTCTTGAAAAATTATGTCTTAAGCTTTTTTTTTTTTTTTTTGACATGGCTTTTAGGAGGTCCAATAATTCTTAAAACTCTCGTTTTCCAATTCAGTTGGTTTTTTGTCCAATGAGATATTTTATCTTTTTTTCTATTTTTTTCATTCTTTTGATTTTTTTTTTAATTATTTCTTATGTGTTATGGAGTCATTAGTTTCAACTTGCCCACATTTATTTTTTAAGAAATTAATAGTTTACCGGTCAGCTCTATGGAGAAGGGAAGAATTTATGACCAAACAGGAGAGAGCATTCTGAAATGTTAAATGAATAATTTTGATTACATTAAATGTAAACAGTTTTGCACAAACTAAGCCAATGCGACCAAAATTAAAAGGGAAACACAAAGCTGGGAACCAATTTTTACAACCTGTATTTCTAATAAAGGCCTCATTTCTAAAATATATAGAAAACTGAGTTAAATTTATAAGAATACAGGTCATTCCCCAATGAATATGAACAGTTTTCAGAGGAAGAAATAAAATCCAACTATAATGATATGAAAAAATGCTCTAAATTATTTTTGATTAGCAAAGCCCCTTACTAATGATGCCTTAACACTAGATGTGTGACTGTTTGCCACAATTCCTTATTTGTAAAATGAAGTGGAGAAGGAAATAAAAAACACAATAAAAAAATTCTAGTCTCTTTGACAAGAAAACTCCAAATGAGGTCATGAAAAGTTGGACATTCTATTGAAACAACTGAACAGCAAATAAACATTCCCCTTATAAGCACAATATACAGTTTTTCTGCTTCAAAGATTTACATAGATTCTCCAATGGCAGGAAGACATATATGTAGCTGAGAAGCTGTTAGCACTCCAGAACTTTAGTGTACCAGTGTCTTTTCTTTGCTTATTGAGTCTTCATAAAACTACCTTTTTAAGGCATAACATTTCTTACTCAGCTGTCCTCCCAAGTTCAGCTACACTAAAGCAAAACTCTTTGATTTCTTGGGGTTTCACTTGCGTCTATGGTCAGGTCTTTTTCTGCTTCTTGAGGTGCTTCTCAAGGTGTCTCTATGTATCCTTATCTGTATTAAATGTATCTATTCCTTAAAACCTATAGAACCGACTCACTGCCAATTGTATACACCCTAGATAATTAACTTTTGTTGCTATCAGGGCTGAATATAAAGGGATAAGGAAGGAAGGAAGAAGAGGAGAGAAATTAAAAAGCTGAATATCTCCGTGAATACTTATCCACTTTGGCTATCTCTCTCAAATTGCTGAATCTTCCCCTTTACTCAACTATATAAAACCCCCAAATTGTGATCCAATTTGAAACTAGTATGACTTTGCCCCTTCTGAATTATTCAGAGAGAAGTGTTCATACTTTTGTGTTAGTCTTTGCACATTTTAGATATAAGAAGCAGTTGAACTTTCGCCATTAAATTCCTCTGGAGTCTTATGATTTATCCTAGTAAATGATTATTCAACTCATATATTTTCAGGCTGTTATTAAATTTAGGTTTCCAATTCTCAGATTAGAACTGGTTCCCCAAGGTAAAAATCCAAGCTTTCTCCATTAGATACTTAATATATATTCTCTGCTTTAAAAACAAGGAGAAAGGTAATATGACCCAATTCTTGGGAATTAAAATCATGCCAATTGTACTGAAGTGTTATGTTACATTACATCATTATATCATACCACACACATTTGATAAGGGAAGACAATGTTTTTTGATAGATTCTTTTATACAAGAATTCTATAGGTCATAATAAGAGCTGTTTTTCATTTAATAACTGAAATATACAGGTGCTAATTTAGACCATATGTAGGTCAATGTAGATATATTTTACTCCATGGTAGAATTGTTTATGTAGAATTTTTCCAAAAGAAAATTAATAAATCTAAACACTAGTTAATTGCAAATACAGAAATCACGTCATTACTTTTTAAAATGGGACAAACTCTCATAAGGCTGACATTTTTTCTGTTCTTCACACGACTCCAACCTTCTGAAATAATAAGAAAGAGAAAAATAAGAACTATTTCATTTTAGAAATGTATAGGTGACTAGGTAATGTTAGACTAGAACTGAAGTAACAATAAATAATCTTATGAAACATGTCTGTTGTGAGATTGTTAGTGTGTTTGGTACCAGTCATATTTGAATAATTCAAATTCTTTAGTACTTGTTAATTATCTTCTTTTGGGAGTTAAAAGTTTTTTTTTTTTTAAAAGAAATTCCCAGAAGTAATATGTGGAAAATCATCTTCAAAATTAAATACACATCTACATCAAATGGCCTGTTATGTGTATATACATTAGTTTGTGTTATGCATGTTTGTTCAAATGGATGAGACTGTGAGCTCTTGTAGATTTTTGACCAATGCTGTTAAAATGTATTGTTCTATTTTTTTAATCATAATGTTATTAGAAATAGCCTTCAAGATATAATTTGTTTCATCATTACTCATTGTTGTCAGACTTCTTCATTTGAGCTTTCTCCAATTTTTTTTTCCATGAAGCAGTTCAATTTAGTGGAGCATATCCTGGATTGAGATTGAAGAAAGCCAAACAAGCAATTAATGAGCATGCATTTATTTTTTTTTCCTTATACAGGTTTTTTATTTTAATAGTATTTTATTTTTCCAAATGCATGCAAAAATAGTTTTCATAATTCTCCATTGCAAAAACTTTATGCTAGATATTTGCCCTCTTCTCCCCTCTCCTAACTCTCTAAGACAACAAGCAATCCAATAGAGATTAAACATGTGCAATTCTTTTAAACACATTTCCATATTTGTCATGCTGCACAAAAAAAAATCAGAGTAAGAGGGAAAAAACATGAGAAAGAAAAGAAAAAAACAAGCAACAATCACAACAAAAAAAGTGAATATACTATATTATAATCCACATTTGGTCTTCATAGTTCTCTCTCTGGATGTAGGTGGCACTTTCCATCACAAGTCTATTGGAATTGCCTTGAATTACTTCATTGTTGAAAAGAGCTAAGTCCTTCACAGCTGATCATCATGTAATCTTGTTGCTGTGTAAAATGTTCTCTTGGTTCTACTCACTTCACTTATCAGTTCATTTAAATTTTTTCCAGGCTTTTCTGAAATTAGCCTGCTTGTCATTTCTTAAAGAACAATAATATTCCATTACATTCATATACCAAAACTTATTTAGCCATTCCCAAGTGGTGGGCACCTATTCAATTTCCAGTCCCTTGCCACTATAAAAAAGGCTTTAGCATGCATGTATTAAGATCTTAATAGTTGCTAGATACTGTGAAATTGAGGTAAAACTGCATTCCAGGGAAGATTCTAGCATATATAATTCTTTTAAATGAGAGCATTTAAAAGAGCACAAAGACACCCAAATAACCAAAAGTTACTTAAGTTACTTAACTAGCTGGAGGAGTGAGATGCGCATGAATAATAAGAGTTCATTAACAAGAAGTCTCCTCATAGGAGATGGACATCACTTTAGTTTAGCCCTAATGGAACTATGGATTCTTTAGAGGGCTTAAGAAGTGCATTCTTCACAAAGACATGGGCAGAAGACAGAATGTTGGTTTTAGGAATAAACCAATGGAGTGTTTCACTTTAGTTGGACCATATGAGTGGCTATAGGGCTCTGCTGAGAAACAGTCTTGGGAAGAACACCTGAAGCCATGATAAGAGTTTTAAATGCCAAGGTTTGTATTTTAGCTGAGAGGAAATCGAGAGCCAATGTTTAGAACTGAGTTTTGGTATACTGATTTGGGCAGCCATGTCAGAAATGAATTTGGAGAGAGGAAAGACTTTAGGTCAGGAATTAAGTTAGGAGGAGAGGTGATGAAACCCTGAATGAGGTGAGGTGGTGGCTGTGTGATAAAAGAAAAATAAACAGTGTGATTTAAAAAAATAAAAAGGGAGTTGGAAGGAAGGGTTATTTGGAATCAGAAACAATTTTGATATCAGAACTCTTATAATTTCTATCATTATTGTACTTTTTTGTTGGGCAGTGGTGTATAGAACTTCTATTATACAGACTTCTTATACTAAAGGAGATTTGTTTACAATGTATGGGCCTAAGAGAGTGATTCTTAATTTTTTTGTGGTCATGGACAATCACTTTGACTTTGGTGAATCCTGTGGACCCCTTCTCAGAATAATTCTTTTAAATGCATACAATAATACACATAGTATCAAAAAAGTTTTAAGACAAGATCATAGACCTGATATTAAAAGCCCTGTGTTAGAATGTTACCTGGAACACTAAAAAGTGAAAAGAACTTGTCTATCCCATAGCTGGGATTAATCAAAGATAGAGCTTCCTCCAAATCCATCCTCCAAACTTTTATCCCACACCTGGCTCCCATATCTGTGATGGCTAAGTTTTTTTTGCCTTATTTCTTGGAGGCCAATGCTTCTATAGGAGCCTCTTAAGAGGATAAATGCTGAACTTGGAGTTAGTTCAAATATGGCATCAAACCCATAAATATCTGTGTAATTTCAAACAAAGCACTGAACCTCTTGTTTACCTCAGTTTCCTCATTTGTAAAATGGGGATGATAATAATAATAATAGCTATTTTCTAGAGTTTTTGTGAGGTTCAAGTGAGATATTTTTAAAGCACTTAGCATGTTGCCTAGCACATAATAGGCACTATATAAATAATGTTAGCGAGGATGTTCATAATGGTGTCACTTCTCTGACTATTCACTGTGCTCATTCAAGAATCATTCCCCATAGGGAAAAGAAGGTGAGTGAGTGAACTTTGTTCTCAGAATTGTCTCAACACCATAAATACGTGGATATAGAAATCTGTCTGTCTTGAGGGAAAATAAGAGTGAGAAGGCTAAGAGGGCAATAGAAGAGAAAGCATATTGGGAGAGGGAGTGGTCAGTGGCAGAACTTTTGAGGAGGGACAGGGTAAAAGAGAACAGAATAAATGGGTGGAAATAGTAGTAATTGTAAAAAGAATTTTGAAGCACATTTTTCTGATAAGGCCTCAATTCTCAAATGTAAGCAGAACTGAGTCAAATTTATTTAAAAATATATAATACATCTATATATCTATATCTATATCTATATCTATATCTATATATAGTCATACCCCAGTTGATAAGAGGATCAAAAGATGCGATCTGTGCTCAAAGGGCTATAAAATCAAGCATATCCTTTGACCTAACAATACCACAGCTAGGCATGAATTCCAGGAGGGATTTTTTTAAAGTACATATATGTACAAAAACATTTGTAGCAAGATCTCTTCTCAGAGAAAAAAAAAATTGGAAACTCAGGGGATGTCCATAATGGAGGAATGACTCAATAAATTGTGGTATGTGTTTATGATGGAATATTATTTTCCTATGGAAAATGATGAGAGGTGTCAGAAAAACCTGGAAAGTCCTCCATGAATTCAAGAAAAGTGAAATGTATTGTGTACCAAGTTATTAATATTCTGGGATGATCAGCTATAAAGGACTTTGCAATTCTCAGCAGTAGTACAGTGATTCATTACTACTCTGAAGAGCTTATGATGAAAAATCCTATCCATACCCAGACATACAACTGATTGTATCTGAATACAGATAGAAACATAGTCTTTCTCTTTGTTTAACTTTATTGTCTTAAGGATTTTTTTTAGGGGAGAAGATAGATATTTTCTTTCACAACATGACTTCTATGGAAATGTTTGGCATAAGTTCACATGTGCTTTGGATAAGGGAGAATCTAAAATAAATATTAAAATAAGTGTAGAAAAATGTTTTAAGTGTAATTGGGGGAAAATAAAAATAATAATTAAAAAGAAGAATTCATTCCCCCATCTCTTCCTTTTCTAGATTTCCTTTATGTGATAACTTCCTCCATTAGCTTGTAAGCCCCTTGAATGCAGGGACTTTTGCTAGCTTATATTTATATTTCCAGAGCTTAGCACAGTATCTATAAAATAATAACTACTTAATATTCTGTCTGTCTCACTTGAACTCCCATAGCTCATTTTTCCTCTCCTAAGTGTTGTGGTGTTCTCTTCTTTAAAATATAATGGTTCTCTCTGGAGCAAGTTTCTTGGGGAGGTTTTCTGGAGGCAGCCTTAGTTTCAGTTGAGTAATAATCACCTCAAATACAGGCAGCTGATAAAATCCAAACGTTTATTTTCTCCTTCCTTGATTCCAAGAGCTCTTGTAGCTTGTCCTTTGCTTCTGCTTTCTGCAGCCTCCAGCCAGCACAAAGGTGGAAGATGGAATGAATCTGACTTCACCTCCGAGAGTGGGCTTCTGAACTGACTCACTTTACTAACTCACCTCCTTTTTATGCTCTTTTAGAGGTGTGAACTCAAAGGTTGACTCCTCCTCTGAGAGAGTGGAACTGTGGATTTCTGACTTGTGAATCTCATACTGAATACTAACTTGTGAATCTCCCAAAAGTGTGAACTCCAATGAGTACTTAAATACATTAGTGAGCTAGAGAATTTGCTAAGTACCATGCTAAATTAGGCAACTGACTTATCACTTTGTAAGGATTCTAACAAAGTGTATTATTTGTATTGTCCATATAAATCAAATTATATTTAAAGGATCTTATAATTTGAATCATAGCAAATCATTTTTAAAAGGAAGCCTAGTTCCCAGGAAAAATATTGACCTATGCTTTCAATTTATAATCATGTTTCTGATTGTTGTTATAAATAGTGAATGTGATTAAAACCCACTATTGATGACATAAGATTGCATACCTGTCATTATAAAATTACATGAATTGTTATTGAGTTGTTTCAGCTATGTGTGACTCTTTGTAACATTTGGGGTTCTTCTTGGCAAAGATACTAATGTGGTTTGCCATTTCCTTCTCTAGTAAATTTTAAAGATATGGAAACTGAGGTAAGCAGAGTTAAGTCACTTGCCCAGGATCACATAGATAATAAGTGTCTGAGATCAGATTAGAACTTGGGAAGATAACTCTTCCTGACTAGGCCCAGCATGGTACCATATAGTTGCCAATATCATAACTTACCTTAAGTCTTTATATTTAAAAAAAGAATATAATTTCATGTTGAACTCTAGATGTTTTATGCTATATAGAATGGTATAATTGCAGGAAACTGAGACTTTCATTCATCTTTACTTCATTTTCTTGTTTACTTCTTGATATAAACTTTTTAAATCATGGGAGTAGCTAGTTAGCCAGAACACATTCATTAAGTGCTTTGTGCTTGCCATGAATTATTCTAAGCACTGAGGTAAACAGGAAGGCAAAAACAGTCCTCTGTCTTCAAGGAGCTTTCATTTCAATGAGGGAGACTACATGCATATATAATATATATTATACATATATTATGTATAATATTCTTTATTTATATTAATATATACTAAGTTCATAGATGGCAATCTCAGTGGCTAAGGAATCAGCTTCTAAGAGATTTAGAAAGCCTTCCTTCCTGCAGAGGGTGTGACTTGAAGTGAATCTTGAAAGGAAACTTGGAAAACTATGTGGCTGAGGAGAGCAGGGAAAGGATTTTTATTTTATTTATTTATTTATTTATTTATTTTAAAAATAATTTTTTATTGATAGAACGCATGCCAGGGTAATTTTTTACAGCATTATCCCTTGCATTCATTTCTGTTCCGATTTTTCCCCTCCCTCCCTCCACCCCTTCCCCCCAGATGGCAAGAGTCCTTTACATGTTGAATGGGTTGCAGTATATCCTAGATACAATATATGTGTGCAGAACCAAACAGTTTTCTTGTTGCACAGGGAGAATTGAATTCAGAAGGTATAAATAACCCGGGAGGAAAAACATAAATGCAAGCAGTTTATATTCATTTCCAGTGTTCTTTCTCTGGGTGTAGCTGCTTCTGTCCATCTTTGATCAATTAAGGCTCTCTTTATCAAAGAGGTCCACTTCCATCAGAATACATCCTCAAACAGTATCATTGTTGAGGTATATAATGATCTCCTGGTTCTGCTCATTTCACTCAGCATCAGTTCATGTAAGTCTCGCCAGTCCTCTCTGTATTCATCCTGCTGGTCGTTCCTTACAGAACAATAATATTCCATAACGTTCATATACCACAATTTACTCAACCATTCTCCAATTGATGGACATCCTTTCATTTTCTAGCTTCTAGCCACTACAAACAGGGCTGCCACAAATATTTTGGCACATACAGGTCCCTTTCCTTTCTTTAGTATCTCTTTGGGGTATAAGCCCAGTAGAAACACTGCTGGATCAAAGGGTATGCACAGCTTGATAACTTTTTGAGCATAGTTCCAAATTGCTCTCCAGAATGGCTGGATGTGTTCACAATTCCACCAACAATGTATCAGTGTCCCTGTTTTCCCACATCCCCTCCAACATTCCCCATTATCTTTCCCTGTCATTCTAGCCAATCTGACAGGTGTGTAGTGGTATCTCAGAGTTGTCTTAATTTGCATTTCTCTGATTAATAATGATTTAGAGCATATTTTCATATGTCTATAAATAGTTTCAATTTCTTCATCTGAGAATTGTCTGTTCATATCCTTTGACCATTTATCAATTGGAGAATGGTTTGATTTCTTATAGATTAGGGTCAGTTCTCTATATATTTTGGAAATGAGGCCTTTATCAGAACCTTTGATTGTAAAAATGTTTTCCCAGTTTATTGTTTCCCTTCTAATCTTGTTTGCATTTGTTTTGTTTGTACAAAAACTTTTCAATTTGATTTAATCAAAATTTTCTATATTGTGGTCAATAGTGATCTCTAGTTCTTCTTTGGTCATAAATTCCTCCCTCTTCCACAGGTCTGACAGGTAAACTATCCTATGCTCTTCCAATTTATTTATAATCTCATTCTTTATGCCTAGGTCATGAACCCATTTTGACCTTATCTTGGTGTACAGTGTTAAGTGTGGGTCAATGCCTAGTTTCTGCCATACTGATTTCCAATTTTCCCAGCAATTTTTGTCAAATAATGCCTTTGAACCTAACTTACTCCATTGATCAACTAGTCTATTTCTTAGCCAATACCAGATGGTTTTAGTAACTGCTGCTTTATAATATAATTTTAGATCTGGTACAGCTAGGCCACCTTCATTTGATTTTTTTTTTCATTAATTCCCTTGAAATTCTTGACCTTTTGTTTTTCCATATGAACTTTGTTGTTATTTTTTCTAATTCATCAAAGTAGTTTTTTGGGAGTCTGATTGGTATAGCGCTAAATAAGTAGATTAATTTAGGTAGTATTGTCATCTTTATTATATTTGCTCGCCCAATCCAAGAGCATTTAATATTTTTCCAGTTGGTTAGATCAGACTTAATTTGTGTGGAAAGTGTTTTGTAGTTTTGCTCATAAAGTTTCTGATTTTCCCTTGGCAGATAGATTCCTAAATATTTTATACAATCAGTAGTTACTTTAAATGGAATTTCTTTTTGTATCTCTACCTGTTGGGTTTTGTTAGTGATATATAAGAATGCTGATGACTTATGTGGGTTTATTTTATATCCTGCAACTTTGCTGAAGGTGTAGATTGTTTCTAATAACTTTTTGGTAGAATCTCTGGGGTTTTCTAAGTATACCATCATATCATCAGCAAAGAGTGATAATTTGGTTTCCTCATTGCCTATTCTTATTCCTTTAATCTCTTTCTCAACTCTTATTGCCAAAGCTAGCATTTCTAATACAATATTAAATAGTAACGGTGATAGTGGGCAACCTTGTTTTACTCCTGATCTTATTGGGAATGGTTGCAGTTTGTCCCCGTTACATATAATGCTTACTGCTGGTTTTAAATAGATGCTACTGATTATTTTAAGGAAAAGTCCATTTATTCCTATACTCTCAAGAGTTTTTAATAGGAATGGATGTTGGATTTTATCAAATGCTTTTTCTGCATCTATTGAGATGATCATATGGTTTTTGTTAATTTGATTATTAATATGGCCAATTATATTGATAGTTTTCCTAATATTGAACCAGCCCTGCATTCCTGTTATAAATCCTACTTGATCATGATGTATTATCCTGGGGATGATTTTCTGTAGTCTTTTTGCTAATATCTTATTTAAGATTTTAGCATCAATATTCATTAGGGAGATTGGTCTATAATTTTCTTTCTCTGTTTTCAACCTACCTGGTTTAGGTATCAGTACCATGTCTGTGTCATAAAATGAGTTTGGTAGGACTCCTTCATTCCCTATTTTTTCAAATAGTTTATAAAGCATTGGGGCTAATTGTTCTTTGAATGTTTGGTAGAATTCACATGTAAATCCATCTGGTCCTGGGGATTTTTTTTTAGGGAGTTGATTAATAGCTTGTTCTATTTCTTTTTCTGAAATGGGACTATTGAAGCAATTTACTTCCTCCTCTGATAATCTGGGAAGCCTATATTTTTGGAAGTAGTCATCCATTTCACTTAGGTTATCAAATTTATTGGCATAAAGTTGGGCAAAGTAACCCCTTATTATTTCTTTAATTTCCTCTTCATCAGTGGTAAGTTCTCCTTTTTCATTTTTAAGACTGCCAATTTGATTTCCCTCTCTCCTTTTTCTAATCAGATTTACCAAAGGTTTATCAATTTTATTGGTTTTTTCATAAAACCAACTCTTAGTTTTATTTATTAGTTCAATAGTTTTTTTACTTTCTATATTATTAATTTCTCCTTTTAATTTTAGAATTTCAAGTTTAGTAATTGATTGGGGGTTTTTAATTCGGTCTTTTTCTAACTTTTTAAGTTCCAGGCCCAATTCATTGATCTTCTTTTTTTCTATTTTATTCAAGTAAGCCTCTAAGGATATAAAATTTCCCCTTATTACTGCTTTGGCTGCATCCCATAAATTTTGATATGATGTCTCATTGTTGTCATTATCTTGAGTGAAATTATTAATTGTGTCTATAATTTGCTATTTCACCCAATCATTCTTTAAGATGAGATTATTTAGTTTCCAATTACTTTTTGGTCTATTTACACCTAACTTTTTGTTAAATGTAGTTTTTATTGCGTTGTGATCTGAAAAAAAAGCATTTACTATTTCTGCCTTCCTGCATTTAATTTTGAGGTCTTTATGTCCTAATATACGGTCAATTTTTGTGTAGGTTCCATGAAGTGCTGAGAAGAAAGTGTACTCCTTTCTGTCACCATTCAGTTTTCTCCAGAGATCTATCATAGCTAATTTTTCTAATATTCTATTTACCTCTTTAATTTCTTTCTTATTTGTTTTGTGATTTGATTTATCTAAATCTGAGAGTGCAAGATTGAGATCTCCCACTATTATAGTTTTGCTGTCTATTTCTTCTCGCAACTCTCTTAGCTTCTCTTTAAGGAAGTTAGATGCAATACCACTTGGTGCATATATGTTTAATACTGATATTGCTTCATTCTCTATAGTACCCTTATATAGTTTCCTTCCTTATCTCTTTTAATTAGATCGATCTTTGCTTTTGCTTGATCTGAGATAAGGCTGGCTACCCCTGCTTTTTTTACTTCACCTGAAGCATAATAGATTCTGCTCCAGCCTTTTACCTTTAGTCTATA
Source organism: Antechinus flavipes (assembly GCF_016432865.1). Taxonomy (NCBI): domain Eukaryota; kingdom Metazoa; phylum Chordata; class Mammalia; order Dasyuromorphia; family Dasyuridae; genus Antechinus; species Antechinus flavipes. The sequence continues at coordinate 159,985,433 of NC_067403.1, read as the reverse complement.
TGTATCTCCCTGTTTTAAATGTGTTTCCTGTAAACAACAGATTGTAGGGTTCTGATTTTTGATCCAGTCTGCTATCCGCCTCCTCTTTATGGGACAGCTCATCCCATTCACATTTGCGGTTAAAATAACCAATTCTGCATTTCCTGCCATCCTAATATCCCCAGATTATACTTTTCTTTTTCTTGCCCTCCTTCCCTTCTTCCCTATTGATCCCACTAACGTCGCACAGCTCTCCCTCTTTAGTATCCCTCCCTCCTCCCTTGGAATCCCTTCCCCTTTCTTGTACCCTTCCCTTATTACTCTTTTTCCTTCTCCCTTTTCCTCTCCCACTTTTTAATGAAGTGAGAGAAGAATCTGTGTAAAACAAATATGTCAATTGTTTCCTTTTTGAGCCAACTCTGATGAGAGTAGGATTCACACAATGTTCTTCCCCCTCTCTAAGTTCCCTCATATATGATAGGTTTCCTCTGCCTCATTGTCACATGTAGTTTCCCTCTTTTTATCTCCCTTATTCCCTTTTTCTGGCACTATCCCCTTTCCATTTCTACTTCCCTTTTTTATGTTATATCGGTAAAATCAAATTATACATATGATTTTTATGTATATTCACAACAGAAATACAGTTCTCAAGAGTTCCTTTTACCTTTTTCTACTTCTCTTGATTCCTGTTGTTGAAGATCAAATTTTTTGTTTAAGTCTGGTTTTTTCCTTAGAAACAGATGGAATTCCTCTATTTCATTAAATATCCATCTTCTTCCGTGGAAAAAAATACTCAGCTTAGCTGGATAGTTTATTCTTGGCTGCATTCCAAGTTCTTTTGCCTTTCGGAATATCTGATTCCAGGCCCTTCGATCCTTTAATGTTGAGGCAGCCAGATCTTGCGTGACCCTTATTGTGGCATCTCGGTATTTGAACTGTTTTTTCCTGGCTGCTTCTAAAATTTTTTCTTTAGTCTGGAAATTCTGAAGTTTGGCCACAATATTCCTTGGAGTCTTTATTTTAGGGTCTTTTTCAGAAGGTGTTCGATGAATTCTTTCAACGCCTATTTTCCCTTCTGGTTCTATTACTTCTGGGCAGTTCTCTTCGATGATTTCCTGTAAAATAGTATCTAAGCTCTTTTTTTCATCATAATTTTCGGGTAGTCCGATGATCCTCAGGTTATCTCTCCTAGATCTATTTTCCAGATCTGTTGTTTTTCCCAGTAAATATTTGACATTTTTTTCCAATCTTTCATTTTTTTTGGTTTTGCTTGACTGATTCTTGATGTCTCAATGAATCAGTCATTTCTATTTGTTCAGTTCTAATTTTTAGTGAGTTATTTTCTTCATTAGCTTTTTTTACCTTTTTGTATATGTCCAATTGAGTTGTTTTGCTCTATGGAATTTTTTCCATTTCACTAATTTTTTTTTTTTTAGTGAGTCATTTTCTTTTTCCAATTCGCAAACTCTGTTTTTTACCTTTTCCAATTCACATTTCAGGAAGTTGTTTTCTTTTTCCACTTTATCAAATTTTTCTTTTAATGAGTTATGTGCCTTTTCTGTACTCTTTTGCATAGCTTCTCTTTCCTTTCCCCATTTTTCTTCTAGCTCTCTTTTAAGGTTTTGAATAGTCTCTTCTGGGAGAGCCTTTTGTATTGGAGACCAACAATTGTCTGGAGACTGTCTGCTATTAGTCTCTTCAGAGTTGAAAAGCTGTTCTCTTTCTGGGTAGAAACTATCAATCGTTCTTTTGATTTTTTTACTCATTTTGTTAAAGCCTGTAAGGTCTGCCTTCAGAGCCAGGAGGTTACCAGCTTCCTCTGCAGAGTAGTGAAAGGTATATGGACGGGCTAGCTGTCCTGCCGACGGCTACAAAAAGCAGCAAAGTACTGGAGTGCTCTGGGAAAGAGTTCCCCACCAGAAAGTAACTCAGGCCTGCAGGGCCGGGCTGGGAAAGTGCCTTTCAAAGAACCTCAGCTGTGTGAGATAATGACTGCCCTGGGGCTAGACGCTGAGCAGTGAGAGTTTCACTTCCCAAGCCAAACCCTGCCCTGGGGCTGTGGGTATTAGCAGCTGAGCAATGAATGGATTTGCAGGGACAGGCTGTGCCCCCCTGCCGTGCAGAGTAGTAACTGCCCCCACAAAAGCCTCGAATGCCGGATGTGGCCACAGGCCTGCGGTAAAATCTGCCTGAGTCACTTCCGGGTTTGAGGGGTTACAGCCAGATCTCGTTAGGTTCTGGTGTTTTTTAGAGGACCCTCTGTTTTAGGCTTTAACTTCTCTGCCAGTTTACTGCTTTGTAATCAAGGCAGAGCAGTTAGCCTATAGCAGAGTGGTCCCTATAACTTCTCTAGCCACAGAGATCATCCCCAGCCCTGGTCTGCTCAGGACGCTAGCCTCTCACTGCCTGTGCTAGTCTGTTCCTGGCCCCTCAGGACAAACCTTTCCTGGCGAGCTTCCGGATCGGCTGGTAAGTTGTAGTGCTTCTTATCTTCATGAATTTAAGCAGTGAAGAGTTATTTTTGAGGCTGGATTAAATATTTGGTTATGAGGGTAATGAGAGGAGCTTAGAGAGTCGTGTGTGCCTGCTCCACCATCTTGGCTCCACCCCGGAAGTCCGAAAGGATTTTTATACAGCATTGAACAAACAGTACAGGATTGAGCCTCCAGAATGATCATTTTTATCAGATATGATGGTAAAAATTCATATCAAAGTAGACAGTTGATACAGGATAATCACTATCTTCAGGTCATAATCATTAAGGGAGGGGAGGGAGTCCATTAGCAAGGTAAATTATTACAAAGAACAAGTGATGTTGTGGTTTGGGGGAAGAGACCCTGAGATCCAGATTTAGACTTACCAGTTATTACAATTCAAGGCTTATGCAGAAATATTAAACAGAGTACCATCAAAGGAAAAGAACATCAGATGATACAATTTTTCTGACTTCATAGAATTATTTACATTCTTGTTATTAACAAGGTTTGATCAAGTCCAAGTTTAAAATAACTTTTTGTATTCTTGAGGCCATATACATTCTCTTCAAAGAAAAATTAATTCAATTAACTTTTTCTAGGTGACTCACAGTAGATAGAAGGTTGAACATGGAGTCAAGAAGACTTATTTTCATGGGTTCAAATCTGGCCTCAAACAACGTACTAGCTGTGTGACCCTGAGTGAATCACTTAAACACATTTTCTTTAGTTCTAATTGAAATGGATGAATATTTACAAAAATATAAATTGCATATATGAACAGAAGATAATGAAATAACCCCATTTTAGAAAAAGAAATTGAACAAGCCATCCATGAACTCCTGAGAATAAATCCCCAGGGCCAGATCGATTTCCCAGTGAATTTGACCAAACATTTCTTTTATTTAATGTTATTATATATACATATATATATTTAATAGCTTTTTATTTACAAGACATATGCATGGATAATTTTTCAGCATTGACTCTTGCAAAACCCTCTTTTTCAACTTTTCCCCTCCTTCTCCTCACCCCCTCCCCTAGATAGCAGGTAGTCCCATACATGTTAAATGTGTTTTTTAAAGTAAATGTTAAATACTATATATATATGTATGTGTGTATATATATATGTATGTGTGTATATATATATATATATATATATATATATATATATATATATATATATACACACATATACATACAATTATTTTGCTGCACAAGAAAAAATCTGACTTAGACATAAGGTAAGAATAACCTGAGAAGGAAATCAAAAATGCAAGTGGACAAAAACAGAGAGAGTGGAAATGCTATGTTGTGGTTCATATTCATTTCCCATAGTTCTTTTGCTGGGTGTAGCTGGTTCTCTTCATTGTTGAATAAATGGAACTGATTTGGTTCATCTCATTATTGAAGAGAGCTATGTCCATCAGAATTGATCATCATAATAGTATTGTTGTTGAAGTATATAATGATTTCCTGGTCCTGCTCATTTCACTCAGCATCAGTTCATGTAAGTCTCTCCAGGCCTTTCTGAAATCATCCTGCTGTCAAATCAAACATTTCAAGAACAATTCCTATACTATATAAACTATCTGGGAAAAGAAATTCCTTTTATAACACTTAATATGGTGCTGAAATCGAAATCAGGAAGAGCCAAAACAAAGAAAATTATAGAACAATTTCTCTAATAAATATTGATGCAAAAATATGTTAGCAAAGAGATTATAGCAATTTATCACCAGGATAATATGTTAAATGAGATTTATACCAGTAATACAGGGGTGGATATCAATATCAGGAAAATTATCAGCATAATCAACCATGTCAATAATAAAACTAAACAAAAAAATCAAATGATTATTTTAATAGATGCAGAAAAATGTTTTGACGAAATACAACACCCATTCCTATTAAAAAATATAAATATAGAACATAGTAATTTAACAGAGTTTTCCTTAAAGTGATAAGCAGCATCTATCTAAAACCATTAGCAAACATTATATGTAATTGGAGATAAGCTAGAAGCATTCTCAATTAAATTAAAGGTGATCACAACAAGGAGACCATTATCACTACTATTATTCAGTATTATACTAGAAATATGAGCATTAGCAGTAAGAAAAGAAAAAGAAATAGAAGGAATTATAGTAGGCAATGAGGAAATAAAACTATCACTCTTTGCAGATGATATGATGGTAAACTTAGACTTCTAGAGACTCAACCAAAAAACTATTTGAAACATCAACTTTAAACTTGAGGGATATAAAATAAACCCATATAAATCTTTTATCATTTCTATATATTTCCAACAAAGTCCAGCATCCAGCATTTAAATTTCATTTAAAATAGTAGACAATATAAAATATTTAGACCTGTGAGGTCAAACCCAAGAACTATATAAACTCAATTACAAAACATTTTTTCACACATATCTAAACAACTGAAAAAATATCAATTGCTCATGAACAGGCCAAACTAACAAAATAAAAATGACAATTTGCCTAAATATTCAGTTCCATGTCAAACTGCCAAAAATTATGTAGCTAGAAAAAAATAATAAAATTCATCTGGAAGAATAAAAGTGAAAAAGTACATAGGAAGGGGTGTGGGAATCTAGCCATACCAAATACAAAACTATATTATAAAGTAGCAATCTTCAAAAGTAGTTGGTTCTGGCTAAGAAATAGTGTGAATCAGTGGAATGGGTTAGGTGCACAAGACACTAGACAATGACTATAGTAATCTATTATTTGGTAAAGTCATCCACTCCAGCTTCCATGATAAGAACTCACTGACAAAAATTGCTAGGAAAACTAGAAAATATGTCAGAAACTAGACATAGACTAACATCTCACATCCTATAGCAAGATAAGGTCAAAATGGGTTCATGATTTATACATAAAGGGTGATAACTTGTAAACTAGGAGAGCAAGGGATAGTTTATTGTCAGATCTTTGGAGAAGAGAGGAATTTATGATCATACATGAAGTAGAGAATGTTATGAAATGCAAAATGGATAATTTTAATTATAACGAATTAAAACAAAGCCAATGCAACTAAAATTAAAAGCGAAGCAGAAATCTGGGAAAATTTATATAGCCAACGTTTCTGATAAAAGTCTCATTTCTAAAATATATGAAAAACTTGAGTCAAATTTATAAGAATGCAGGTCATTCCTAATTAGTAAATGGTCAAAGGATATGAACAGGTAGTTTTCATCTGAAAACTATTATCATATTTTTAAAAGTGATCTAAATCACGGTTGATTAGAGAAATGTAAATTAATTCTTAGGTACCACATCACATCTTTAAATTGGCTAAGATGACAGGAAAAAAATTATAAATGTGGGGGAAGTGATGTGAGAAAACAGGGACACTAAATGCATTGTTGTTGGAGTGGTAAACTGATCCAGCACTTTTGGAGAGCAATTTGGAACTAAGCCCAAAGAGAGGGCTATATAAAACTATACCTTTTGACTCAGCAATCCCATTACTGACTGTATCTTCCAAAGAGGTCATAAAAGATGTAAGGGATCCCATGTAGCAGCTTTTTGTGGTGGCAAGGCATTGGAAATTGAGTGGATGCCAACAGTTGGGCAATGGCAAATTAGTTATGATTATGTGAAAATAATGCAATATAAAATTTCTATAAGAAATGATGAGCAGGCTAAATTCAGAAAAGCCTGGAAAAACTTACATGACGATGCTGAATGAAATCTATAGACACAGGAGAACATTGTACAAAGTAACAACAAGATTGTATGATGATCAGCTAAGATAAAATTAGCTCTTCTTAGCAATTTAATAATTTAAGACAATTCCAATAGATTTGGGATGGAAAATATAATCTGCAAAGAACTATGGATACTGAATGTAGATCAAAGCATACTATTTTTCACCTTTTTTTGTTTTTCTCATGTATTTTTCTGATCCTTCTTTTACAACATAACTAACAGGGAAATGTGTTTAAATTGCTTGTACATTTGTAACATAGATTGCTTGCTGTTTTGTAAAGATGAAGGTAATGGAGGAAGAGGAGAAATTTTAGAACTCAGAATCTCAACAAAAATAAAAGTTGAAAATTATCTTTGCGTGTAATTGGAAAAAAAAGAAAAAAGAAAAAAATCTGTGTGGATATCAAAGTCCACACATATCACATATAATGGCAGGAGTTAAAGCAGAGAAGATGGTAATTCGGGGGGGGGGGGGGGGAGAGGGGAGGGGGTCAGAATAACTTTGTTCTCCCAAACTCAGCTACAGGCTGAATCTTTTCTGGAAAGTCGCCACCCCCCCTTTTCCCAAAACATTACATGGCCTCATGTTATATTCTGTTTGCTAATAGGGAAAACTAACTCTGTCCCTGGCAAAAGAACCTCCCATCTCCTTTAGAATTGGCTCCATAGTAGGACTGCGAATGGGTATTGTTCTTCCCAGGGTGGCTGTCCTGCTCGCTTTTGTGTTGTTTGTCCTTTGTTTTCTAAGAAGGTCAGTGGCATCCCTGAGGTGTTCTTTCTTGACTTGTTTGACCAGATTTCAGTGAAACAAAGCTGCCCAGAGTTGTTAGGCTCCCTCTAAAACTGAGGCACTGACTCTGAAGTTACCTCCTTTGGGTTTTCCACTCTGCCTTCATTGGCTTTCTGGTCCTTTCCTCTCCTTTCCTAGAGGAGCAAGATGGCTTCCCATTGGCCACTTTCCATAATAAGCAAGAAAACAGAGGTGGCTTCATCTGTTCTCATTCTTTTTCCAGTCTCTTTCTCTTGGATCATCAAGCTCTCTTCCTCCCCTCCCAACCATTGGCCTATCTTCTCCTTCTTAAAGGAATTGTGGCTCATGTGTTTATTACTGTTAAGGTGTTTTAACCATATAGAAGTGTGATAGGGATATGAGGACTGATTGGCATCCTGCAAGTTTTAGTTCAGAGGAAAAAACATTCCTCTTCATCCCTAGGAGTGATTTGGTGTCATCATTTTCTTTGAGCCAGAGGCACATTGCAGTCATTATCCAAAGTTTTTAAAGAGATATAGCTACTCTGCAAGAGAAACTGAAAAAAAAGGAACCTCTTGAATTAAGTTGGAAAGAATTGACCACATGGGCAAAAAGAGAAAGAAAAAACAAAACTGAGCTGCAACAGAAAAGTGAGAAAATGTGGAGGATCTTGGAACAGAAGACTCTGGCAGAAACCATGGATTTTACACACTTTTCAAAAATTGAAAAAAGTTACAAGAAAAGATCTGTCATATTGCCCTCAATTTTTTCCTCCTAATGCCAGCCCATTAATAGACACCGGAACATATTTTGTTCATTCTTTGCCCCGATGTTTGCAGTAACCTGGAGTTTTGTATCAACTATACAAAGATTAATAGTTATGTAGAAATAAATATAAATTTAAACTAGGCCAAGAGCCTTAATTGGACACATTTTCCTAACTAGGGATTCTGAACTCATGATTATGCTTCTAAATTTTCATTTAAAATGAATTCCATAAAGCAGCAAAGGAAAAGGCCATATGAAACTGAGAGGTCATTTTTTTTCTCCCCAGTTTTAGAAAAAGTTAATCAGGTTAACAGGTATTGCTATAGAAGAGAGGACAGTGACAAGTATCTGCACCAGCTGTGCCTTCTACCACAACTACTGATTCTACATGTGGAAGTGTATCCAGAATAAATGTTATGCCATTTCCATTTGCAAAGGCACATTGGAGAAATTCTCCACTTGGGAATTTTATTATTGGATACCCTAATTTTATTTATATACTAGAGAAAAATTATTAGATTCCCTCTTTTCATCTTCTTTTGTTTAAGATTGCAATTGGACTCTTTTTCTGGTGGGTTTCCTAATGAGTCATATGAGTTGTTATTTTATTGCTTGTGTTTGTGTACTTATAAAGGCTAAGATGTGTATGGATATTCCCAAACCTAAAATAATGATGCTATAAATTCGCCAGCATATTATGATAGCTCACAAATGTGAATTTTTTTTGTTGTTGTTGGTGGTGGTGGTTTTTGGTATTTTGCTTTAAAGTAGTCCTAGTCTGCTATTTTATTTGTAACATGAGACCAGATGGCTTGTTTGAGATACCTATGGATTACAAGTCTGTAGGATAGAATTTCTCTGCTGGCTTAAAAAACACGAGTAATCAACTCCAAGTGCATTTTGGGACTGCCCAGCACATGTTAGGGCTTTTTTGAATTCTGTTTCTTTTTTAGGTAATAATCTCATTTTGATGAGGATTGAGTTAAAAACCATTACTATCATCATGCTTATTGAAAATTTCTGGCTAGATATTATGGGAAACTAAGGGGAAATAATTGGACCTCCAAAAAGATTGTTACATGTATAAAAGGAATTCTTAGAGATAATTTGGTGTTCCTGTATATGAAAGGTACACCTAAAGATGTTTTGTCTGGATCAGCATTACAGAAACTTGTATGTTGAGGGTAATCAAGTAAGATTTTTTATTTGGAATAATTTAACCATTAACAGTGAGAGTATCTTCTAGTCAACCCTACATTTCTCATCCCTATAGGGAGAATTCCATGTGTCATACACACACACACACACACACACACACACACACACACACACACACATACCCCTATATTCCTATACATATATATGCCCCTCAGACTAGATGGATGCCTGAAGACTATTCAAGTAATCAATACCCTACCCTCTGGGTACTCTGGGGTGGGGAGTAATATGATAGGAAAATGTCTGTAAAAATGAAATATTGTTGTAGCCTTCCTTGTTGTATGTTTTTACTTGATTAGGGCAAAGTAAACTTCCATTTGTTGACATTTCAGTGACAAAAGTATTTCATATAGTCTCAAAATCAAACTTGAACTACTGGGTAAACAGGATTAGGCCTGCCCCTAGTATGTGCGTGCACACACACACACACACACACACAAACACCATACATACTTACAGACTTTCACATAGAGACATACCACCTGGCAGGCTGAGTCATACTGAATAAATATATAATTTTATATGAGATTTATCTTTTACACATTTACACATACTTAAATTCAGTCTATAATATGTATATTACATATGTATATATATTTAGCTGTCTAACTATAAAAAATTAAGCTTTTCTGGACCTTTCTATCTACCTCTCCTCTCCTCTTATTCCCACTCTGTGTGTATATTTCTTTTTATCTTGACCTAAAATTATGGATTGATTCAGCCGATCAAGTTTTAATGATAAAATTATACTAAAAACATTCAAATTATATTAAATTATACAATTAAACTAAAAACATTAAAAAATGATAGCCTGATCTTAATTTATTAAATTAATTGAAAATTTTTGAAGTAATTCATTGTAGATGCCAAAAATTACAAACTTTAGACTTAATAGAATAATGAATGGGAAATAATAGAAATATATATGTAAAATAATACCAAGAAATATATGGTACAATTCATTGAGAAAAACACAATTATATTTTCATTGATTCAGTATATGACTTTACTGGAATCATAGAATTTCAGAGTTGAAAGGGACCATGGTTCAAATCACCTTTGATTGGAAGAACCTTTGCGATCAATGTCCTCCAATCTTTCCATGGAGACCATGGAGAAAGTAGCACATTCTACTTTTGAAGAGCTCTAACTCTTCCAGTGTTTTTCCTCATGCCAAGCCCAAATGTATCTCTTTGAAGCCTCTAACCAGTGGTTTGAGTTTTTCACTTTGTAGTCAACAAACAGAGCAAATTCTTCCATTTGTTATTACCCCTTTAATTTTTATATAGATGTTATTCATCCACTTTTCATCATATCATTCCCCAGTTCTCTTCAGGCTAAATTCTGTCTTCAGTTACTCTTCATAAGACATAATCTTGACATTTTTTAATAGTCCTGAATTCCATATTCCAGCTTATCATTCCTTCCTTAAAAGATCACATCTAGAATTGAATATAACATTCCAGAAGTTGTCTGCCCAGGGAAGTATAACATGGAACTATACTTTTCTTTCTTCTGGACACTCTGCTGTTCTTAATGAAGCCTAAGCTAGATTGACCTTAAAAAATTGCAGCATCTTTTGCATCTGCATTCTGTAGGGAAACTAGTGGAGCCCATAATTATTGGAATTTTAGCATTTTTTGATTGGCTATCCAACTTTGAGTTTTATAAAGAGTACCATTTGTTATGAACCAAATCTTCATTATGAATCAAATATCTCTCTCCATACTACCCAGAAAATGTATGGTAAATGTAAAATAGAAAATGAGTTCATTTTTCCTTCTGTCAAAGGGCATGCAAGACAAAAGCTGATGTAGTTTGAGATGCAAAAGAGGTGTATGTTGGAAGCCAAAATGTAATGAATATTTGCATGTTTTTCTATATGTGTTACCCTAGTTATATAGTAAGATTATTTTCAAAAAAGCAAATAAAAAACAAAGATATTACATAAGAAGTATTTTTAATTAAAGTTCCAAAATGTTTAATTGATGTTAAAAAAAAAACTAATGTTTTTAACTGATAGTTACTGAAGGAATTTCACAAAAATATGTTGTTAGAACTGCAAATTGTGAAGAGAAATCTGAAATCAAGGTTCCAAAGTACCTGTTGCCTCAGTGATACTAAGTCTATACTATACTCCCAGAGAGTTCAAAGAAAGAGAAAAATGATCTGTTTGTATTTTTTTAATTTTAATTGTAGCAGCTTTTATGGATAGTGGTAAAGAACTAAAAATGGTTGGGGAATGGACAGATGCATTATGGCAGATGAGTATAATAGAATATATTTGTGCCAAAAGATGTAGCAAATTATTTTATTTTATTTTATTTGCACACACACACACCAAAAAAAAACAAAAAACCAAGCAGCCTTTATTGCAGTTTTATAAAACACTTTCCATTTTGGCAGTATTTTACATTTTCAGCTTTCAGACTGTTCAGGGGCTGGGAAGAAGGTTGGAAATTAAAAGGGGAAATTTCAATGGACATTTCTTTTTTTTTTTCTTTTTTTTAATTTAATTTTATTTAATAATAACTTTGTATTGACAGAATCCATGCCAGGATAATTTTTACACAGCATTATCCCTTGCAATCACTTATGTTTTGTTTTTTCCCCTCCCTCCCTCCCCCCCCCCAAGATGGCAAGCAGTCCTATATATGTTAAATATGTAGCAGTATATCCTAGATACAATACATATTTGCAGAACCGAACAGTTCTCCCGCTGCACAGGGAGAGTTGGATTCAGAAGGTAAAAATAACTCGGGAAGAAAATCAAAAATCAAATAGTTCACATTTATTTCCCAGTATTCCTTCTTTGGGTGTAGCTGTTTCTGTTCAATGGACATTTCTAAAAGAAAAATTTGCCCCCATCCCTCCCACCAAAATAAAAATCCAAATGTCTCTTAATTCCACTACTGAAGAAGAAGCCACAAGGAAAGTAGCAGGCAGAACTCTGGCAACTTCACTATCAAACATGTCAGAGGCAAAGGAACAATCAAGACGGTTTTCATTATGGTTGCTTACGCTGATCATTTCTGTAGTCATTTCTGCCTCTTATTTTGCCACCATAACCACCTCCTCGGTCTCCGTTATAACCACCACCTCAGTCTCCCCCGTAGCTGCCACCACTTCGGCCTCCATCATAGCCACCACTTCTGTCATCTCCGTCGCCACCGCCACTTCGGTCACTCCCATAGCCACCACTCTGATAGCCACCACCGCCACTCTGGTCACCATCGTAGCTGCCACCACTTCGGTCTCCTCCATAAGTACTGCCTCTCCTCAGTCTTCACTTCTGCCACCCTGCCTCTATAGCCCCTCTTGCCACCATAGCCTCTCCCTCAGAAATTTCCTCCTGAAGGACCAGAGTCCTGTGGTCTGGGTTCATTACACTGATTACAGAAATTCCTTTGGGCAAAGTTCATGTTTCCACATGATGGATTAGGACAAATCCAGTCACGACTTTTCAGGTCACCTCCTCTACCTTGAAAGCCTCCACGCCCTTTGTATCCTCCACGTGAACCTCATTGCCCACCTCCACTTCCACCCCCTTTCAGGAACTCAGGTCTTCTAGTGGCAAAAGATATTTTGATGATATTGCCATGGAATTCTTTTCCATCAAACCATCGATTGCAGCTTTAACTGAAGGAGGGTCATCAAATGACATTGTTGCCTCTCCTTTTGGCTTGCCTGTATCCTTGTCTGTATATAGATTTAATCATCGGTTTACCAGTCTTCTTATTTGTCTTAATAATTCCTATTTGCTTAAATAAGTCCTTAACTTGATCAGTTGATATCCCTTCTCCAAGTCCTTGAACAAAAATCATGTTGTTGTCTGAATTATCAGATTCTTGAGTCAATATCTGTTTTTGGTCCATAATCCCTGTGGCCACCAAAATTTTTTAAGCCACTGCAGTCACCACCACTTGATTCTGTCATAGACCTCTTCCATCCTTGTCATATCTCCCACATATCTCATATGTCATATATATGTGTCATATATTGTCATATCTCTACCTCCTCCCCTTCCTCTATTATCTTCTCCATACCTACTCATGTCACAATAGTCATCTTGTGTATGGTGACTGTAACTTTCCCTTTGTGAATAATAGGACTGCTGATTTTGATTATATGAGTCTTGCTGCTGATCATGATTTGACTGTTCATCATATGAATCTTGGTGTTGGTCATAGCCTGACTGTTAGTCATATGAATCTTGTTGACCATAGTCTGACTGGTCATATGAAGGCGCTCTTCCACCTTGGCCTCCCGATGAGTCCGCATTTTGCTGTCCCTGGTTATTATAAGACTGATGAGCTCTGCTTTTGATTTTCATAACCACCGGAGGACTGTGAATAACCTGATTGACTCTGTCCATAACTTGAGTAGCCACCATAGTTCTGTCCATAAGAGGAATTAGCCATTTGCCCATAGCCAGAATAACCTTGTGGTGCATGTCCATGGCTTTAGTTGCTTTAATTGCCATAGGAATAGCTTTGCTGATCGTCCCCAGACTGATTATAACTTCCAGAATCCAACATGACTAACGGCCGTGTCGTAGAACCCCCACAGCTCGCTGAAGACAATGAGGAAGAGGGAGAAAGGGGTGCATAGCTAGAGGCAGACTTTAGCAAATAATTTTAGAGAAACCTGAGAGATTTGTATAAATGAAAGAAGTATGAAGATAATAGTACAAGGAGAATGATTTATACAATAACAACTTTATTTAAAAAAAAAAAAAACTTGGAAAGTTTTAGGAACTTTTGACCAGTACAATGCCCACCACCTATTCCAGATATACATTTTTGTATATAGTTCAAATGAAATCTGTTTTTACTTAACTTTGCATATTTGTTACATTTCCCCCCTAACTTGAGGGTAGGATGATAAGGCTGGATTGTTTAAAATAAATAAATAAATAGAGTCATTAAAAAAAGTTGCTTTTTTTTTTTAATATGAAAGAAAACAACAGAAGAAAGGCCAGAAAGAATCATAGACAAGTAGGGCAGCCTTGAAAGTTATATGTTAAATTTATTCTTGTTGTTCATTCATTCAGTCATGTCTGACTCTTTGTGATGCCATGGATCAGAGCATGCCAGGCTCTTCTATCCTCCACCATCTCCCAAAATGTATTGAAATTCATGTTTTCTTGGCACTATCCATCCATCACATCCTCTACTATCCCCTATTTTTTGCCTTCAATCTTTCACAACATCAAGGTAATTTCTAATCAATTCTAATAAAATTACTATTTTTTCATTATGTGGCCAAATTATTTCTACTTCAGCTTCAGTATTTGATCTTTAAGTATTGACTGATTATACTTCCTTGCTATCCAAGGGATTCTCAAAAGTCTTTTCTAGCCCCACAATTTGAAAACATTGATTCTGAAGCATTTAGCTTTCCTTTTAGTCTGTCTCACAGCCATATAATGTTATTGGGAAAACCATAACTTTGATTGTATAGACTTGAATTTGAATTTATTCATTTTTTTTAAAAAGTAAATCATATTTAACAGAAACCTATAGTTTCATGTGCAATATTGTTTTTTTCTGTTTCTTTATATCTGGTGTGTGTGTGTTCAATTGTTTGTAGTCATGTATGGCTCTTCATGATCTCATTTGGGTTTTTCTTGGCAAAGTTATTAAAGAATATGTCATTTCCTTCTCCAGCTCATTTTACAGATAAGCAACTGAGGCAAATAGGGTTGAATGACTTGCCCAAGTAAATTTATGAGACTGGGTTTGAGCTGTCCATCCTTTATACATAAATGCCACTTATTTGGTGTTTATTAAATTCAGAATAACAATAAATAAATGTTGAAACTAATATTAGCTGGTTAGTTAATGGAATAGTTAAAAGAATGCTGGACTTGAAGATTGAGACCAGGATTTATAATCTACCTCAGTTTCCTCATGTGTAAAATGAGTATCTAGTGATTATTAAAGCCTAATATCCTAGAGGCAGGTGACTTCATCTCCTCCTCAGGGATCTAAGGGTAACCTGAGGCATCAAGACTGTATTCCTTCTTTAATGCAATTAACTTGAGTTCACACTGTTTGCATCCCCTTATCTCCTTCCCACATACACAGACACTATGATATAAATGATTGGGATCCTATTTCTATTTAACCATTTAACATTATCAGCTTTTAAGACTGGGATATTTACTCTGAATACATTGTAATAACGAAAGCATAAACATTTCACATCTTCACCTTGAATGCATTGTTTCTTCTATTCCACCTTAGTCTCTAAGCTTACTTTTAATTAACACTATTTCTACTTTGTGTTGGACCCTCCCAGTTTATATCTTCTTTATGAACCAGAGTCTAGGATGTGAATTAACTCCCCTTAGTCCCACAAGACCAATTGGTGTTGTGGAAACATGAGGGTTCTTTGCAAGCAAAGAACTTGTGATACCAATTTTTTAGTACAGGTTAACATTGTCCCCGGTGGATTTATCTGACTGTCAACTATAAGTCTATTGAGAAGGAGATGTATAAAAGTGGTTTTTGAAACTTGGGGGGCGGGGCAGAAGGAGATGGGATATTTGTTTTATTTTCAGAACTTTTTGAAATGCCATGAGAACTACTTTTCTCTAAGTGTATTTGAATTATATTAGTAAAAGTACTTTTTCTTTGGATACAAACTTTGGAACAAAAACTCATTATTTGACAAAAACTGATGAGAAACTGGGAAATGGTATGGCAGAAACTATATTAAAGACCAATAACACATACCATATACCATATACTCAAAAGAGGTAGATGGCTTACATAAAAAGGTGTTATAATAAGCAAATTATGAGAGTATGGAAGAGTTTACCTGAGCTCTATGGATAAGGGAAGAATTTAGGACAAGACAAGATAGAGCATTAAGAAAATAGTTTTGATCGTGCAAAATTTAGAAGGTTTTGTGCAAACAAAACTAGTGTAACCAAAACTAAAAGAAAAGTGGAAAATTTATTGCCAAGTATCTATGATAAAATTCCCATTTCCCAAATATATGGAGAACTGAGTCAAATTTACAAGAATACAAGTCATTCCCCAGTTGACAGATGGTCAAAGGATGTGAACAGACAATTTTCAGCAAAGAAATCAAAGCTATCTAATCATAGACAAAATTCTCTAAATCATTATTAATTACAGAGAAATGCAAATTAAAACTTAACTTTGAAATACCATCTCATATCTTATCAGATTAGTTACTATGTCAAAAAGTAAAAATGATAAATGTTGGAGAACATGTGGGAAAACTCTGATATTAATTCATTGGTGGAATTGTGAACTGCTCTGGAGGGCAAATTGAAACTGTGCCCAAAGGCCTCTAAAGCTGTGCATATATGCTTTATCCCAGAATACCACTGCTGGTCTGTTTCCCAAAAAGACTGCTGGTGGATTTTTATTTTTTAAGGGAAAAGAACATATTTATACAAAAATATTTATAGCAAAAAATAAAAAAAAATATTTATAACAGCTCTTTTTATGGTAGCTAACAATTGGGAATTGAGGGGATATTCATGAATTGGGTAATGACTTAAAAAGTTGTGGTATATATGATTGTGATGAGATATTAGTGTGCTATAAGAAATGACAAGTGGGATGATTTAGAAAATCAGGAAAGACTTAAATAAACTGAGGCTGAGAGAAGTAAGCAGAACCAGGAGAACTCATACACAATAACAACCATATCATAACAACCATATCAATGAAGAATGTGAATGACTTAACTATTGTCACAATACAATGATGCAAGATAATCCTGAAGGACTCATGATGAAAAATGTTACCTGCTTCCAGAGAAAGAACTGATGTTGTCTGAATACAGACTGAAGCAGATTATCTATCTTCCTTCTTTTCTACCCTTCTTTAATCTTCTCTTCACATTTTTTGCCCTTCTCTTCCTTCCCTGCATTCTTTCTTTTTTTCTTTCTTCAAATCTTTTTGCATTATATTGGGATGGTCTTTAAATGGAAAAAAACAGGAATGTGTATTTAATTCTGTAGGTAATAAGGAATCACTGAAAGGCCTTGAGGAGAGTAGTGCCATGTAGCAATATCAGCAACTAGTGATATAGAAGATTATGATGTAGGCTGGACTAAGAAGCAGAATTAAAAGAAATAAACTCTTAATTGGAAATTTTCTAATGATCCAAAGTGATTTGGATATATACTTTGTGAAGGAGGACAATATACAATGAAGGTAGTTAATTCATTAAATCAACAAGTGCTTACTGTGTATCCTATACTGCTAAGTACCAGGGATACAAATAAAAGGTCACTCACTTCCAGGAACTCACATTTAATTTAATAGGCTAAAAATGTGTGAAGAATTATACATTCAAGATATGTACAATGGAAATATATCAAAAAGAAGGCACCAGCTATATGTGATAGTGGGAAAGGTTTTTGAATAAGATGCGTTTAGGACTTAGTGTATGCACTCAATGAAAAATTTTCTCTACCATTGTAATTCAGAGAGATCTCAGATATATATAGATATATAGATAAGATAAATCAGATGATATGTTTCAAAGAGAAAGCATAGTGACTAGAGAGCTGGCCATGGAGTCAGGAAGATCTGGGATTAAGTATTACTTTTGATACATCTTGGCTATGTACCCTGGACAGGTTAAAACATCTTGCCTTCAACAGCTTCCAAGGCTTTTAAGTTGCAAAGTCAGTCTAATCTACCCAGGTAGAAGCACTTTTCTTACTGGAATTTCCCTGTACCTCTGAAATATCAAATCTGAGCAGAAAAAAAATCAGTATTTTAAATTATTCTTGTTTTTGTTTTGAGGCATTGGAGTTAAGTGGCTTGCCCATAGTCATACAGCTAATAAAGTGTCTGAGGTCTAATTTGAACTTAGGTCCTTCTGATTTCAGGGTTGGTACTCTGTCCAATTTATCACCTAGTTATATAACCCCCATGATTATTTTTAGCTTGAAGAAATAATATAATAAGGAATGAAGTGAAGGTGGGCTTGGTTTAGTTATAGCAAAGTATCCACATAAGTCTATACTAGGTATATATTTTATGTATATATTTATAAACAAGTATCTTAATATGCCCACTTCAGAAGTAGATTATATAGCTAACAGATTTGTTCTTTCCCATCAGTTTCTAATTAATGTATGTAACTTGTACATTTTGCTTTTTCTTTTGCATTAGAAGAGTTTGTTCAACTCCTCAACTGCAGAAGATAAAAGAATCCAATGTTCTGGGATTAAGATAT
Source organism: Antechinus flavipes (assembly GCF_016432865.1). NCBI lineage: Eukaryota > Metazoa > Chordata > Mammalia > Dasyuromorphia > Dasyuridae > Antechinus > Antechinus flavipes. Next base: position 159,967,275 of record NC_067403.1, on the reverse strand, counting down.
GACCTTTTTTGCACCCAGTTGCACAGAGAAGATAAAGTTTTTGAATTAATTAAATTTGGTTCTGAGAATGAGATTTTTAAGGTTTTTTAAGGAAACAAGACTTAGAAGGATAATTGCCAAAAAAGATTATGTGTATACAAAGTAGTGTTTTGGAAAATGCACTACAACTTTTGGAAATTTATAAATTAGTTCAGAATAAATAGTTCTCTGATATTATTGTAAAAACCCTTATCTTTAAACACATTAAATGATACATAGTATATTGAATTAAACAATCACAGTTCATCTATTTTATGCTGAGGCTAATAACTGAACACTTTCATGTAGGTATCATATGTTTAATCACCTTAATCAAATTAATCAAATTTGCTAAAATCAAAATGAGATTTTCCTTACAATCAGTACTGCAAGCTTAAAGAAGTAGACCATGTACTTCAATTCTTCTATAAAAATTAACATATATTCTGAAATTAATATTTATCTAGAGATTTTTGCTGACACATGAAGTGAAATGAGGCTAATCTCTCATCCAGCCAATATTGACTTTGCAGTATTAGCAATGGTAAAAATGTTTTGTCAGTTATCTTATGTAGACCTACCTCAGATGACATTTCAGTAGTAAATGTTTAGATAATGATGAAAAGAAAAAGTTTCACTATTGCAAAGTAGCTCAATAACAAAGTTCTATAGCCAGGTATACTGTTATCAAAGACATCACCTTTAGCATGCTAGTGTGGTTATCCCATAACCACAATCACAGCTTGTGCAAGACACTCAAATGTTTGCTTTAATCGAGATTATAAAGGAAAATGATTGGTCTCTGTTTTGAAACCTTTTTTGAAGAAAGTTTCTGTCTTATCCTTGGTATTAAGGCACTAAAATTTATTCTTTAGAAATGCAATAAAAAGATAGAATTTATAAATGGTGAGCAGTAACTGTAAGTATATGTATTCACCTGCTCTCACAAGGGACTGACTTTTATTCAGGGAATATGATTTATTTTTCTAGAGTGAAAAATGTCTTTTAACCTTACTATGAGGTTGTTTTTGTTGTTGTTTGTCCTTTGTTCTCAAAAAGAACTGATGACATCACTTGGGTGATATCTTGATTTATGTGTAAATTGGCTTTTAGTGAGGTAGTTGTATAAAGTCATCAGCCTCACTTCTCCAGAGTCATGGAGTTCCAATGGCAATAAAGAAGTCAAGATAACTGGCAATAGATTGTTAAGATGCAATAGCCAGAAATGGACTTTCTAAATGAAGGTGTTTCCCAGGCTTCAGTTTAGGGGGATATTTACTTAAATAATTTTGCTATTATACCAGCACCTCATTGTTCTGGAGAGATTAGAAAATAAGACATTATTTTCAAAAAAAATTATTAATTATTAAATTATTTCCCCCCAATTACATGTAAAAATAAATTTTAACATTCAGCTCCAAATTCTCTATCTCCTTCCCCACTCATTGAGAAGGAAAGAAGTTTTTTCTATAGGTTATACATGAGTAGTCATAAAAATATATTTCCATATTAGTTATATTGTAAAAGAAAACATAGACTAATATAAAAAAAATAAAATTAAAAAATATGCTTCAGTCTGTATTCAAAACACTATCAGTTCTTTCTCTGGGTTTGGATAGCATTTTCATCATGTCTTTCAAAGTTGTCTTGGATCATTGTAGCCATCAGTGTAGTCATTCACAGTTGATCATATTACAATATTGCTGTTAACTGTTCACAATTTTCTCATAGTTCTACTTGTTTCATTTTGTACCAGATCATGCAAGTTTTTCCAGGTTTTTCTGAGAGAACCTAGCTCATCAGTTCTTATTTAGCACAATAGTATTTCATCACAATCATATACAACTTTTTTAGCCATTCCCCAATTGATGGGCATCCCCTCAGTTATCAAGTCTTTGTTCCCATAAAATAACTGCTATAAATGTTTTTGGTACATATAGTATTTCTTCCATACAGAAATGGAGTTCACTTTCCACAGGTTATACTTACCATACCATCAGTATAAAAGAACACATATGTCAAGAGCACATGTGTAAACAGGGAAGAGAAATGGAAGTCTAACATATAGAAAACTTGTGGCCAGCTTTCTATGAATGCTGATAAGGTCCTTATACTGATCTCTGCTGGCTACTCATCCCTGCCTACAGCCAAACCTCAGCTCTTGATTCTACTTTCTGCTGGCCATTGAACATCAGTGATGTTCTTCCTTATTCCCTTTGATCACGTTCTAAATGGTGGTAGGTGAATCAGCAGGTTCTACATTCTGGCCTTTATCATGACTTATAAAGATATGCAACTACTTTCCAAGGATTTTTAAATAGCAAAGCCTTAAATAAATTAGAGCATTTTGAGTTGAAAGTGACTTCTCCTCCCTTTCCTCCTCTTCTTGCTCCTCTTCATTCACATCACATGTAGCTTGGAAGGGCAGCTACTGGATGAGAAGTAGTGAGAAGTAGTCACTCTTATCAATCCTGAGGCCAGATAGATAATCAGAATGTCAGTAAATATTTACTAAGCCTTACCATGTGCCAAGCACTGTGCTATATGCTGGAGATATAAAGAAAGGTAAAAGCCAGCCCTGCCCTTACAGAGATCACAGTCTTGTAGGAGAAATAAGGTATAAGTAAAGGATGAATAGGAAATATTAGAGGAAGGGCACGAGCATTAAGATGGATTGGGAAAGAGTAATGGTTAATGATAAGATTTTACTGGAACTTGAAGGAAATTCGGAAGATGAGACAAAAAGGGAGATTTTTACAGGAATAAAGGACAAATAGTGAAAAGACCCAGAGTCTGAAGTTTTTTGAATATCAAACAGCAGATTGTACAGTCAATCCTAGAGATAGTAGGGAACCCAATGGTATTTATTGAATAACATGGTCAGACTTATGCTTTATAAAGATCACTGATAGCTGAGTGCTGGATGAATTGGAGTGAGGGAAAATTTGAGGCAGGGAGACCCACCCACCAGCAGGTTATTATAATAGTCCAAGCATAAGCTGATAAGAGCCTGCACAAGGATTGGAGCATTGTCAGAGGAGAGAAAGAATCAAATGCAATAGATATTGCAAAGGTAAAATTGAAAGGCTTTGACAAAAGGAAACTTCAAGGAATGAGACTTTTAGCAGCAAAGAAGAGAGTCTGAGTTTGGAGAGGAGCAGAAACCAAGCTGAGCTGTTTATCAGGCAGAACTGTTGTACAAATTAGGAGCTACATAAGTCTTCTCAAAGAGAAAAAGGACACGAAACCCTACAGGATCAGGTGGTGTTAGTTCACCTCAAGCATTTGTATTTTGCCCAGTAACTGATAAAGAGGCTATATATGTCAAGAGATGGAATTTTGATCTAATTCTTTCTGACTCTAAGGACAATTCTCTACCCACAATTCTATGGTACTATTGTACTATTGTAAATATAATCCCATTCTTCTCAAAGGGGATCTATGGGAAGTTTTCCTGGCTTTGAGGACAGGTCTCTATGCACTGCTCCACATTTCCTCATATGTATAGTGACTTTTTTCTTTCATTGCTGTTTTCTTTAAATGGGAAGGGAATGAGCATTTATATTTATATATGCCAAGGTCTGTGCTGCATGATTTTTTTTTTTTTTTTTACAAATATCTCATTTGATACTCAACAACAGTCCTAGGAAGTGCTATTATCCCCACTTTTTGAGGAAACTCGAGAAAGACCCTGGGCAAATTACTTAATTTAAGAACTGTTAATATCAGTTCTTCCTGATTAGAAGCCCAGCATTCTGCATTCTATGCACTCTGGCACTAACTAGTGGCCTCAGTGGAGCCTTGCCACATCAGAAATGAAAATCTATAGGCACAGAATCATAGATTTAAAGCTTAAAGGAATCTCACAAATCCTTGAAACTAACCCCTTTTAACTTACAGATGAGTAAAGGGAAATCGAGAGTGTCTGAGACAGAATTCAAACATAGGGCTCCCTGACTGATTCTAACACCGTCCATCATGCTATGCTAGAAATTGTAGAGACATTTAAAATTAGTTCTTAGAGCAAAAGCTCTTCAGACAGCACATTAATCCACCTTCATCTTACTTGAATCTGGTTCTTAGGACTCTTTTTTTTCTCTTTGACATTGCTTTTATTGATTTATTACCGGTAGCCAGTCACTTCAACTTTCAACAGTCATTTCCTCATCTCCTGTATCTATATGTATTCTAAATTAAAATGAGAGCATATTTTTTTGGTTGAATGACTTTTAAAAGTTTAAAAAGTTTAAACTTTATAAACTTTTAAAAGTTTAAAAGTTGGCTACCAATTTGGCTACCAATCAGCAGCTTTGTTGAATTCTGAGAACACAGTAAAGCACAAGGCAATTATGTATCCTAATGCATGATGTATGATCAGTCCATGTGCAGTGACCACAGATTACAGTATTTTCCCAGTTAACTTTTCTTTAGTTTCCTCCCTTACTGTCAGTTATAACTCCTTATTATCATAGGCATATCTGTCTTCTCAACAGTATTTATAATCTCTAGTTATTTTTTAACCCAGGAAGATCTAATTATCCAGGGAAATTCAAATTACTAACTTTGTCTAATTAGTGGTCTTTATTTTGAATACTAGATCAATTCAGCTATTGGCCAGCAAGTGTTTATTCACTTTACAAAGTAAAATCCATAGACTTTGTGATGGCTTATTTTCTGTGCTGCCAAGAAACATTTTCCTTTATGTTTTGCAGCTATACTTAGAATAATTGAGCGTGTCACAAGTTTGACATTCAGATAAGGTAGGGAAGGGGGTATTATTGACATATATAACTTAAAGGGTTAATTCAGAAAAAATAAATAGTCTAAGTTTGTTTTTTATGCTCTCTTTCTTCCTCTTCCTGCGTCTCTTTTAATGTTCTCCTCGAGTGCCTGGTTGCTTTATCACTTTGCTCAGTTGTTATTCTTTGGAGGCAGTAATCTAATCAATAGATCTTTATTTGAGTACTTCCTGTGCCTTTAAAAATTCAAGCACAAAAGGACTATAAAACTGTATATTCTTTGACCCAGCTATCCCACTACTAGATATGTACTCCAGAGAGATCAAAGAAAAAAGGAAAAGGCATATATGTACAAAAATATTTAATCTCTTTTTGTGGTTGCATGGATTGAAATTGAGGAGATGGCTATCCATTTAGAATGGATAAACCAGTGTTCTACGTGATTATGTTGAAATACTATTGTCTTATAAGAGATAATGAACCAGGATAGTTTCAGAAAAATCTGGGAAGATTTGTATGAACTGATGTAAAGTGAGCAGAACCAGATCATTGTGCTCAGTAACAGTCATATTGTAATGATGATCAACTGAGAAATACATACACAATACTGTAATAAATACAATGATCTAAGACAATTTTGAAAGAAACATAATGAAAAATTCTCTCCACTTCTAGAGAAAGAATTGATAAATTCTCACAAATTGAAGTATAATCTCATTTTCTTTTGCAACATGACTAATATGGAAATATGGTTTGCATGATTTCACTGTATAGAGGAAAAAAATTTGAAACCCAAAATTAAAAGGTTGTTAAAAATAAAGAAAAATCTCAAGTTCAGAGGCCAAGGATTGAGGCTATTTCATAGAGCCATATGCCCTGAAAAACCTTAGAAAACCCTTACCCACCCCCATGGTGGCATTCTCTCTCTCCAAACATTATGAGCAGTGGAGTTCCCAAGAATCTAAAAGAATTTAAAATCTGGGAAGGATCCCAGTAGCAATTTGGAAGTAGGCATGCCTGGAAGTAGTCATGAAAGAAACTATAACATACCTTTGACTTAGCAATAGCAGTAGGTTATATTCCCAAGGAGATGAAAGAAAAAAAGAAAAGGATCTACATGTGAAAATTATTTATAGCAAATCTTGTAGTGGCAAGGAAGGGAAAGGATGGGTGAAAGCATGGAATTAAGCAAAGCTTTCTTCTGGAGAGAGGAGAAGGGAGGGGAAATGATGTTATCTCTTTTCCCAGACTGGTATTGATTCGTTCATCCATAGATCAAGACCCCATTGTACTCAGGTCAGGATCATTGTTTTGTTTCAAATGGTTCAACCCTTCAGAACTTTGGATGATTCTTTGATGCTTCTTCTCCTGCTTGCTGTTGGCATCATACTTCCTTTTTCCTCAAGTCCCTTCAGCGTCAAAAAGCTCTCAGGAGCAGTTTATAATAATATGTAAATAAATTTATACATATTATATCCATTTGAGAAATTGTGCCCTTCTTTCAATGATCTCAAGCTGTTTTGTGCTTCAAGAAGCCATTTTTTAAATATTAATATCCTACTGGTGGATAAATAACTATATAAATCTCATGAAATGCTAATTCAATTCATTTCAATAAATATTTCTTAAAATCCTATGATATGTAAGACTAGTAATATAATTATTAAAATGGCACAAATCTAACTTTCAAGGAACTGAACTAATAACACTTTTGAAAATTAATCAGAAGATAGTGAAAAAATATGTACTCAAGCTACACAAACAGCTTAGTATTTACTTAAAGTGAGGTCTCAAATAGAATGCCTGAGAATTCTTAGAATTGTATTCTTATCAACTCCTGAAGGAATAGATGTCATTATTATCAGTTTTGCAAATGACAGAAAACTAAAAATATAGGTCATACATTTCTGAGATCAAGTTTCAAAAAAATCTCAACATGCTTGACTATTGACCCAGAATAGGATAAAATTTAACAGATATGTAACCAGCAGGTGGCACTCTGAAGCAGGAATGAAGGCACATAGCTGAGGGACTAGCCCCCATTGTTTGGAATTTGAGGGGGTTTGCCCCAATAATGCTTGATCCTACACACTATCATCTTCCTCTCACTGGGTAAGCCTGAAGTGGTTGACCTTCTGTTGGGACATAATTCTATCCTATTCCTCACTGCAGAGATCAGAAACTTCACTACTATTTAGCATGTGGCTGCTTCAGGACTTAGTGGCCTAAGGATGAATAGTTTTGAGGATAAGGATTCGTTTACATCTGTTTTTCAAGAGGTTATAAGGGTGATTAATCAAGCCAAGAAGCATTCATTAATTACTGTGTACCAGATAATATGGCTAAGCTCTGAAGATAGAAAGGAAAAAAAAAACTCACAAAAACAAAACAAGACAAAACAAAAACAAAAAATCCCAACAAACCAGTGTCTGTTCTCAAAGGGTTCATAGTATAATGGAGGAGAAAACATGCAGTATGATAAGTGCAAACAATCAATGTGTGTGTGTGTGTGTGTGTGTGTGTGTGTGTGTGTGTAGATAGATGGCTAGATTAGAGAGGCGGATACAGATGGGTAGATAGATACATAGATACAATTTGTATTCTGCCTGTCAGATGACATTTGAAATTGTGTTGCTTGGTTTTGCTGTGTTGAATTTTGGACACAGTATTTTAGTAGGAACATTTATAACCTTGAGAAAACTCAGAATAGATTAATAAGGAAAGTAAGAGGTCTAGAGATAAGTGCTGATATAGAGAAAAGAGATTGTTTAAGAGGAAAAAATTAACTAGCACATATTTGTCCTTTTTGCAGCCTTTTTTATTGTAGTAAGATTATTTTTAATAAACATTGATTTATGAATCATGTTGGGAGAGAAAATCAGAACAAAAAGGGAAAAAACCATGGAAGAGATAAAAAAAGAGAAAAAAATAAGTGAACATAGTTTGTGTTGATTTATATTCAGTTTCCTTAGAGATCTTTTTTCTGGATGCAGATGGAATTTTCTGTCCAAAGTCTATTGGAATTGCTTTGAACTGAACTGTTGAAAAGAACCAAACCTTTCACAGTTACTGATCATCACACATTCTTGATGTTTTGCTTGTTTTGCTCAGTATCAGTTCATGTACATCTTTCCTTGCTTTTCTATATAATCAACTTGTTCATCATTTTTTATAGAACAATAATATTCCATTATTTTCATGTACCATAATTTGTTTAGCCATTCCCCAATTGATGGGCATCCGCTCCTTTTCCAATTCTTTGCCACCACTAAAAGAGCTACAAACATTTTTGCACATGTGGGTCCTTTTCCCCCCTTTATGATTTCCTTGGAATACAGACCCAGTAATGGCACTGCTGAGTCAAGGGTATGTACAATTTTATAGCTCTTTGGGCATAGTTATAGATTGCCCTCTAGAATAGTTGGATCATTTCACAATTCCACCAACAATGCATTAGTGTCACAGTTTTCCCACATCCCCTCCAACATTTATCATTATCTTTTCCTGTCATCTTAACCTATCTGATAGGTGTGAGGTGATACCTCAGAAGTGTTTTAATTTGCATTCCTTTAATTAATAGTGATTTAGAGCATTTCTTCCACATAACTATAAATAGCTTTAATTTTATTACTGAAAATCATCTGTTCATATGCTTTGACTATTTATAATTGGGGAATGATGATATTGGTCTTTATATGAAAACCTGTTCTGTGGAGGAGAGATTTGCCCAGGACTAGATGGGAAAAGTTGGACTGAGTTAGATTGAAAGTATTTTCAGTGGGGTTAAATTATTTGTTCAGGGAGGTCAGATTTAAACTTAAAAGTCTTTTTGACTCCAAGGCTGGGGCTCTCTATCCACTATGCCACTAGTTAACCTCAATTTAAAATTGTTTTATTGTTGTTGTTTTCTTTTTTTATATAAGGAAAATCTTTTTAATAAGAGCTTTCCAAAAACGTAATGGATAGTTTGGGGAGATAGTAGGTTCTCTAACCAAAGATTCTTCTAGTAGAGATTAGTTGGCCATTTGGGGTGGCTGATCCCTTTCCTGACCAAACCAGAAGCACAGAAATTCTATGATCAGGAGCCACTCTGTTTTTGCCTTGTAACTCCATTGCCTTGTAACTCCATTCCCCTGCACGTAGTAGGTGCTTAATAAATATTCCTTGAACTTATTTTAATTAAATGCAATGAAAACTCTCAACAGATGAACATCGTGACTAATATATAAGTATTCATAAGATATTAAAAGAATCTTCAGAAATTTTCCAGTGCATTGGTTGAAACAAACCACCAGAGAAGACAAGGATGAGATTTACACACCAGTATAACTATGGATCCAGACCACAGTGCAGAAAACCAAAAAATGTGCATGTATGCAGATACCTTAATTTCTCTCCTATTAAAAAATGACATCTTTTATATTGTTTAGGTAATAGTATATATTTATATAAAATTAATCCTTAATCAATTTTAAAATTATGCAGGGGTGACTTTCTAGAAAATGGCATGAAAGCAAAAATGTGAATATTGATATATTGAAACAGGGAAATGGAGTTTGATTGCCACAACCAACAAAAACTATAATGTAAATTGCTAAAAATACACTTTTTTTGTATGCAATTCTTTTTTAATTTGTTGTTTGTCCTTCATTTTTAATATTTAATATTTTTATTTTCTGTTACATGTGAAACAGTATTTGTTTTTAAAAATTTTGTACCAAATTCTCTCCTTCCTATTCTCAAACCCCTTTAAGAAGACATGTAAAATTTTGCAAAATATTTTCATAAAAGTCATATTGTGAAAGAAAATGTAGATTCCCTTCTGCCCCCCCAAAAAAAACATTAAGAAAAGTAAAGTTCAAAAAAAGTATACTTTGCTCTATATTCAGGCACAATCAGTTCTTTCACTGGATATGGATAGATTTTTCATCCTTAAGAGTAGTGGTGGATCACTGTATTGCTGAGAGTAGCAAATTCATTTACAGTTGATCATCCCACAATATTGCTATTTCTTTGAACACAGTACATTTCACTTAGCTTGAGTTCATGGAGGAGTTTCCAGGTTTTTCTGAGTCTCATATAAAATTAATATTCAATCAAAATCATATACCACAGTTTAATCAGAATTCCCCAATTGATGGGTATACCTTTAGTTGCCAATTCTATGCTCTGAGAAGAGAGCTGCTGTAAATGTTTTTGTACACATAGATTCTTTTCCTTTGCAAAAAATCTCTTTTGGAATTCATGCCTAGTAGTGATATTGTTAGGTCAAAGAATATGCATGATTTTTTTAGCCGTTTGGGCATAAATCATATCTTTTGATAATTTATCAATTGGGAAATGGCTCAGTTCCCTATACATTTGAAAAATGAGGCTTTCATCCGAGAAATTTGCTTCAAAATTCTTTTCACAATTGATACTGTTAACTGTATTCCTCCCCTGCTTTATTTTATTCTGTCTCCTTTCATCCTTTGTCCTCAAAACCCTCTCCCCCAATATGCTCTCCCTTCTGTCATCATCTTGCCTTCTCCTATCCCCTTCTCATCTTACTTACCTGCAGAGTAAGATAGATTTCTATATCCATATTGTCTGTTATTTCCTCTTTGAGACAATTCTCATGAGAGTAGGGTTTACTTATTCCCCTTTCTTGCCTCTTCCTTCCAGTGTAAAATTTTTTTCTTGCCTCTCTCTCTTCACTTCTCCTTTATTTCTCACCCTTTAATTTCCACTTTTTAAGATATTATTTCTTCATTCTACTCACATTTGTGTCTTCTGTGTGTGTATATTATATATATATATATATATATATATAATATATATATATATATATATATATATATATATATATATCTTCCTTCTAATTGCCCTAAAAATAAGAAAATTCTTATGAGTTACTGTAGAGGGCTGAAACTTTTGAGTCATTGCACTGAGGTCGGTTCAAGCACTTAGGGTTAATTACTGATTGGACAATACTCTGTGGGCATATGCTTGGAAAATGGCCCTTCCCACTATCTTGTGCTGGCTCAATAATTGGCATGTACAGAGGATTGTAGGAGGGACTGGGGGGTGGGGGTGGGGGTGGAGTAAGACAAGCCAGGATCACTCTTCAGTAGTAGATGAGGAAGAAGTTGGTCGCAGAGATTCTGCTTCCATTCTGTTCAATCCTGAGTCTAAAGACCAAGAATAAAGACTAAGGACTTTTGCTTATCCTGACTCCAGCTGATTCTAAGGTATCCTGGGTGCTAGTGCAGTAGTCACAAGTTACAAGTATCATCCTTCCATGTAGGATGTAAACAGATTAAACTTAAGTGCCTGATGATTTCCCTTTACTGGCTACTCCCTTATGATTTTCCTGAGACCTTTAATTGAAAGTTAAATTTTCTATTTAAAACTCTGAGCTTTTCCTGACAATTGCTTGAAAGTCTTCTGTTCACTGAATGTGTTCACTCTTCTGTTCACTGTTCACCTTTTCTGCTGAAAGATTATACTCAGTTGCTGGGTAAGTGATTCTTGGTTGTAATCCTAATTTCACTGTTCTCCAGAATATCATATTATAAACTCTTTGATCCTTTAATCTACTAAAACTTGTATTATCCTGACTGTGGCTTCACTAGACTTGTTTTTTTTTTTTTTTTTTTTCTGGATGCTTATAATATTTTCTCCTTGAACTTGGGAGTTCCTGAATTTTTCTATGATCTTCTTGGGAATTTTCATTTGGTATCTGTAATGTTCTTTGGTTCTGTTTTCTTGGGGTGTCTGGGAGCAGCTTTCTTTTCAGTAGAGTAATCACCACAAGAAGCCAGATGTTAAAATCCAAATCCTTTATTATCTCCTTCAAAATCTTGTCTCCTTTCCTGGGAGCTAGTTAGCTTTCTTAAAGGCCTTCTGGAGAATTGGCTTCAGTAGAGAAATGATGGAGGAGAGCCTGCCACCAAAGTGGTGTGAGATGGGAGGAATCTGAGTCCAAGGGCTTGTGTTTCAGCCTCTAGTCTGCTTGTCTTCTCTAGCTCTCTTTCTCTCTGAGCTTCTCACTCTTGGAGCCTGACCGAAGATTGAATTGAATCTATCTTCTTGGTTCTGAGAGCTTGAGCTCCTGCCTCCAGTTCCTTTATCTTCTCTACCTCTCTCCCTGAATGAACCTGGTTGAGGCTCCTAGCTTATATGCTGTACACTGAGTATAAACCAATCATTATATCACTAGGAAACCATTATTTGTTGTAAGATTAAATCAATCATAGTGAACTTAGAGAACTATTAAGCACCATGCTAAACTAGATAGCCATTGTCTCATCAATTCCACTGTACTTTGTAAGGATCCTTATTTGAAGTTCAGAATTCTGGACCATAACAGATATCTCCTTCAGGAAATGATTGGTGGATTCTTTCAATTTCTATTTTACCCTCTGGTTATAGAATATCAAAACATCTTTTTCTTGATAATTTCTTGAAAGATGAGCTCTTTTTTGATCATGGTTTTTAGATCAATAATTTTTAAATTATTTTTTCCTGTACCTATTTTCTATAATTATCAAGGAATTATTTTTCTAAGTGAGGTCTTGCACCTCCTTTCCATATGACTAATTTTGCTTTGTAAGGCACTTTTCTCCTCATTAGCTTTTTGAACTTTTTTTTGCACCACTCTCAAATTTTCTTTCCCTTTTTCCTCTATCTTTCTTACTTGATTTTCAAAATAGCTTTTGAGCTTTTTCTTAGCCTGAGACCAATTCTTATTTTTCCTGGAGGCTTTGGGTATAGGAGCTTAGACTTTATCATTTTCTGAGGGTATTTGATTTATAGTAATTTTACATCATCAGGATCTTTTTTCTATTGTCTGCTCATTTTCCCAGCTTAATACCTGGCTTTTAATTTTTTTGTTTAAGTATTGCCCCATACTGTTTTTTAGAGCTCCTTCTAAGGCTCTGACTATAGGCATTTTTTTCTGCCCTGAAACTGTGAAGAGCATCCTTGCTCCACTATAGCTTCAAGTTACAGTGCAATAAAGCGCGAATTTACTCAGTTCTAGTAAAGAGACTTATTGGGAGCTGAGGCTGCCCAAAACTGCTGCTCTCACCACCATCCATACCCACTCCTAGCATGCTGGTTTCCCAAGGCCCTTTCATACTACTAATAGACCTTTCCTCCAGGCCTTCCAAGTCATCCTTAATATGTCTAGGCTGAGAGGTCTAGAAATCTGGCGTTGATTCAGAGGCTCAAGGCTGTTCCTGCAGGACTGAGGGCCACCTGGGCCTGCACTGACATGGTGCTGGGACTGTGTGCTGGACTCCCATCCTGGTGGGACCTTTCCTGCCGACCTTCTAGCTTATCTTCTGCTGGAAGAAGCACTCCATCTTTTTTGTGGGTTAAAGAATTTGAAGCCATCAGAGGGAGAGTTCGAACCTTCCCTTAACTATGCTGTCTTGGCTCCACCTTCTGATGTAATTCTTTATAACAAAACATTAATTCTGCTGATATATACTTTTGATAACACAGTAACCAGGAAATAGCCATAAAATTCAGAAGAGAAGAGGGACAAAGCTGAGGATATCAGGAGAACCCTGAGGTAAAAAGGTAAAAAAGGGACAACCTGCCATCTCTAATTGCTCTTTGGACTTAGTGGTTGAACTGTTCTCTGTTGAAAAGTACTTGAGTCCCCAAGCAAGCCCCAGACAATTCTTTTGTCATACATTGAAAGATTATCTTTGCACTTTCTGGAACCAATTTATGAACATTTTTATGAATTCTTTGCTCCTTGTGGTAGACAGCAGCTGCATACATTCCAGCAAGAAGTTTATCTATCACCTTTATTTTCTCAATAAGAATCATCATTGATTGCACAATTAGGCTTAGTACCCAAAGGACTTGCACAATGCTTTGGAGATATAATTGTAAAATAGAACTTAAGTTTTAAAGACAAACAATGAAAGAAAGCAGTAAGTATAGGAGGAATTCTACAAAGATAAAATGAATAATACCAGTGAAGCACTTAGAGGAATATTAGCTATTCCACAAACTTGTACCCATTGGGCCTATCATTTTTTTCCTCTACTTTGCATAGACACTAATATGTATAGGTGCCAACTTAAAAGTAAAATGAGATTGCTATTAAATTCACATGAATGTTTGGAGTCTTGAAAGTTAAACACTCAAATGTTTAGAACTGATTGTAGAGAAGTATAATATATATATATAAATGATAATGTAGTAATGATTATGTATATGTGTGTGTGTGTATATATATATAATATATATATATATGTATATATATAATATATATATATATATATATATATATATCATTGTTTCTTCCTTTTCTATCACATTCTTTTCCAAAAGTATGCAATCTCCTACCTTCTGAAAATTTAAAAAAAGCAAATAGTTCAGCATTATGTCTGTCATTGGGATCCTAGGATCAATGAATTAAGTATTTTTAATACTCTTTTCTTGCACAATTCCAATTCATTTTCAAAATAAAAGGACCGATTTCAAATACATTAACATTGGAATAACCCTAACCCTAATTCTCAACAATACTTCCAAAATTTACTGTTTTCTTCTTTTGTCTTTGCCAGTCTGCTGAATAAGACTGATATCTTTAAGCTGTTGTTCTTATTTCTGTATATTACTTTAAATTCTTTTTCTATGTTCTTTGACCACTTAGCTTTTGGGGAATGGCTCTTAGGCTTATATTTATTTTCTGTATATTTTAATATTTTTAGAGCTATTTAATGGAAATGTATTTTTTCCTAGACAATTTTTGCTTTTTATGGTACTTTTACCCTCTGCTAAATCTAGAGTGGTCATCAGTGACAGCTCCTGGTCACTTCCATCAATTCATCACAGGTATTCATGAATACTGGATGGTAAATGACTTGCTTTTACCCTAACACATTTTAAAAATATAGTTCATATATGGTCAGTTTTTTCTTTTATTTCCTAAAAGAATTGTATTTCGAGGGTGATCATTATCCTTGTGCTAAGAATGTGACTAAGATCTTTGGTCTGAGATTACAGTTGCTATTTATAGTCTGTTTGCCACTCCACCTCATTACCTCACTCTTACTTTATATGTTTTCTTTCAAAGTAACACCCTAATTTCTCAGGCATATGTTGATTCCAAAATTTGACTGTGTAAAAGGATATAGTGACCCCATTTCTTAGTCAATTGAAGCCCCTCCCCCATCATAAATTCATGCCTTAAAAGGGCCATCTGGATCTTTCATACTACTCTTAAAGGTTTTCTCTTTCTAAATGTAGTTAAAATAATTGACTTTTAAAAAAATATTAGCTTGCAAAATATTAAATATTTGAGCTTCACAATAATCCAGTGAGAATAATTCAATAATTCAGTTGTTAGTATAATTTAACTTTTACAGATGAGGAAACTTGAGACCCAGAAAGGTTTGGAATCTTCCCTATATCACAATAGCTAGTAGGTATTGGAGGCTAGATTTTAGCTCAAGAATTCATGATTATAAATCTGTTTTTCTGTTGAATTAGACAGATTAGGAGGCATAGATGTTGAATGCTGCATATGCTTTCAGGCATTTTTCCATGTAATACTTTACTTTTTTTTTTTGTATTTTACATGTTATTTATGTAATGTTGAGGTGTGAGAATTGAGGGTTGAGAGCTGCCCCAACAGTAATGGGATCCCCTTTGGCCAGTGGCAGACTTTACAAAAGAATTTGCAAATCCCAATGAATACAGGCTAGAGGTTTGTGGCAAAAATGGGTTTATTTAGGCTAAGAAAACAGCTTTCTTAGCAGCAGACTACTGATTAGGAATTAGCAGAGATGGATTGACAGGCCTTTGGTTTTATCCTGTTTGTCCTGGCCCTAAACTGGAGTTAATCTTCAACTCAATAGAGGAGTTGACTGTGCCCCAGGCAGAGATTTCCAATTGAATGAGATTACTTATTGGAAGTAACCCTCTTGAAAACTGGCCTATTTAGCATCTCTCATATGTGGAGCTTCTGTTTCTCTTCACCATGTCTTTGCCTTGTCTGTCACCTTTTCCTGGAATATAGAATATAGGTTCTTCTGATTCTTTGTTTTAGAACCTCTTGTGTGTTTCAAAACTCGGCTATCTACATGAAACCTTACCTGATTCTCCTAGTTTCCTAGTGTCTTCTCCCCCTATAAATAGTATTGTACACACACACACACACACACACATATGATATATATTTCTTTTCCCAAAGAATGTAAACTTTAGAATATCAAGGACTGTTTCATTTGTTATAGTTAATAAATGCTTGTTAACTGATAGTGCAGAAGCAAGCTGATTTATCGACTTGTGTTTTGGTTATAGAAATTAGTAGCAGATTCAAGAAATATTTGTAGGAAAGATTAGTAGAATATATTAAAGTTGGACTGAGAAAATATGATCAACATAATGTTATTGTGATTTGGGAAAATTTTAAATATAATAAAATTGGTTTTAGTATCCTTTTTTAAGATAATAGTGCTATGTATATATAAAATATTGGTCATGAGAAACAAGTATATATACATAGAGGATGAAAGATCAGAACAAAAAATGTACACACAAATATATTTATTGATATTCATATACATTGTACTATATATATGTATATGTATATATACACACATATATATATACATATATATGTATATATATATATATATATATATATATATAGTTCTTGAAATTATATGCATTCTCAGGAATTATTGGAGTTGATTTCTTCTTAAATGACATAAAATTTTAAAATAAAATATTCCAACTTGTCCATGCCTGGTTTCATCTGTATAGGAAAATTAGGAAAGTGACTTCTTAAAAAATCATTTAAACAATTTTGTTCAGTAAAATATTTATTGAGTAACCCTCCTTGACTCTAGCTGTAAAACCCAATGTCCTGAGCCAAGTAGAATAGAGAAAAATGAAAGAAATACCCCTCCATAAGTCTCTTAGTACTTTAATTTTTTTGTTTATTTTTATGGTGAATAGGCTCTCCACATATATTGTAAAAATTCTGTAACCTCAGAATAACTATTGTCTTTGGCTTTCTTAGTCTGTACATGGAATCTTTGGGCACTGGTGATAGGCTTGTGGCTAGTTAGAGTCTTCTTGAGGTTGCCATCATCAATGTTTGCAGCAAAAGGAGGAAAAATTCTATGTACCTCCTTCCTTTGGACCAGACCTTTAATTCAATCAAGATGGCTAACTTCCAAGGTGGAAACTCCAGAGGGACTATTTTAATCTCATGGTTTTAAGTGGGCAAACTCTATTCAGTTAAGACGTTTTGAGCCTAAGTATCAAAACTGTTTTGTTTTGTTTTTTTTAAAGGAGAAATAGGACAGAAAAAGGAAAAAAAGAAAAATTCTAGCTAAATTGCTATTTAGTTCATATTATCTTCTAGATCAAATAAAGTTATTAATTTATACAATCCATAATCATCCTGAGGGTTTTATTTCTACATTGAGACTATAAAAATAAATTGCCGCCTACAAGTTTACTTACTGTTGAGATATAAAATAGATTTAAGTGTAATTGGGGAACATAATTATGCAAGAAACATTAATAAAACCTTTGCTCAACTTAAATTCTATTTCCACAAGTTTTTTTAAAATTGTGTGTGTGTGTGTGTGTGTGTGTGTGTGTGTGTGTGTGTGCGTATGTGCGCGTGTTTGCAGGGAAAAATACAACTTGTTATAATATCAGTGCTGTGTAGGAAATTTTTAAATAGATGATACATTTTGACAGTGATACTGTCAGGATACTAAATCCTGTCAAGACAATCTTTGAAATACTTTGAAAGATTTACAGTGAGAGGATGCTAAATTTGTGTGTCTATTTTAGCAAACAAGGACCTTCCTTGGCTATAGATTAATTGTCTGTACCCAAATCCCATGAAATTTATTTTTTGGGATAGCCTCATGTTGTATATCCTTATATCCAAGATATCTCTGTGCTTAATAGAATCCCATGAAATTTATTTTTTGGGATAGCCTCATGTTGTATATCCTTATATCCAAGATATCTCTGTGCTTAATAGTAATTGTTTGCTTCCCATTTTTATTCTAGGACCAGTTTGGTTAAATAAATAGAAAAATTTTTATGATATATATTTTTCAAGAAAGAGTGAAAATATATGTTCTGGATCCAGGTCAGTTCCAGTTGTTCAGTAATGAAGAGAACAAATTACACCCAACAAAAAAGAACCATGGGAAATGAGTGTGGATCACAATATAGTATTTCCATTCTTTCTGTTATTGTCTGCTTGCATTTTTGTTTTCCTTCTCAGGTTACTTTCACCTTCTTTCAAAATCCAATTTTTCTTGTGCAGCAAGATAACTGTAAAAATGTGTATAAATATATATTATATTTAACATAAACTTTCACACATTTAACATGTATTGGATTATCTAGGGGAGAGGATGGGGGGAAGGAGGGGAAAAGTTGCAACAGTAGGTTTTGCCAGGGTCAGTGTTGAAAAATTACCCATGTATATGTTGCATATATTTTGTAAATAAAAAGATATGTGTGGGAAAAGGTGAAGAACTTAAAGATTAAGCACATATTGATCAGAGACTGTTAGCTAAAGTAGATCAAGCCTATAGGCCTCAGTTTAGGTTTCTCTGGAGTCACGTGATTTTAGATAAGGCCTGGACTGCATTCCATTGTCCAGTGAAAGGAGTGGCTGAAGAAGCTGTATATCACCTTGTCTACTACATTCCACTGACCAACTAGGAGAACAGTAAGACTTATGTGATCAATCACAACATATAGAAGGTGAGATTTTGGAGGTTCTTTGTCTGAAATGTATAAAAGCTATAAGCATTTTCAAGGCTCTGGCTCTATCCTCCTGTGAAATTTTGCTTGCAGACCAGGGTGGGGTCCGCTTCTTGAGATTGTAATAAATAATTCTGCTTTCTATGAGTGATCTCTGAGTAGTCAATTTGAATAGGTCTTTTTGTCCCAAACAGATACATAAAAAAAAAGAAAATATATGTTCTGTTGGTTTTAATTTATAAATAGTTGGAGGGTAATGCCCCCAAACTAGGTATCAATATAAATTTATCAGAAGAGAAAAATATAGTAAGTTTTGTTGGGCAAACAATGATTCTTGGTCAGAGATTTTTACTAGCAATTTTAATAATAAATGAATGAAAAATTATGTATTGAAGGACTCTTTGTACCAGATATGGAGCTAAGTTTTTGTGATAGGAAAACTAAGATAGCTTCTTCCCCCACCCCCATGCTTACTTTATCATGGGGAAAAACATATATTCAAAGGGGGGGGGCCGGGGTCAGAAGAGATGCTACAGCCAGTGATGTCATGGGGATGGTGAGCATGTCATAAAACATTTGATTAACATGAAAATGAAATACAGTGTGTCTGAGCATCAGAAACTTGGATTCTGGATGTGGCTCTACCATTTAACAGCCAAATCACTTACATTTTTAAGCCTTTGTTTCCTCCATTAAAAAAAAAATTCCATAAAATAGGCATAATGATAATTATAAGAGCTAGCATTTATATAGGGCTTTAAGGTTTGCAAAGCACTTTTCATATGTTATCATTTGTTTATAATGACTACTGCCAAATTTACAAGGTTGTTGAATGAGATAATGCAAGGGAAGGAGCTTTTGAAACTGTAAAATGTTGTATCAGTAGAGTGGTTATTATAATTTTTCTCCATTCTTGTTCGTCTTGTCCCTTGGTATTTGAATGTAGATAGGGTATGTAGAATTTAGTAATCATTCCTGGCTTTGCCACCCAGTACATGAATTATAGGGAAAAAGGATTACAGGGAAAGTGAAGAGACATTGGATTGGTGTGGGAGTTGGGGAGAGGAAAGAAACAATAAAGATCTAGGTTTAGGTCTCTATTCTAGTACTTTCTCACTTTTATAAGTTGAGTCTTAAGTTTCCTTATCTGTAAAATGAATGATACTTTAAGCTAGTCTAAGCTTAGGTTAGTCCATAATTCAGTCTCAGATTTGCAAAATAATAATGGATGGATGGATAGATGGATGAGTATTCATTAAGCACTTATTCTGTGCAAAGGACTATGCTAAGCCTTGGGGATACAAATAGAAATCTCTGCTTTTTATAGCACATATTCTAATGGGAATACATGTAAATTTCAACCAAAATTCAAATGGAAAGATTCAGCAGAGTGCCAAAGCAAAGAAACTTCTTTACTATTAATGTTAAAACTATATATCTCTTTCGAATGATGAATCACTTAAGGTACCAAAGACTGTTAGTGAGAATTTTCTACGACTTCTATAGCTCTGGCTACTGGAGAAGGGAGTGGGAAAGCTATCTGCAGAAATAGATTCTGGACTGTTTGTCCTAAAAGGTTTGTTTCACTGAACAGTAGTTGGGCTGAAAGCAGTGACATAGCCGAGGGGGGATGGGGGGGTGGGAGGGAGGAGGCGGGGGGAGGAGGGTGCTGCTATTCCTGGACTGACTGGGTTTATTTATGTTCTCTTCCTTTCTAGTTGATAATGGTGGTAACTAGAAATGTTAGTGTTTCATGATAATAGAGAGGACCAGTCTTGGAAACATGATCGACATTTGTTATTCCTGCATTTCTCAAAATACCTTGCTATATCATGAGGTAGCTTTGCCTGTCTTATTGGCAAACAGACATTTTTACCTCCCTTTAACAAGCCAAAACAAGCTGCTTCCCAACAGCTCTCCCCACCAGGTCTGTAGGTCCTTCTTGGGAAAAAGTTGTCCAATGGCAAGATATAGATCTGTGTGACTGGAGATGACCCTGGATTCACAAGGACCTTAGCCTTTTTAAACTGAGGTCTTTAACAGGTCTCAGTTTGACTGATGGCAACTGAGGCAACACCCAATTGATAATTAAGGCTAGGTAAGAAATGAGATGGAGAATGGCCATTTTTATTTTTACCCAGTTAAAATAATCTAAGAGGGAAAGATCCTCAGTGATTCTGGTCAAAACATAAACAATCGCTGTTTACTTTCATTCTGAGCTGATCTGAATCCGCACAATGACTGAGTGGGAGTTAGCTTGTGATCTATTATTGGTCAGTCCATGTAAATCAGAGTAATTTGGGCAAAACTGAATATAATCCTTTAGGGGAAAAGGTGGATATTCAATGAAATATAGAACTTTCAAGCAATTGTGATGAAAAGACCAGAGCTCACTAGAAAATTTTGACTTTCAAATGTAGACCTCAGGAAAAGCATAAGAGAGTAATCAGGAAAGAAAAATCATAAGGGACTTAATAAGGTGATTTGTTTATATTCATACATGGGAGGATGATACTTGTTACTTTAAGAACTTAATAATTTTTAAGGAAGAAGACAATAGGGCACAGTTGTGAAAAGACAATATCTAAAAAAAGTAGAAATTGAGTGGTGAGAGAGGAATGTATAGGAAGAAGTGGATAGGGAGAGGCAAGAAAAAACTTTTACAATGGAAGGAAAGAGGCAAGGGAGTGAGAGTGAGAGAACCTTACTTTCATCACAATTGCTCAAAGAGGAAATAATATACATAAACTCAGTATAGTTATAGAAATCTAAGGGGTTAAGAGAAGAGTTGAGTATAATAGAAGGTAAACCATATTGGGGAAGGAGTTTGTCAGAAGGAAAACACTTTTGAGAAGAGACAGTGTGAAAGAGAGAGAATACAATAAATAGGAATATACAGTTAGCAATATTGTGAAAAGAATTTTTGAAGTAAATTTCTTTCATGAATGCCTCATTTTTTAAATGTATAGGGAACTGATTCAAATTTATAAGAACAAAGAGTCATTCTCCACTTGATAAATGATCAAGATATGAACAGTTTTCAGATGACCTGATCAAGCTATTTATATCCATATAAAAATACTCTTAACTCAACAATTGTAGAGATTCAAATTAAAACAATTCTGAGGTATTACCTCATACCAATTAGATTGTAAAATGGAACAGAAAGTGAAAATGACAGATGTTGGAGGAAATATGGAGAAAATGAGTCAATGAATTGTTAGTGAAATTGTGAACTGATTTTGTAGAACCATTTGGAACTATGCTACAGACCCTAAAAGGGCTATAAAATTATGCATCTCCTTTGAACTAACAATATCATTTCTAGGAATGTATCCCAAGAGATTTTTTAAAAAGGAAAAGGACATATATGTACAAATATATTTATAGCAACTCTTCTCTAAAGGCAAAGAATTGGAAATTAAGGCAATGCTCATCAGTTGGGAAATGGCTGAATACATTGTGATATGTGAGTGGTGATTATGATGGAATACTTGTATATTTAAGAAATAATGAACTGGATGCTTTCAGAAAAAAACAGGAAAGTTCTTCATGAGCTCATGCAAAGTGAAATGTACTGTGTTCAAAGTAATAGCAATTCTGGGGGATAATCAGCTGTGATCTGTGAAGACTTTGTTCTTCTCAGCTATATAGTTTTCCAAGGCTATTCTGAAGGACTTATGATGAAAACTGGTATCCATACTCAGAAGAAGAAGTGATTTTGTCTAAATACAGATTGAAGCACACCATTTTTTTTACTTTATTTTCTTGAGAATTGTTTATTTGGGGGGGGGGAAGATCTGTGTTTTCTTGTTCAACATGACTTTTATGGAAATGTTTTGCATAACTTCACATGTACCTTTTTCAGTGGGGTTGGATTGGGAGGAAGGAAGGGAGAGAATGTTTTGAAAAAAAATGTTAAAATTGTTTTGCATGTTAATAGGAAGTAATACTAATTTTAAAAAAAGAAGAGATAGAGACCTCCCTGGTAAGCCAATCCTACATATGGTGTTTATTTCCATAGGTGATTTGAGCATGGATCCATTTATCTAGTAAAGGCTTCATTAATCATGTCATTACATTTGGATTCCTTGGGAAAGTTCACTTTTTGGTGATTTAGATACATGAGTGTAGTTATTGGTTTTTCAGTTGTCTGCTGTGTGAGCTTTACGTATCCTAGGTTAAACCTGATTTTCTAGTTTGTTTCACACATTTCAGTGGGGCTTGCCACTAGATATAGTCCATCGGATTATATAAATTGGTCCCATTAGAGTTGTGGTAATAAATTGGGTATCCCAAAGATAGAATCTGGACTGAAACTACTGAGAAGAATTTTTTTTTTTTTTCTTACATATAGGCATCCTGGAATACTGTCATGGAAGCCAAGCCATAATATCTAGAAGACTCAGGAAAAATACCTAGTTCCTATCATTTGATAGATACTAAGGAATATAGCCAGTGGGCTCCCTTAGGGGAATGACTAACTTGGGAACCATGCCCCACACTTCTTGTTTGCCTTATTTGAAAGGAGTGAGGTCAGGATAGAATGCAGCTATCTGGATGTTTTTCTTCCCTTACCTCAAAATGAGGTGGGTATTGAAGAGTTAGGTTCTCTAATTTTAAATCCAACAGAGAACAAACTTTTCTCAGATGCCTGGGTTTCACTAAGCTCAGGTCTAAAGATAAAATGCCCTTGAGACCTTCCTCATCATTGTCATTCATAATATTTGCATGTTTCTGGAATGCAGAACAAAAGCAAGGGTTTGGAAAACAGACCCACTAAAAGACACTGCTGGATCAAAGAGTATGCACAGTTTGATAGCCCTTTGGGCATAGTTATAAATTGTTCTCCAGAATGGTTGGATCAGTTTACAACTTCACCAATAATGTATTGATGTCCCAGTTTTCCCACATCCCTTCCAACATTTATCATCTTTTCCTGTCTTCTTAGCCAATCTGAAAGGTGTGAAGTTGTACCTTAGAGTTGTCTTAATTTGCATTTCTCTAATCAATAGTGATTTGGAGCATTTTTTCATATGACTAGAAATTGCTTCAATTTCTTCATCCAAAAATTGCCTGTTCGTATCCTTTTTCCATTTACCAATTGGAAAATGGCTTGTATTCTTATAAATTTCAGTGATTATAATCTTGGCTGCATTGATTTGTTTGTACAAAAACTTAATTTAGTACATCTAAATTATCAATTTTGCATTTTATACTGTACTGTTAATTTGGACAATCATTATGTAAGTATTAACCAATTTCACTTGGATTATCAAATTTATTGGCACACAGTTGGGCAAAATTATTGCTTTAGTTTCCTCATCATTGGTGGTAAGTTCACCCTTTTCATTTTTGATACTGGTAATTTGATTTTCTTTCCTTTATCTGATGAAATTAATTAAAGCTTTATCTATTTTGTTGGTTTTTTCCTAATACCAACTCTTAGTTTGTTTATTAGTTTTTCTTTAGTTATAAATTTCCTTCCTTCTCCATAGATCTGAGAGATATACTTAACTTACTATCCCTTGTTCTCCCAATTTGCTTATAGTATCTATCATCCTTTAGGTCAAAATCATGAACCCATTTTGATCTTATCTTGGTGTATGGATCAATGCCTAGTTTTTGCTATACTGTTTTCCAGTTTTTCCAGCAATTTTTGTCAAATAGTGAGTTCTTATTACAAAGCTGGGATTTATCAAAAACTAGATTACTATAATCGTTGACTATGGTCTTTTGTGAACCTAATCTATTCCACTGATCAACTACTCTTATTTTTTAGCCAGGACCAAATGATTTTGCTGCCTGCTGCTTTGTAATATAGTTTTAGGTTTGGTACAGCTAAGCCACCTTTGTTTCCTTTTTTTTTTTTTTTCTTCTCTTGAAATTCTTGATCTTTTGTTCTTCCAGATGAATTTTGTTGTTATTTTTTCTAGCTCTTTAAAGTAATTTCTTGGCAGTTTTATTAGCATTAAATAAGTAACTTAATTGCGGTAGAATTTAGGTAGAATATTAGCTTGTCCTACTCATGATCACTGGATTATTCTTCTAGTTGTTTAGATCTAACTTTATTTGTGTGAAAAGTATATTATCATTGTGTTCATGTAGTTCCTGGCTTTGTTTTGACAGATAGACTCCCAAATATTTTATATTAGTTATAGCTATTTTAAATGCAATTTCTCTATCTCTTGTAATTGGATTTTGTTGGTAAAGAAATGCTGATGACTTATGTAAATTTGTATTATTTTCTGCCACTTTGCTAATGTTGATTGTTTCTAATAGTTTTTAGTTGATTCTTTAGGATTCTTTTAAGCATATCATCATACCATCTGACAAGATGATAATTTTGTTTATTATCATAATTCAATTTGTTTTTCTTCTCTTATTGCTAAAGTTAACATTTTTAATACAATATTGAATTGTAATGATAATAATGTTGGGCCACCTTGTTTCACCCCTAATTTTATTGGGAATGCTTCTACTTTATTATCCCCAGTATATAAATATAACGCTTACAAAGTGTTAACTCATTAGAGTTGATAGAGACAATAATTATCTAATTTAGCATGGTGTTCAGTATGATTGATCTGATCCTACAAGAAGATGTTATGGCCAGAACTTGAAACAAGATATTAAGTGGAAGTGAGGAGACAATGTTTAAATCTAGTTTAGCATTGATTTAATACTACAACAAATAATGGTTTCCCAGTGATATAATGATTGGTGTGTACTCAGTGAACAGCAAGAACCTCTCAGAGCCACAGAACACTCTGGGAGATACAGAAGCCCACAAGCCCACTCTCAGAGGCGGAGTCAGATTCATTCCATCTTCCACCTTTGTGCTGGCTGGAAGCTGAAGAAAGCAGAGGCAAAAGACAGCTGCAAGAACTCTTGGAACCAAGCAGAGAGATAGGCCTCTAAGAAAGCTACCCGAGCCCAAGGAAAGAGATAAGACTTTGGAAGGAGAAAATAAACGTTTGGATTTTATCTGCTGGCTGCATTTTGAGATGATAATTACTCTGAACTGAAACTAAGACTGCCTCCAGAAAATCTCCCCAAGAAACATGCTCCCACAGAGAATCATCTTATATTATATAAAAGAAGAACACCACATATAATGAAGCTGGTTGTAGTCCCTTTAAGAAACTAGTCCTTTCAGATTGATTTATTCTTTTCTGATTCCTAACTCCTCTTAGGACCTTTGATTCACAAATCCTGGTCAAAAGCACCCTTTTGAATTCCAATAGGAGATCCAGGCTTGTGCCAGCCTGAGCTAACTTGGGCTCTCACAACCCCCATGAGATCTGAGCCAACTTTGGACTCCACCCACGGGCCCCTTTAGCTAAATCTCTCATTATAAAAAGGGCCCAGCTGGTGTCCTTTCTTTGCAGAGGTTCCAAACATGTCAGCCTTATGCCTGGCATGCCAAGGGTCTTTGCCCACTGGAATAATGTTCCCAGTGCTCTTCCCTCTTTACCTAACAGCTTTTACTAACTAGACTTCAACCTTACTTCCAATCCCTTCCAATCCCCATAATAAACATCTTTTATCAATCTAAGTTTTCGGGTCTGTAAATTCCTTTACAGGGGACTCTTGTGCCACCACTAGACCTCATTTAACTCCCTATCCTTGCGCTGAATCCAAAGGGGTTGAAAGAGAGCTCCAGTTGACTCCCTATACCCCAAACCTACCACTAGATCCCATTTTCATTTGGGTACCCCAAATTTAAACCTAATCATATATGATGATTGCTGATGGTTTTAGATAGATGTTACTTATCATTTTAAGGAAAACTCTATTTATTCCTAATTTTCTTAGGGACTTAATGATTTGTTCAATTTCTTTCTCAAAAACGGGACTATTTCAATCATTTCCTCCTATGTTAATCTAGGCAATCTATATGTAAGTATTAATCTATTTCACTTAGATTATCAGATTTATTGGTATACAGTTGGGTGAAATCCTAATTATTGTTTTAATCTCCTCTTCAGTGATGGTAAATTCATCCTTTTCTTTTTTGATACTGGCGATTTGATTTTCTTCTTTTCTTTTTCTAATCAAATTCACTAAAGGTTTATCTATTTTGTTGACTTTTTCCTAAAACCAACTTTTAATTTTATTTGTTCAATAGTTTTCTTACTTTCAAATTCATTGAGCCCTCTCTTGATTTTCAGAATTTCTAATTTGGTATTTAATTGAAGGGGGGGATTAATTTGTTTTTTTTTTCTAGCTTTTTTTAGTTGCATGCCCAATTCATTGATCTTCTCTTTCTCTAAGCATCTAAAGGCATAAAATTTCCCCTAAGAATTGCTTTCACAGTATCCCATAAATTTTAACATGTTTTCACATTATTGTCATTCTCTTGCATGAAATTATCAATTGTTTCTATTGTTTGATGTTTCACCCATTCAATTCTTTAGCATTAATTTTTGGTCCATTTTTCCATGGCCCCCTATTACTTGTCATTTTTATTGTATCATGATCTGAAAAGGATATATTTTCTATTTCTGTCTTTCTGCATTTGATTGTGAAGTTTTATGCCCTAATACATGATCAGTTTTTGTGTAGGTTCCATGTACTACTGAGAAAAAAGTATATTCCTTTCTCTCTCTGTTCAGTTTTCTTCAAAGATCTATCATATCTAACTTTTCCAAAATTCTGTTTATCTCCTTAACTTCTTTCTTGTTTATTTTGTGATTATATTTATCTAGTTCTGATTGAAGGAAGTTGAGATGCCCTCCTAGTGTAATTTTGCTGTCTATTTCTTCTTGCAGCTTTCTTATAACTTCTCTAGGAATTTGGATGCTATACCATTTGGTGAATATATGTGTAATATTGATGCTACTTCATTATCTGTAATACCCTTTAACAAGATGTAGTGTCCTTTTTTATCTTTTAATTAGATCTATTTTTGCTTTTGCTTTATCTGAGATCAGGATTGCTACCCCTACTTTTTTTTTAAAAAACTTCAAATGAAGTATAATAGATTCTGCTCCAACCTTTTACCTTTATTCTGTATGTATCTCTCTGCTTCAAATGTGTTTTTGTAAACAATATATTGTAGTATTCTGGCTTTTAATTCAGTCTGCTATCCACTTCCATTTTATCAGAGTTCATCCCATTCACATTCACAGTTAAAATTATTAACTTTGCATTTCTTGCTATTCTATTTTTCCCAAATTATACTTTTTTCTCTTTTTCCCTCCTCACCAGTTTTTTGCTTCTGACAGTCACTTCTTCCTGCAATCTGCCATCCTTTTTTCCCACCTTTCCCCCACTTGGTTTATCTTTTTCCCCCTTCTACTTCCTCATTTTTATTAGCCCTCCCCTCCTTTCTTTTCTTCTTTCCCCTTAGGGTGAGACAACTTTGTTTTTTAAACTAAATGTGTATGATACTCAAATTTGAGTCAAATCAAATGAGATTAAGATTTAAACAATGCTCATGTCCCTCCCTTCTTTCCCTCAATTGTAAATAGGTCTTTTTTGCCTCTTTCTGATGTAATTTACCCCATTTTACCTCCCCTTTCCTCCTCTTTCAGTACAATCCCTTTTCCATTCCTAGTTTCTTTTTCATATCCTCTAATTAAAATCAACTTATACTCTACACCCTCTAACTAACTATCTTCCTAACAAAAATACATTTCTCAGGATTTATACACATCATCTTCCCATGTAGGGATGTAAAGCCAAAGTTATTTTTTTTCTTCTTCCATTTTTACCTTCTTATGTTTCTCTTGAATTAGATAAAATTTTTTGTTCAGCTCTTGTCTTTTCATCAGAAATGATTGAAAATCCCCTATTTCATTGAATGTCTATCTTTCCCCCTGAAAGATAATGCTTAATTTTGCTGGGTAGTTGATTCTCCTGCTGCAGTCCAAGTTCCTTTGCCCCCTGGAACATTTATTCCATGTGCTTTTATCCTTTAAAGTGGAGGCAGCTTATCCTAATTGTGAATTGTTTCTTTCTGGTTGCTTGCAGTATTTATTGTTCTGATAATTCTGGAAATTCTGGAATTTAGCTACAGTATTCCTGGGCCCTCTTTCAGGGGATAATCAATGGATCTTTTCTTTTTTTTTTAAATTAAATTTTATTTTATTAAATAATAACATTGTATTGACAGAATCCATGCCAGGGTAATCTTTTACAACATTATTCCTTGCACTTGCTTATGTTTCGTCCTTTCCCCTCCCTCCCTCCACCAGGCAAGCAGTCCTATATATGTTAAATATGTTGCAGTATATCCTAGATACAATACATATTTGCAGAACCAAACAGTTCTCCTGTTGCACAGGGAGAATTGGATTCAGAAGGTAAAAATAACTCGGGAAAAAAATCAAAAATGCAAATAGTTCACATTCGTTTCTCAGTGTTCCTTCTTTGGGTGTAGCTGTTTCTGTCCATCATTTATCCTCAATGGATCTTTTCAATGGCTATTTTGCTCCCTGGTTCTAGTCTTCCTTGATGGTTTTCTGAAAGATGTTGTCCAGGCTCTTTTTTTATCATGATTTTCAGGTAGTTCAATAATTCTTAGATTGTCTTTCCTAGATCTATTTTCTAGGTCAGTTGTTTTTTCAATGAGGTATTTTATATTTTCTTTTAGTTTATTCATTTTTTAAATTTTGTTTTGGCTGCTTCTTGATGTCTCATTGAGTCATTCACTTCTGTTTGTCTAACTTTAATTTTTAATTGTTTTCTTCAATTAGCTTTTTTTTTAACCTCCTTTTGCATTTGGTCAATTGTACTTTTGAAAGAGTTGTTTTGTTCATTGGATTTTTTTTTCCATTTTATCAATCCTATTTTTAAGTTCACCAATTCTATTTTTCAAGTTGTTTTCTTTTTCCATTTTGCCAAGTATATTTTTTTAAGAAGTTGTTTTCTAAAGTTAGTTTTTGTGTTTCCTTTTCCACACTCAAAGTTCTCATTTCCTTTCCCCATTTTTCTTCTCTCTTTTAAGATCCTTTTTGAGTTTTTCCAAGGAGCCTTTTTGAGTTAGAGACCTGTTCACATTCTCCTTTGAGGCTTTATCTGGAGACATTGCACCTAAGTGTTTTTAAGGTTGTTTTTTTCTTCCCTGTCTTTCCTGCTAATGCTGAAGTGAAATGAAGCCAGAGAGAGAGTTCCTGAGGAGTTGTTGTTGTTGTTTTTTTCCCTCTCAATTTGGACTAAAGGAATAGAAAAAAATCAGACTTGAAATTCCCAAACAAAAAGACTTTTGCTAATGAGTAGCCCACATATTCTTCTTGGAGACCCTGATATGATATAAACCTTTGGGAAAAAGACACTACAACAACTGCTTATCAATATTGCAGGTGATGAGTAGATAGGTGAAATCTTTTGAACTAAATTGATTATATAATTTTAACATTCAATGAAAAGCAAAAGTAGATAAAGGAAAAGCCAATTTTAAAAAGTTGAAAAAGTTTCAAAACAAGAAATAAGCCAAAAGTTATTTTGAAATCGCTGTCTTATGAATATCATGAATCTTGTCTTTTCTGTGAAGTCTCATAGGAGAGTAGAGAATAAAAGTCTGAGACAAGTGACTCCAAAGGAATCCTATAATTTCAGGTGAGAGGAATTACTGGGATTGTAGAAGTAATGTCTCCTTGAACTTTGCAAAGGTTTCTAATGCCCTAGTATTTATTATTACTCTAATGTGACTCTATATATCAGAAGCTCAGATTTCTACTACAGCTGTGTAGAGCTGGACTGATTTTTCACCATTCATATTGTTAACCCCACCAGGACCTGAGCCTCATATTTTGGACCCTTAGCTCCAGTATCCAGTGCTAGATTCAAGATTTAACTCTTGCATTGATAGGAATAGACCTCAAGACAGAGTCTCCAACACTAGCTTTTAAGAATGCAATCCAAGACTAAAGACTCAGTATACACACTTATTACCAGAACCTTGTCTACAGGAAGAGTCATTGAAGATGCCAGATTTCTGACATTCCCAGAATATGTTGTAGAGCATCCCATATGATATCAGAATAATTAGAAGCAATCCAATCTGCCTATCCACACACACAAAAAAAATAGGCAAAAACAACTTCCTGCCAATGAACAGAAAAGGATATACAGTTGAATAGATAACCCATAAAATCCAATCCATCAATCACTGTTTCTTGGAGAAATACTGCTCTCCTGACCCCAGAATCAAAAAGATCAGATTTCTTTTGAGGGAATGGTACAGTATTTTTAATTAATTAAGCTTTTAGCCCCAAGATAAGGGCCCACTTTCATGTATCAATCAGTATTCTGGTAAGATTGCATTTCAAGCCCTAAAACAATACAAGCTCTAAAGAATTAAAAGTGTGGGTCACCCAATGAGCAAAGGAGAGAGTTTGGAGAGCACTAGTAAATTTCAGCATATTGCCAGTGAACAATTATTAATTATCCAGAAGCAGCATAAATAGTCCTCAGAGATATCTATCACCAGAAAAGATCACTCATGTAACAAGAGTGAGGTATAACCAACAAATGGTTGGTTATGGCCTTTTTACTTTATCTGTATCTATGCATTGTCCAGTGAGTTAAAAGTTTGTCCTTTTCAGTGGACTCCCCATGAAGGAGTTGTAAGAGATTGTTTAAGTGACACAGGATGAGAAGGCATACATGTGTTGCTAACTCTAACTCATACCAGACAGATCCTGAATCTATTGAATTATAAAATAAGAATTTAATATTTAGAACAATCTAAACCCAACATTCCCCTCTTTCTCTAATCTTAAATTTTCCCTCTGTCTACTGGTTTATTCTTTACTGTTTATGAATATGTTTAAGCTTCCTCTATTCATTAAAAATAACCCAAAACAAACAAAAATATTACCAACCTTCACTAGATCCTACGATTCCTTCTATCAGCCAGCATATTTTTCTTTACCAAGCCCTTAGAAATAAAGCCAGTTACCCCTTACTGTCTCCGCTCAACATTCACTTCTTAATCCTGTGTATTTTGGCTTCCAAATCACTGGATTTAATCTATTTACTTCAAAATTATTATCAGCAATGTTTCTCCCTTTATTTCTCCAACTTCCCTCTCCTAGAGAGCCATCCTTTTTAATAAAGAATTTTTAAAAAGAAAAAAATCCAGCAAAGCCAATCACATCAAAAAAGTCTGATGATATGTACAGTATGCCATTCCTACAAATCCTTATTTCCTACCCGAAGAACAAGTTGGGATAGAAGAGGGGGAAATGTTTTCTCATATTTCTTCTTTGAGGGCAAGGGTTTTATTTTTTATTTTTTCACTATGACTTCTCAATATTTGGTTTTAATTATTTTATTATTGTTTTCATTTGCATTATGTATGTTGTTTTGATGTATAGGTTTAACATTATGCTCACTGTGATAGTCTTCATATACTGCAGTTTAACAATCTCCATCAATGTACAACTACTTTATTCTAACTCTTTGCTACCATGAGTAGTGTTGCTTTAAACATTTTGGTGTATATAGAACTTTTATTCTTTTCAGTCAATTCCTTGACACAAATATGTTTATGAATGAAGTGTTTATGTCAAAAGGTATAGACATTTGAACCACTGTATATATTTCCAAATTGCTTTGTATAATGATTGTTCCAATTCACAGCCCTGCCAACAGTGCATTTAGTATGCCTGTCTTTTCATAGTCTCTCCAACATTAACTGTTCTTATTTTTGTTTCCAATTTTATGGGTATAAGGAGAAGCCTTAGGGTTGTTTTTTATTTTCATTTCTCTTTTTAGTCAAAATTTGGAGATATTAGGGATTGAGGTGGCTAAGGCCATCTGTCTATTCATCTACTTGGTTGCATTCCTCTGAACTTCACTATTATGCCCCCAGAATGTCATGCTAAAAGATCATTTCAGCTTTGGAATTTGCCCTTAATCACTACCCTTTACCCTTAGGCTTCTCCCTCTGAATAAAGAGTAAAGAGGTGCTTGCAAAAAGCTCCATTTAGAGAGAAAGCTCCTGCCTTATCTTCATATTCCCATTTGTCTTTACTTCTTTGAGCTTCACAATCATATCCCCATGTTTCCCCTCCGCTTTTTTAGCCTTCTTTTTTGTATGTTGTCTTCTCCTATTGGATTGTAAGCTCCTTTTATTTGTATTCCAAGTATTTAGCACAGACTTGGCACAAAGTAGGCTTGTAGTCTTAATATTACCTAATTATATGGGCATATATATTTGGATATCAGAACTGTATCAGAAAATTTTGATAGTTTTTTTTGTCACCTACTTTTTCATTCTAGATGCATTCATTTTGTTCAAAAGCTTTTCGATTTCATGTAATCAAACTTATCTATTTTATTTCAGTCCCTTGTTTACTTAAGAATTCTTTTCCTGCCCAAAGGTATATGATCTGCTTCTCTTCAAAATTCTTTATGGTATGATATTTAATATCCAGGCAATGCATACATTTTGAATTAGTTGCAGAATATGATGTAAGATACTACTCTAAGCCTAATTCCTACCAGATTGTTTTCCAGTTTTTCCAAAAGTTCATATCAATTTGAGCGTTCTTTCCTAGGTACATTTCTAGGCTTAAACCTCTTCGCATATTACTTTTCACAGATACCAGGCATCTTCCTATTAGCCATATCCCTATTAAAAAAAATAAGAGGAGAGTGGGGAAACAAAGCCAGTCACCACATCAGAAAAGTCTGATTACATATTCCATGTCCCACTTCCTACCCCTGAAAATAAGTGAGATCAGGGGAAAATGTCTTTTCATATCTCTTCTTTGGGGACAAGTTTTGTTTTTGTTTTTGTTTTTTTCACTATTTCACTTCTCAACATTCAGTTCCAATTGTTTTGTTGTTCTTGTTGTGTTTCCTTTTGCACCCAATATCCCCAAACTTAGTACAATGCCTGACACCTAGCACTATCTTAGTAAATGTTTTTGTCTGTGTCTTAGATGTTTGTTCGGTTTACTTTATAGACAATCTGAATTTTTTTAAGGCATTTCGTTTTTGTCTTCTCTACTGAAAGCAACAACATACTTTTCCAACCCTTTTCCTAGGGAGCCAGCACAAAGTAATGAAAAAAAGAACCCTTCCTATATAATTACAGGGTGTGTCATAGTGCATATGCCTTCATGCAATGCCTAAGTGTCCTACACTTAGCCAAAAAAATTCTGCACCAAATGTGGTTAGAAGCAATAGGTTTGCTCTAAATCAAACAGTTTTGGCTATAAATAATTATATGCTTTTGTCAGAAGCATTCTGGTTTCATCTGGGCATTTTCTGCAAAAATGATGTTATACTATAGGAGTTGTATGTTAAGCTATTTCTTCTGTGTTGTTTAAAAATATGTGGTCTGAATAATTCATTATAATGATGTTTTTGCTTTTGCCCAGCATCTGGAAGGTATGCCTATGGACAATGCTTGAATGAGGCTTAAATTAGTGGTTAATCCATTTGATTGTAAATCATGTGACTGTATACCATGACCACATTAAAACTAGCCACAAACAAATGAAAAAAAAAAAAATGGAGAATGGGAACTAACCTGCAATTGTGGTCCTTGAATCAAGTCTCTCACAAATATTTCATTCTATATATGTCACACAAAAGGCTGTTTGAAAATCACATTTGTTAATGTCTAACATGCAACACATAATCTAACAGGTTAATATTTTTAGAAATGGCTTTGATGAAGAGAATGCAAAAAAGAAACCATAAACACCAAGAAAGCTATTACAGCTGTCAGTGCAACAGATATTAAAATTGAAGATATAAATAACTAAGTGTCATGCTTTAATAAATTAACTGCACATTTTGGAATTTAATTCATTTTTAAATCAGATTTTTAAGATATGAAGATAAAATGTTGAAGAATGAGTTTGATAGCATACCAGCATTCCCAGTGAATATTGCTATGTTGTTTGTAATTGTGTTCATATAGTTCCTGGGTTTGTCTTGGCAGATAGACACCCAAATATTTTATTTTGTCAACAGTTATTTTAAATTGAATTTCTCTTTCTATTTCTTGCTGCTGGGCTTTGTCAGTAATATATTGATTTGTGTGGGCTTATTTTATATCCTACAACTTTGCTAAAGGTGTTGTTTCAAGTAGGTTTTGGATGATTTTCTAAGATTTGTTCATCTTTTTGTACATTTAATTTTTGGTTTTATATATCTGACATATCATTTTCTGTCTTTTTTCTAGATTAATATAAACATATTTTGGATGATTCCAAATCCTTATCTGAGAAATTTGATACATTTTACCAGTTTGATCACTTCATATCTAATACTAAATGAATTAACTTTGTTCAAAAGTTTTTTGGTTTTATTTAATAAGTTTTTTCTTTTGTAATTGCCTGTATTCTTCAGTGAGCAATCTATAGCTGCTTGCTCTTTATTTATTTATTCTCTTTGGAATGAAGATAACATATCCATTTTAAATATTTTGTGGAATGAATTGGTCTAAGCCTAATTTTGTCTAGACTTGTTTCCCAATTTTCTCAACACTTTTTACAAAAATATGTTCTTTCCTAAGTAATTTGTCTTTCAAATTTATAAAATACTGGGTAATTGTTTCTGGTTTTCCTTGGTCTAGTCTCTTCAATGGATTTGTTTTATAATTACCAAACTGTTTGGGGACTGGAATGCAATCTCTCCTTCATTTCTAACTTTTTTTCATTTTCCTGAATATTTTAGAATTTGGTTATTATTTGATTGTGATATTCCTTTGGTAATTTGATTGGCATAATTAGAATTATAAGGGAACTATGATTATATTGTCATTTTTTATATATTGGCATAACATAGCTATGAGTATTGAAATATTTTTCCAACTATTTAAGTTGTTCTTTATCTCTCAGGAGTACTGTATAATTCAATCTATTTGAATATTTTATAGGTTTTTCTTTTTGAATCTCCAAATATTGCATGCATTTTATAGTTATTTTTGAAACGCTTTCTTCCATTTCCCTTACTTTCTCTTTTATTTTATTATTGTTTTTTATTTTAATCTTCTGTTGATTAAACAGTCAGTAAATATTTAAAGTGCCTGCTGTGTCCCAGGCACTATACTAAGCATTAGGGATATAAGAGGTACAATCTAAGAAAGCAGAGGAGAGAAAACATTCCAGGCATGGAGGACTGTTATGAGCCAGAACTCTGTATTTGAAACAAGGATTCTTACAAGGTGCTAAGTGGAATTGATAAGACAATGATTATCTAATTTAGCGTAGTGATTAATAGTTCTCTAGTTCAGTACATGTACTTAGTACTATTCTACAAGATTCACATCTATGATAATGTAATGTAGAATAGAATATATAAAGTTGGGACAAACTCAGCCAGACAGATTCACTCCATCTCACACCACCCCGCAGGCTGGCCTGTCGTTCTGCTTTCCCCACTGAGACCAAGGTAGCCCGAGCACTAAGCAAGGAGACAATAAAGAATTTGGACTTAACTCCTGGTTATTTTTTAGGTGATTAATCTGCTGAAACAAAGGTTGCTCCAGAGACCTCCAGAAAATCAACCAGAATATTACAGAAGACAATCAGAAAAAATGCCCAGAACCAAGAGATGAATTGTCTTCTTTATAGAATAGTCAGGAAGCCAATGTCACAGGAGAAATAAGATATAAAACAACTGAAAAGGCAGGATGGGTCTAGGTCATGAAAGGACTTTGAATGTTTTATAGAATATTTTGTATTTAATCCTGGAGGCAATAGGAATCCACTGTTTTACATGCAAATGGAAAAAAATAGTAAATAAAAAAGAATTTCAAACCCAGAACAGTTTTTAACATTTGTTTTTAAAACTTTTGAGTTCCAGATTCTCTCTTCCTTTGTCCCTACCCTTCCCATTAAGCATGCACACGTGAAGTTATGCAAAAAATTTCCATAAAAGCCATGTTACAAAAGAAAACATAGCTCTCCCCTCCCCACCAACAAAAACCTCAAGGAAAATAACATTTAAAAAATCATGCTTCAATCTGTGTTTCCACACAATTAGTTCTTTGTCTGGATATGGATAATATTTAGGTTTCATATTCTAATTAAAATTATAATAATGCAGGACTCTATAAATGAACTTATGATCTTCCTTATTTGGAAATTCCTTCTAATGCTTCCAAGCGGATTTCATCCATATTGCCCAGTTTATATGGCCCTTACCAAAGCATTTGCTTTCTTCTAAACTCTCAAGGGCATTGTTAATCCTCACTCTTCCCATATGTTGAGTCCGTCTTTTTTTTCTTATTTTACAATTCCTTTACTCCTATTATTCTTTAGTTTCTTGTTCATTATGTGTTGTAGCCTTCTCACATTTATCACATACCTCCCTATTCCCCTCTCCATGATAGTCATTTTTGTTTCTTCAGTGGCAATAGAGTTCCACATCTCATTGACGTATTGCAATGCAAATAAAATGATGGTTTTGAAAATGTTAGCTTTTGCTTTCATGTTAAGTAAAAAGAGGGTCAGTAAAAGAACTATGCAATTTCCCCAAAAACAAATGCAAATGTAATTAGCTTATTTCTTTCTTTTGACACTTTACAATATCTCTTTTTAAAATAGTTCTTCCTTTTCAGCATGTTCTATCTTATGTGTAACCTAACTCTTCTGCAGTTTATTGCCTTGTAATATTTACCTCAATGGAGACACAATGGCTATTTCTCATCTTCTTTGTAAAACTCATTCACTTTCTTTCTAACAGTCATTACATCTCCCCAGAATGTTTTCTTCTTCAGTTGAGAGAATCCTAATTTATTTAGTTTTTCTTTTTAGCAACAATGTCCCAATGTTTCATTCATTTTCATACTTTCTTGTGGAATTGCTATAATTTCATTATGTGCTTTTTAAAATGTGGTGGCCTAAAATGAAAGAATGTTTTAACTAAAGTTTATATAGCATTGAAGTTTTAAACAAAATGATTGTAAGCATGTTTCTACTTGTTATAGTCATATGGCCACATTCTGGAAAATGTCAATTTTTAAAAAGCACAACTACATTAATGAGTCACAATAAATTTAATCATTGTCAAATAATATTTATTCTGTGTCCTCAAAGAATATGGTAAGTTGCTTTTGAGATTGTAAGCAGAGAATTTATGAAGATAATTCTTGTCTACAAGATGTTAATAGTCTTCATTAGATGACATACAAATAGAAGAGAGAATTTTTACATAGTAATCAAAATATTTTTCAGAAGAGGGAAGAATTTTGGTCTTTAGAAAGTTGGCTTTATTTGGTCTTTGTTGAATATCATTAAGATAGATATTTATGTTAAAAAGGAAAAATGGCCTTTTTAAAGGAAGAGAACATATATCCTTATCTTAGGGCATTTATTGTTGTGAAAAAAAATCTCACTGATGGTGAGTCTAGAAAGCCATGGTTAAATTTGGAGGTATATGGTACAAGATAAAGAAACACTGGAACATGCAATTGGATAGCATGGTTTCAGTTTGGGAGCATTCAAGGCAGAACAAAGGAAAGAAGAACCTGATTGGTAGACCTTAGAAGAGTATATTGTAATTTAGATTTAAGGTAGAAGAGTCTGATTGAACACTCTTGCAGTTAAGATGAAGAGAAAAAGGTAAAAATGAACACTTGCAAAAACAAATATCTATTTTCACCATTTCAATTGATTCATATACTTCTTCCAGTAATATAATTAATAACATATCTTCATGTTCTTTGTGTCTCTTATTCATGTCCTCTGACAGATCCATTCAAAAAGCGAGTCTTTGATCTACTTTTTTAAAGATTTTTTTCAGTCAGAAAATATACCTTCTCTTTCTTTGTTTCTCCTCATCCAAAAAAAAAAAAAATATTATTGTTTTGTTGTTCAGTCATTTTCAGTTATGTTGAACTCTTTATGACCCTTTTTAGGGTTTTCTTGGCAAAGATACTAGAAGAAAAAAAGATAGAAAACAGGATTAAGTGATTTACCAAGGGTCACACAGCTATTGTCTAAAGTCAAATTTGAACTCATGACGTCTTCCTTACTTGATGCCCAATGTTCAATTCACTATGCCATGTAATTGTCCCCTCAAGAAAGAAAAATAGAAGTCCCGTTATAAACATATAAAATCAAATAAATATTCACTTTGACTATGATCCCTTCCCCCCGACTTCTAAATGTCACATTCTGCACATTGAGTCCATTATTTCTCTATCACCATTTAGGTAAGATGTCTCATCATAAATTTTCTAGAATCCTCATTGGTCATGAATTGAGGAAAGTCCCCAACTCTTTCAAAGATATTTGTCTTTATTTTTTATAAAAACTTTTTATTTTTCAAAGTACATGCAAAGATAGTTTTTGACATTCACCCTTGCAAAATCTTATGGTCCAGAATTTTCTCCCTCCTTTCCCACCTCCCACCTTCTCTAGACAGCAAGTAATCCAATATAGGCTTAACATATGCAATTCTTCTAAACATATTTCCACATCTATCATGCTGCACAAGAAAAATCTGATTAAACAGGAAAAAAATAAGAAATAAGTAAACATCAACAACAACAAAAGGTGAAAATACTATGATGTGATCCACATTTAGTCCTGATCATTCTCTCTGGATGCACATGGCTCTCTCCATCACAAATCTATTGAAATTGGTCTGAATTACCTCATTGTTGAAAAGAGCTAAACCCATCACAATTGATCATCATATAATATTGTTGCTGTGTACAATGATCTCCTGGTTCTGTTCATTTCACTTAGCATTAGTTCATGTAAGTCTCTTCAAGGCTCTCTGAAATCATCCTGATGAACATTTCTTACAGAACAATAATATTCCATTACATTCATATACCATAACATAATCAGCCATTCCCCATCTGATGGACATCCACTCACTTTCCAGTTCCTTGCCACTGCAAAAAAAAAAAAAAAAAAAAAAAGACTGCCACAAACATTTTTGTATATGTGGGTCCTTTTCCCTTCTTAATGATTTCCTTCAACTACAGCCCCAGTAATAGCACTGCTAGGTCAAAGGGTATGCATAGTTTGGTAGCTCTTTGGGCATAGTTCCCAAATAACTCCAGAATAGTTGAATCATTTGACAACTCCACCACCAGTTAATGTTTGGGTTGGTTTTGTTTGTGCAAAAACTTAAATTAGTAAATTAATGTAATCAAAGTTGTCCATTTTGCATTTTACAATAATCTCTAGTTTGTTTTTGGTCATAAATTTCTCTTTTTACAGAGATCTAATAGATAAATCATGCCTTGTTCTAATTTATTTATAGTATTACCCTTTACAACCAAATCATGTAGTCATTTTGATCTTATTTCATATGGGATATGAGATGTAAGTTTCTTCCAAGTTTCTAATAAACTATTTTCTGGTTTTCCCAGGAATTTTGTGAAATAGTGAGTTCTTAATGTAGAAGCTGGAGTTTTGGTATTTTCCAAATACTAGATTACTTTGGTTATTGATTGTCATGGTGTTGCAAATTTTTCTTCTTCTTTCCCTCCCTTCCTCCTCTCCTAGAGAGAAAGCAATTCAATATAGGGTAAATATATGTAATTTCCTTGTTCATCACGCTGCACAAGAAAAATCAAATCAAAAAGAAGAAAAAAAAATAAAGCAAACAATAAAGAGGTGAAATTACTATGCTTTTCATCCATAGTCAGTCTCCATAGTTCTCTCTCGATGGGGATAGCTCTTTCCATCACAAGGGTATTGAAATTGACTTGAATCCACTCCATTGTTCAAGAGCCAAGTTGATCATCCCATAATCTTCTTGTTGCTGTATACAATGTTATTTTGATTCTACTCACTTCACTTAGTATTGGTTCATGTAAGTCCATGCTTTTCTGAAATTAGCATGCTCAAATTTTCTTATAGAAAAATAATATTCCATTACATTCATATATATATATATATGATGTATATATGCGTATATATATATTCATATATATATATGAAATAACTTATTTATCAATTCTCTGATAGGCATACATTCAATTTCGTTGCTACAAACACTTTTGCACACATAGGTTCTTTTTATATTTCTTTGGAAAACAGTAGAGACACTGTTGGATCAAAGAATAGTCACAGTTTTATAATCCTTTGGGCATATTTCCAAATTGCTCTCCAGAATGGTCGGATCAGTTCACAACTTTACCAACAATGCATTAGTGTCCCAGTTTTTACACATCTTCTTCAACACTTATCATTATCTTTTCCTGTCATCTTAGCCAATCTGAGAAGTGTGAAATGGTACCTCAGAATTAACCTAATTTGCATTTCTCTATATCAGTGATTTAGAGTGTTTTTCATATTACTAGAAATAGCTTTAATTTCTTTATCTGAAAATTGTTTGTTCATATCCTTTTCCCTTTCATCAATTGGAGAATGGCTTATATTCTTATAAATTTGAGTAAATTCTTTATTTTAGAAATGAATGTAGAAACACTGAATGTAAAAATTGTTTCCCAGCTTTCAGCTTCCCTTGTAATCTTGGTTGCATTGATTTTGTTTGGACAGAAACTTTTTTAATGTAATATAATCAAAAACATTCTCAAATTCTTCTTTGACCATAAATTCCTCTCTTCTTTATAGATCTGGGTGGTAGACTATCCCTTATTCTCCTAATTTGCTTCTAGTATTACCCTAATCATGAACCCGTTTTGATCTTATTTTGATTTAGAGTGCTAAATGTTAGCCAATGTCTAGTTTCTATCTTACCATATTGTTTTCCCAGCAATTTTTGTCATATAGTTCTTATTCAAGAAGTTGGAATCTGGATTTATCAAACATTAGATACCATTGTCATTAACTATTGTCTTATGAACCTAACTTATTCCACTGATTCACTACTTTCTTTCTCAGTCATTACCAAATGGTTTTGATGACCACTGCTTTATAATATAGCTATAGGTCTGGTACAGCTTTGCCAAATTTTTTTGTCCATTTTTTAAAAAGACTTTGTTGCTTGAGCAAACTTTTATTTTTCTTATGCTAAAATTTTAATCCCTTTTCCAATTCTTCTGTATCCCTCATTTCTTTTCATATTTTTCTATCATTCTCATTTACAACACTATTTTAAATTTAAAAAAAATTTTTTTTTGCTCTGTCTTTTTCAAAAATTCTATTTGTACCTAAACTTTTTATTTCTTTGATACTTTGCTTGTAAATTTTTTAGAGTAGGATTCTGTTCTTATTATTACAAATAATAATATTAATATTTCTAGTGGTCCTGTCACCCTCATATCTCTCTATGATGAGATTCTCTCTCTTCCTCGCTCTTTTTTCCTCCTCTTTCTCTTTCTCTCCCTTTAAGTCTATTCTCTGCTCTTCTCTAAGATATATAGTGCCCTTGGTTTGAATCTTAGCAACACACCTATGAGTTTGTTCCTAATTAGACTTATACTAGACTACCACTAGACATAGTATTAGCAATCAGCTAGAAAGTTTTGCAGGTTCAGAATTATAGAACTTTAAACTCTTCTTTGGTACTCTTTGCAGGATTTAGACTAGAGTGGAAGCTGGAATTGAGTTCCACTGTTCCAGCATCAGAGCCACATACCTACTAATTGCTCAGCTTCTTATCTTAAAACACAAATTTGACTGCAGACCTTTCAAAGTTTTGCAGTCATCTATGAATATCTTGACCCAGAATTGGGTGTCAGTGATAGACTTTCCTATTGGCCCCTATTCCTGTACCCTTGTCCAGGTTGGTCACTTCTGTGCTAGATGTTCATGTATTGGAATGTTCTGCATTCCATCCCCAGGGTTCACAAAGCATTCCTCTCTGCTGTGGTCAACCTGAACTAGAGGAAAAAAATTACTCCTTATGATAAGGACTCAATCTGTTACATTTTCTAGATCTGTGTGTAAGACTTAAGGAAAGATAGACTGTACTTTTTTCCTGTTCCTTCACCATCTTGGCTTCACCCCATACTCCAACAAAATGTCTTAATATTACATAG
Organism: Antechinus flavipes; assembly: GCF_016432865.1. Classification (NCBI taxonomy): domain Eukaryota; kingdom Metazoa; phylum Chordata; class Mammalia; order Dasyuromorphia; family Dasyuridae; genus Antechinus; species Antechinus flavipes. Next base: position 159,924,879 of record NC_067403.1, on the reverse strand, counting down.
TCACAGGGTAGCTCAAGGACTATTCAGTGAGATGGGAAAAGATGAGTATTTAAGAAACCCATTAGAGATTGAAAGATCATTGGTAGCTTTGAAGAGAAATGATTGTTGAATGATGAAGTTGGATGCCAGATTGTAGACAGTTTAGAGAGGAAGATGAAAAGAATGAGTCACTTATTGTAGATTACTTTCTCAAGAAATTTAGCCACAAAAGGGAGAAAAGATGGAGACAGTAGCTAATGGGGATGAATGGATTGAGTGAAAGCTTTTTGAGGATGAAGTAGACATAGGCATGTTTATAGCATATAATCAGTTTTGATGGCTTGTTCTGGTTCCAGTTTCTAAATATCTTTGAATAATTTGCAACTATATATCTTAAATTCTCACTCACATAATATGGAAACATACTAGAAACAGCCATTCTTAAACAGTGGCAAGCTCTCTCTAACCAAAGAATCAGAATGAACTTTTCTCTGAAATTTGAAATTAACTTATCTAAAATGTATAGCAATCGTTTTCTAAAATTGGCATGTTTAAGTTTATAGGGTTTTTGATTTACTACTTTCATCTTAAAACATATTATTTTCCCAAAGACTTAATAATATGTTTATATATACTTTTTTTTAATAAAACACTCTTTTGTCAAGCATTCTCCTGACTTAGTCTAAAGCCTATGAGCGATCTATAGAGATTTTTTCTCACATTATTAAGTTACATATTGAGTTAAGTAAATCAGTCATTACTCCCCATACATTTATTTGTATGTTTAAGAGCTATAGATGAGATACATGAATATTTATTTATATGTATGCATATATACATGTGTATTTTGACAAATACTACTTATTATTACCATAGTTGATATCCTATGCAAAGTCCAAACAAAGAAATTAGATTCTCCGATTGAGAGCATAGTTCTAGAAATATTTCTGTCTGGATGGTGTTTTAGTGATTTATGTTAGACTTCAATACAACCTGGACTATCATTGTGAAATTTGTGGTGACTCAAGGGCAATCACTAGCATTCCACACTGGAAAAGTAGACCACATACTGCTCATATTCTGTTAAGTAGCTGTGGAGGCAGCCCCTTAGAATCAGGAAACCGGTGTATATATAATTTTAGGTAGGTATGGAAAATGAAAATGAGCTGCACCTAGAATTGAGTAGTAGAAAAAGATTGAGTTAAATCATATTAAATAACTGAAATTGTCAGACATTTGGCAAGTATTTGTTAAATCCTCATTAAATCTCAGGAATTGTCCTAAGCACTATTAGTGCACGGAAAGGCAAAAACTGAGTCCTCAGCCTCAAAATGCTCACAATCTAATGTTTGCATAGCATGCAAACACCTATGTAGATACAAGATATAGACAGTGTAAATGGGAGTTAATCTCATAGGGAAGGCATGAGCATTTGCTATTTTAATGGGATTTGAGGTGTTTTGAAGAAGACCAGAGAAGCCAGAAGGCTGAAATAATGGGTGAGAGAATTCCAGGAATGAGGGATAGCCAGCAAAAAAGGCATAGAATTAGAAGTTGGATTATTTTGTACTTGGAAGAGCAAATATAGGTGGCCAATATAGCTGGAGTATAAAGTACATAGAGAGGAAGTTTTATGTAGAGACTGGGAAGGCAGGAAGAAGCCAGTGTCAAGGATGTTAAGTATCAGAAGGTTTTATATTTTCTTTTACAGATAATAGGGATCACTGGAATTTATTGAATTGGAAAGGAAGGAAGAAGGGAGAGGAAGGGAAGGAAAAAAGGAAGAAAATGGAGGAAGTATAGAAGGAAGGAGCAAAAAAAAACAAAAAAAGAGGTGGGGAGCAGAAAAGTGCTGTCAGGCAGTGTACTAAATACTTTACAAATATTATTTCATTTGGTTCTCACAACAGTGCTGGCATGAAACTTAGGCAAGCAGAGATTGTGTGCCCAGGGTCACACAACTAGTAAGTATCTTGAAGGTCAGATTTGAATTCAAGTCTTCCTGACAACAAATCCAGCACTCCAGCCACCATATCACCTAGCTGTATAGGAGAGTGACACTGATCTCCCTGTTTTCTGAGTACATCATTTTGGCAAATGAGTGGAGGAAGTGAACAGAGGCCAAACCAGAAAAACCAACCAGAAAGCTATTTCAGTAGTCCAGAGAGAAGTCTAGGTCTGCACATGGGTAAGAGTTGTATGCATTAAGTAAAGGAGAAACTTGGCAACAGAGTGAAAATGTAGGATGAGTATAAGTTAGAAGTTGAAGATGACTCCATGCATGTAAGCCTCAATGAATTCAAGAGGATTGTGATATCCTATAGAGGAAAAGAAAAACTGAAAAGAGGAGAGGAAAAGATTATGAATTGTCTTGGCCATATTGAGATGCCTCAGTTGGAGATGTCCAAGAGGCATTTGATGATTCAGGACTGAAATTCATTGGACTAGAACTGGATATATAGATTTGGGAATCATCTACTTAGAGCTCAAGAAGAAAGAATATAGTAGTGACTCTAGCCCTGGAATCAGAAGGACCTCAAATCCCATTGCAGACACTTACTTCACTGTGTGACCATGGATAAGTCACTTAACATGCAATTTTCCCCCCAAAAAAAACACACACAAAAGAAAAGAAGGGAGAGTTTGAGAACTAAAGGACATCATAAGCACATTGAACTCAAAGCATTTTATAGAGGGTGATGGGGAGACTTCTAAATCTGGGTTCAGAAGAGCTGGATTCAGTTTACTTTTGTATGGCCTTGGACAAGTAACTTAACCTGTTTGGCCTTTATTTTCTTATCTCTAAGATAAATTAGTAAATGAACAAATCTTTACAAAGCTTTCATTGTATGTGGCATTGGGGTAGGTCCATATATATGGACATATGTTTATAAGCACACCCACACCCACACATATATATCCATATACACAGAATAAATACAAAGTGATTTTAGGGGAAAGGAAATGGAAATGATCTGTAAGGTCCCTTCTCAGAAAGGAAAAAGCCTGACAAACAAATGATATAGAATGATTAGAGAATTGATGTAGAAGTAATCAAGTGCTTAAGAAACCAGAGGGACCATAAACAACATAAAAGCCAAGTAGGGAAAAAATTTTGTTTTAATAAGTATTTGCTTCTTTTTTTTAATTTAATTACAAGTAAGTTTCATTTTTTATTTAAGTTCAAAATCATGCAAATGAATATTTTATCATTTTCATAGTAATTCTACCCTCTCAACACACACACACACACACACACACAAATAACACACACACACACACAAATACACACACACACACACACACACACACACACACACATGCACACACACCCAACTCTCCCTGGAAAACAAATTCCACAAACAGACTTCTGAAGAGGAGAAAACCCTCAGAACTAGCAGAGGAAGTGTTCCTCCAGTGAAACTTAAAATAAAACAGCTGCACACCTGCTTCCACCTGGTTTTCCTACTATGCATATCTCACAAAGACTTCTCTGTGTGAAGTGTCTTCCAAGTTAAATAAGTAGCAATTTTAAGTAGCACCTAAAGAGAAACTAGGACAAGGATTGCCAACAAAACCCCAGACCCGAAAAGTTCCTGCTAGAACAGGGTTTATTTTCATTTCTCTGACCCATTTGCACAGAGTTGTTAGTGATGGCCCAGCCAGCCACCCTGTACACAGCACACCAATAATAAACAGAGGCCGGCTGACACCCCAGGACACCTGCAGAAAGTTTTACAGTGAATGATTGTTCATCCTAGAGGGAACGTTTTAACTAAAACTTGATGGGTAAGCTTCCATTGGCTTGATATTTTCACACACACACACACACACACACACACACACAAACACACACACACTGATGGACCATTCTGAGAATTTATCAGAATAGTTAATGGGAAAAAAATCAGTCTACAGGATTTATCATGTGAAAAGATCTTTTATGTACTCTTCTTCGTGTCTCCCAAATGCTCTCCTTGACAGAATTTTAAAATTCCAAAAAAAAAAAAAAAAATTGGTGCCAGTTTTAAGCAAATGTTTAAATGAATACTTTAAGGAATTGACTTTATTATTCCAGTTTCTTAGGATCCAACTTCTTATTTATTCATAAATTAGTTACCTGCCAGTGAAAACAATTTGCTGACGTTTTGATCAGGCAGGTGCATAAGGATAATATGAAAAGCCTTCAGCAATATTTAAAGACTGTTGGAACCTGGGTTTCTTGGGAGATGAAGCAAAAGTGTTTGTACACTTCTTTCATGAATTTAGTTTTTCTCCCCAATAGTTCAGGAAAAGATTTTTTAAACTGATAATGGTTTCATGTATATCCATGTAAAAGTAACTAATAATTCTACTTAAGAAAAGTTATCTTTTTTAAAAGCTGGATTATTCAATATCAATATCGAATAAACAAGCATTTACTAAGTGCCTACTAAGTACCACATGCTGGGTATAGAATGAAGGTCAAAAACAGGTCCTGCTCTCAAGAGAATTCAGTCTAATGGAGAAGGAACATTTTAAACAACTATTTATAAAGAATTCAAATGCAAGACAAAAATGGAGATAATTTTAAAGGGAAATACTTTAAAGTGTTTGGGAAAGGCTTTTCATATAAATTGAATTTTGTTAGGGTTCTTACAAGGTGCTAAGTAAGTGGAATTGAGGAGATAGTAGTAAATTTAGTTTAGCATTGATTTAATCCTACAACAAATATATGATATAATGATTGGGGTATACTCAGTGTGGGATATATAAGAAGGAGGTCTCAGGGCTAGAAGGACAAGCCCACTAGAGGACAAGCCCACTGGAATAGAAGCTCACTAGAAGCTCTTGGCCTCAGCCAGGATTCAGTCAAGGATATTCACAAGCCAGAGAAGGCAGCTTAAACTCTCAGAACCAAGGAGAGAGAGAGGCCTCTAAGAAAGCTAACTGGACCCCAGGAAGGAGACAAGACTTAAAAGGAAACAATAAAGGGTTTGGACTTTAATCCCTGGCTGCACTTGTGATTACTGAACTGAAACTAAGGCTGCCTCCAGAAGCCCCTCAAAGAAACCTGCTTCCAGAGAACTTTACATTTTAGAGAAGAATATATCAGAATTTTGCCTAAGACTTAAGAAAGTCATAGTAGAGAATAAGGAGGGAAAGAATTCCAGTTATGGAGGAGAGCCAGTGAAAATTTAAAATTGGGTGATGGAGACAGTTATGAGAGGAGCAGCACAGAGGTCAGGGTCACTGGATTGAGAGAGGAGTACTTTGATAAAAAACTAGAAGAGTGGGAAAGGCCTCGATATGAAGGCCTTTACAATCAAAATAGGATTTTCTGTTTGATCCTGAAGGTAATAAAGAGCCATCGTTGTTTATTGAATGGGGGTACAGACAAGAGTAACATGGTCAGAGCAGTACTCTGAGAAGTTAGCTCTCTTTGATAGCTAAGTAGAAGATAGATTGCTATGAGGAGACTTAAAGCAGGGAGACCATCTAAAACATTACTACAATAGTTCAGGCATAAAATGATGAGGATCTGGTGGTAGCATTGTCAGAGGAAAGGAAAAAGTATATATTAAAGATGTTTATATACATAAATATAATACATGATAGTAAGTTACAATATTAATCTGGTATTTAATAAATACAAAGATGCAAAAATTCACTATTTTTCAAAAACTGTAGTTTGGCAGAAACTAGGTATATACCAACTTCCTAGCTGTGGAACCCTGGATGAGTCATTTAAACCCTGTTTGCCTCAGTTTTCTCCTCTATAAAATGAGCTGGAGAGGAAATGGCAAGCCATTCCAAGTATCTCTACTAAGAAAATCCTAATAAGGGGGTCACAAAAAGTTGGATATGGCAAATGCAGCCAGGTGATAAAAGTTCAGATCTTTTATTATCTCCAATATAGCCGGTTAGCTTAGAGGCCTATCTCTCTGCTTGGTTCCAAGAGCTCTTGCCGCTTGTCGCCAAATCCAAAGGTCTGGTCCTTCAGCCTCTGCCTCTGCTTTCTTCTGCCTCCAACCAGCACAGAGATGGAATGAATCTCTTGTTTCCTTCTCTTGGGGCTCGGCTAGCTTTCTGGTGAGTCTTTCAGACCAGCTTGGTCTCAGTGGGGGGCGTGCAGGAGCCCAGCCACCTACCACCTACCACAGTGGTGTGAGATGAAGATGAATCTGGTTGTCCATTGAACTCTTGACTCGTAGCTTCTTCCTCTGAAAACTCTTCTTCTGCCACCAGCCAGCCAAGTGGAAAATATTCTGCCTTGCCTCGGAGAGAGCAATTAAGTTCTTCATTGGTGCAATTGTGAACTGATCTAATCATTCTGGAACACAATTTGGAATTGTAAAGGGCTATATAAAACTGATGCAAAAACTCAAAATGCCACTACTAGTTCTGTATTCCAAAAAAGATTTTTAAAGGGTTGGGGAGGACCTATATGAATGAAAATATTTTATAGCAGCTTTTTTTATGGTGGCAAAAACTTGGAAATTAATTGCTCATCAGTTGGGAAATGACTAAACAAATTGTGATATTTCATTGTGATAGAATACTATTATGCTAAAAGAAGTGAAGACCTGCATGAGTTCAGAAATATCTGGAAAGACCTAAATGAGCTGATGCAGATCGAAGTGAGCAGAACTAGGAAAACATTCACCAAAATGGCAATATTTGTAAAGATGATCAACTGTGAATGAACTATGCCCGGCAATATAATGAATTAAGACACTTCCAAAGAACTTATGGTGACAAATTCTATCCATCTCCAGGGAATGAACTCATGGAGTCTGACTGCAGATTGAAGTTTTTAAAAAACTTTATTTTTCTTGGGAGGAGGCTGGGGTTGGTCTGTTTTCTTTCACATCACGACTAATATGGAAATAAGTTTTGTGTGACTGCACATGTATTACCTATATCAAATTGCTTGCTTTCTCAGTGATGGGAAAGAAGAAAGGGAGAGAGAATTTTCAACTCATCTTTTTTCCAAAATGAATGTTAAAAATAGAATTTACATGTAATTGAAAATAATGAAACTTTTTTTAAAAAAGATGTTTCTAAGGTAGAATTGAAAAGACTTGGCAACAGATTGAATGTGGGGAATGAGAGAGTAGAGAATCAATAATAACACGTTGATTGTGAGCCTGAGTGTCTGAAATGATGGTGGTACCTTACACAATAATAAAAGAATTAAGAAGCAGGAAGGGTTTGGGGAGAAAAAAAAATGACTTCAGTTTTAGACTTCCTGAGTTGAAGATGACAATGTTTAGGTTGAAAATGGTTGATTAGTTCTGACTTTGACTAGTTGTTTATCCTACTGTTATATTCTCTTACATTTAATGTTTTATAAACTGTCTTAGAAATTTAGAAGTATTTGGTGCAATAGCATTAGTTATTTATTAATCAATTTGTTTATTAAAAGTTTTTTTGATCAGTGTTCTGTACAGGAGATAATGTAGGGAAGTATTTCAGCTCATGATGATAGTTCAGTTCCTTTATAGGACTAATGATTAAAGATTTTGAGGGTTAGTACTTATAGTAAGATGCCCTATTTTATATCAATTCATAAAATGTAGTTTTCTGAGTATAATTTCAATCATCAGGTCATATCATGTTAGGCATGTAATAGATGCAAAATATTTATAGTCTTCAGTGCTTCATATCATAACTTACATGGACCACTAGGTCCAAGTTCATTAAAATTAATCTGTAATTTTTGGTGAGAATTCATTGTTCCTGTGGATTCATAAATGATTCTCATATTGATCATCATAATTCTTAAAACTTTCAAGGTGCTTGTCTTTATAGTTTTGTTATTTTAGAAATTGTCATTCTTCATTCTTCAACATATTGTAAATCTTTAAAAATAGTACATTTTATTATATTGATGTGGAAAAATGTTTTTTCTTCTTTTTCTAATTTATTCTGCAAAAATTCTTTGTATGTCTTTCCACATCTCTCTGAAATATTTATATCACAAATATTGGAATCACAGTTGGTTATTGTCCTTCATTCTTGAAGAGGACCATTGGAGTCAAGTTGCAGCATGTCTGACTGATTGTAGTAGACCAGACCAATACAAGCTCAGAATGCTCTGCCACAGGTTGGACACAAATAGTCCTTATTTCATTTGGAAGGTGGACTTTTGACTTTTCATGTCTCACATTTCTTCTGAATTAATTCAATTCTGCCTTGGTCATAGAGAACAGCATCTTCTCTGATGAGAGCATGCTGTGTCTCCTGTGTCATACAATCATTTCTAAATTTTTAGAGACTTTGAGAGTGTCCTTGTATTGCTTTTTCTAGTCATCTTGTGAGTGCTTGCCTTGTGTGAGTTTTCAATAAAATAATCTTCTTGACAAGTGTATGCACATTTGGCATTCGAATGATATGGCCAGCACAGTGGAGTTGTGATCTCTGCAGTGGAGTTGTGATCTCTGCAGTAGAGTTGGAATACTTGGCAGTCTAGTTGTAGAAAGAGCCTCAGTGTCTGATATCTTATCTTTCAGGTGATCCTAGAATCTTCCTGAGACAATTCAAGTAGAAGCCATTCAGTTTCCTGGCATGGCGCTGGTATTCAGTCCAAGTTTCACAGACATGCAACAATTAGGTCAGCACAAAGGCTCTGTATCTTCAGTTTGTTAGTCAGTCTAACGATATTACTCTCCTCTCCCACCCTTTCCTTCAGAGGCTCCCAAACACCGAGCTAGCTCTGGGAATACATGTGTCAATCCCATTATCAATGTGGACACCTCTGTTAAGTATAATGCCATGGTAAAAGAAGTTAGTCACACAATTCAAAACTTGACTATTTTCTGTAACTGGTGATCCTCCATATGGTGTTGCTGACTGATGGAGTTCCTTTGTTTTCTTGGTGTTAATCATTATGCTAAAATTAGCACAAGCAGCAGAGAACTAATTAATACTTTGTTGCATCTCAGGTTCAGCATGGAGTACATAATCATCTGCAAAGAATCATGTACCAATACCCTCCATTTTAGTTTTGGCCTTTTCAAGTTGAAGAATTTACCATCAGTATAGTAGCTAACTTTAATTCCATGTTTGACAACATGACTGACTTCTAAGAATCTTATATTATCTTTAATTATTTTAAATGGAATTTCTCTTCCTACTGGACTTTGTTAGTAATATGTAGAAATGATGATGACTTAGGTTGGTTTATTTTATACTATCATGCCATCTACAAAGAGTGATATTTTTGTTTCCTCTTTGCCTATTCTAATTCCTTCAATTCCTTTTTCTTGTTTTATTACTATAAGTAGCATTTCTAGTACAATATTGAATAATGGTGCGAATAATGTGTATCCTTGCTTCTTCATCCCTGATCTTATTGAGAAGCTTGTTTATATCCCAAAGAGATTTTAAAGAAGAGAAAAGGATCTGTATGTGCAAGAATGTTTGTGGCAGCCCTTTTTGTAGTGGCCAGAAACTGGAAACTGAGTGGATGCCCATCAGTTGGAGAATGGCTGAATAAATTATGGTATATGAATATTATGGAATATTATTGTTCTGTAAGAAATGACAAGCAGGATGATTTCAGAAATGCCTGGAGACACTTACATGAACTGATGCTGAGTGAAATGTGCAGGACTAGGAGATCATCATATACTTCAGCAACAATACTATATGATGATCAATTCTGATGGACGTGGCCCTCTTCAGCAGTGAGATGAACCAAATTAGTTTCAAGAGAGCAGTAATGAATTGAACCAGCTACACCCAGTGAAAGAACTCTGAGAGATAACTATAAACCACTACATAGAATTCCCAATCCCTCTATTTTTGTCCACCTGCATTTTTTATTTCCTTCACAAGCTAATTGTACACTATTTCAAAGTCCAATTCTTTTTTGTACAGCAAAATAACTGTTTGGACATGTATACTTATATTGTATTTAATTTATACTTTAACATATTTAACATGTATTGGTCAACCTGCCATCTGGAGGAGAGGGTGAGGGGAAGGAGGTGAAAAATTGGAACAAAAGATTTGGCAATTGTCAATGCTATAAAATTACCCATGCATATAAACTTGTAAATAAAAAGCTATAATAAAAAAACATACATATATAAAGCTTGTTGGTGGTTTTAGATAGATACTTATCATTTTGAGGAAAGCTCCATTTATTCCTATGCATTCTACAGTTTTTAACTGAAATGAGTATTATGTTTTTCAATGCTGCATATATTGAAATATATGATTTTGTTGTTTTTGTTATTGATATGGTCAGATATGCAGATAGTTTTCCCAATATTGAGTCAGCCCTACATTCCTGTTAAAAATCCCACCTGGTCATAGTATATGATCTTTGTGATATATTGCTGTAATCTTCTTGCTAATATTTCATTTAAAATTTTTGTATCAATATTCATTAGGGAAAAGTTTTCTATGTTTTTGCCCTTCTTGGTACATGTATCAGTACCATATTTGTGTTGTAAAAGAAATTTGTTAGGGGTCAGCTAGATAGCACAGTGGATAGAGCACCAGTTCTGAAGGCAGGAGGCTGAGTTCAAATCAAGTGTCAGATACTTAATTCTTCCCAGCGGTGTGACCCTGGGCAAGTCACTTAATCCTAATTGTCTTGCCAAAAAATTGGGGGGGGGGGGGGAGAGGGAGAACAGACAGACAGACAGTGACAGAGACAGAGACACAGAGAGAAAATTGTTAGGCCTCTATTTTTCCAAATAGTTTATATAGTGTTGGAATTAATTTTTTAAATGTTTAGTAGAATTCACTATCAGGCTGTAGAATTTTCTCTTGGGGATGTCATTTATGACTTGTACATTTTCTTTTTTTTTTTTCTAAAATGTGATTATTTATGCTTCAGTTTCCTCTTTTGTTAATCGGGCAATTTATATTTTAAAAAATATTCAGCCATTTCACTTAGATTGACATAGAATTGGGTAAAATAACTCCTAATAATTGCTTTAATTTCCTCTTATTAATGATGCAGTCAACATTTTTATTGTTGATGCTAGTTATTTCTTTTTTTTAATCAATCAATGGTTAATTTATTATATTGTTATTTTTGTTTTTAAAATCAGCTCCTTGGGAACACTGGGAAATGAATGTGAACTATTTGCATTTTTGATTTTCTTCCCGAGTTATTTTTACCTTCTGAATCCAATTCTCCCTGTGCAACAGGAGAACTGTTCAGTTCTGCAAATATGTATTGTATCTAGGATATACTGCAACATATCTAACATATATAGGACTGCTTGCCATCTTGGGGAGGGGGTGGAGGGAGGGAGGGGAAAAATCGAAACATAAGCGAGTGCAAGGGATAATGTTGTAAAAAATTACCCTGGCATGGATTCTGTCAATATAAAGTTATTATTAAATAAAATTAAATTAAAATTAAAAAAAAAAAGATAAACAAAAAATAAAATAAAATAAAATCAGCTCCTTGGGCAGCTAGGTGGCGCAGCTGATACAGCACCAGCCCTCAAGTTGAATTTGGTGTCAGACACTTAACACTTCCCAGCTGTGTGACCCTGGGCAAGTCACTTAATACCAATTGCCTCAGAGGGAAAAAAAAAAAGCTCCTTGTTTTATTTATCTGTTTCTTAGTTTTCTTAAATTTAATTCATTTCTCCTTCAATTTTCAGGATTTCCAATTTAATATTTAATTGAAGATTTTAAATTTGTTCTTTTCCTGGGTGTTATTTTTTTTTAATTACATGGCCAATGCATTGCTCTTTCTCTATTTGATGTGTGTTATTCTTGGAAACTTTTTACCATTTTTTCCCTTGGGAATACTAAATTGTATGTTCTCTACTCCTTTTTAAAGTGATAAATTCTCAATATTGTGCAGGCCTGATTATGATTGCTTGATAAAATTTTCTGCCTACTTGTATATTTTTTATTTTTGTTTTTGTTTTTTGTTTTGTTTTGGCCTAGAAGATGAGATTTTGTCAATAACATTCCTGGGAGTTTCCATTTTTGGTTTTCTTTCAAGACTTGATTTGTTGATGTTTTTTATTTTTGCATTGCTTTCTTCTATTTTCTGTGGGCATTTAATGATTTAGGAAAAAAAAAAAAGTAATGATATCTAGTTTCTTTTTGGTCATGGATTTAAGGTAAGGTTATGATGCTTATTTATCTCTTCTTGATCTCTCATCTAGTGAGTTTTTCTTTTAATAACACAAAGTTTTCATTTTCTTTTATTTTCTTATTTTTTTGACTTTAAGAATTTTTGTTTTGTCCTGTAGTCATTAATTTTTATTTGCTCTATTCTGTTTTTTTAGGGAGTTTGTTGCAAGGATAAGATTTGTGCCTCTTCAGTTAAGCTTCCAGTCCTTTTTTTTTTATTTAACCTAGCTAAGATCAAATAATAATAAGTAGAACAATGACTAAGAATATATCCATTCAATCCAAATCTTCTTGTGTAGCCAGAAGCCTAGAGAGATACTAGGAGAAGAAAATTACTGAATGAGAAGCCAAAAGAATTCTAGAAATTTTTTTATTTTACACTGTTACAATAATGAAATTATCTGAAGCTCAAAAGTCCCTGGTATCTTCTCTGATGTATTAATGATGTTATGTTAGATGAAAAGTTAAATTTTATCGTAATCATTCTTATCCTCCAGTTAAAAACACTACTAATTCTTAAGAAAATTCCTTAGGCAAGGATTGTTATCTGTTTAAATTTATATTTATGTCATCTTCTACTTAATCTTAGGTTTATTGGTGACAGAGGCAAAATTTTGATTTCTGGACAATTATGTAGCAAAATTTGTCATTTTTTTTACTTCTTTGGCTCTACTCCCTCCTCTTTTTCTTATCTTATATAACTAGCATTTGTTAAACTCTACTAAATAGTGGTAACAATGGACATCTCTACTTTACCTTTAATCTGATTTTGAAGACCTCTAGAATTTCTGCATTAAAAATAATCCCAACTCTTTGTTTTAACTAGGTGCTATTTAGTACACTGTGGAAAAGTGAGTTTATCCTTATTCTTTTCTGTGTTTATTTCTGTGACCAAATAATTTCTCACAATTTTTCTTCTTTTATAATATTATAATATGAAAAGAAAAATTACTAACATTTATGTAGTGCTTTGAGAATTCTAGAACACTTTATATACATGATTTCATTTGGTTCTCACAGATGCCTGTATGGTAACTACTTTTATTACCTTGGTTTTGCAGATAAGAAAACATCCATTCCCTAGAAAGGTTGAGTGTTGGCTCCACTGGTAGAAACTTGGAAATCATTAAGAATAAATACTATGTAACTTCCCAAATGCAGTCTGGCATGCTTTCTTCTTTCTATTACATTCTGAGACCAACTCATTGTCTGCAGTGTCGATCTCATACATATGTACTGATATATTAATGTAGTGGATGGACCATTTTTTGTATGATACAATACAGACAAGGGACAATCCATTTAATGTTTCTTGGTGAATTGTTAGCTTGATTTTTTGAGTGATCAGAAATAATTAAAATTCACCATGCCTCAAATTATAATCATTATCCTTCCTTTTTCCTCTGCTTTTCACCAAAATGAAGTATTCCTTTTCATTTCTCTTTCTTTTATTGGTAGCCCTTTTCTGCCAATCAGCATATTACCCTTTTCTATTAATTTTCTATGTCCAACCATTCACCAATCTTTTCCAATTCTTTCTTTGAAACCTGGTGTCTACAGCTTCTTTTCCATTTGCACTACCACTACTTTAGTTTAATTTCATCTCATCATTCTTAGTCATATAGCCTTCTAAGTAGTCTTCCTTTAGTGTCTGTTTCCCATTCATTTCAATGGCTGTCAAATCAATCTTTTTAAACTTGATATTAATCTATTTTTTCCCCTGCTCGGAAACTTCTCTTGGCTACCCGGTGTCCTGGAAAATGTCTTATTATATCTCCAATCCAACTTTCTATACTTATTTTTCATCATCCTCTCATGTAAGTTAGATCACTATTCATCTATCCAAAGCAAAATATATGCTTTCCTGTCTCAATAAATATGTTTATAGTTACTGATTAATTTAACTATGTTTATGTTAGATATAATAGCTACTTCATACCTAAGAAAAAGTAACATAAAATAATAAAGCTAGTTAAGAACACCTTCTGCCTCCATAAATTCTTTCATCCATCTTCAATCAAAATTAAAAATGCATATTTGAATAAGAAAGTAAAAATAGTAACAAAAATTCTGTGATGCTTATATATAAAAGCAGAAGATTCTCACAAACCAATACTTAATATTTCCTTTTCACTAGTTCCAGGTCCCTTCAGATAAAAGAAAGAATGCAGTAATTTTTCTGTGAAACCAAGTTCCCAGAATTATATAGTACCATCAAGAAAAGTGTGCAGATTACACCAATCACAGTTAACCTCAGAGAAGAAATATGAGAAGGTCTTACTTATCTTTCCTTACTTTTTGTAGATCTGAGGAACTAATGAGGAAAAAGCACTGTATAGGTCAGATTTTTCAATATATTGGTTATTTTTGCTGAACTTTTTTTCTCCTCTTTTTTTAAATTACTGGTTTTAAGAGATTGCTTTCTCAGAAAGGAAAGGGGCTAGATATATTTGGAAATGTAGGTTTTGTATATATGTAGATATAGAAATACTTTTATTTTAAAGAATATTAGCTTGAAAAGTTTTCCCCAAAAAAAATTTTCAAGGAGTTTTTAAGATTTCTAAAATGTCTACATTTAACCAATATGTTTCTTGTGGAAAAAGGTAAAATGAATTGTGAAATCATTTTTCTTCAGAAATAGACATCTATAAAATAGTCTAATAGAAATTAACATTTTTGCAGATAAGATTTATTTACTCTTTTTTCTCTTAGCATATTTTCAGTCTCAGACATCCATTTAAGAAACAGCATAATTTGATGTTAGTCACACTCCTGAAATAGATATTTAATTTCCAAATATGCTGTTTAGTACATTTTTAAAAAAATTAGTTTGGTCTGTGCATACTCTTTGATCCAGCAGTGTCTCTACTGGGTCTTTAAAAAGTGGGAAAGGGTCCACATGTGCAAAAATTTTTGTATCAACTCTTTGTAGTAGCAAGGAATTGGAAAATGAATGGATGCCCATCCATTGGGAAATGGCTGAATAAATGATGGTATGTGAATGTAATGGAATGTTATTGTTCTATTAGAAATGATCAGTAGGGTTATTTCAGAAAGCCTAAAGAGACTCACATGAATATAGCAATAGTTAAGGGTAGTGAACCAGGAGAACATTGTATACAATAACAAGATTACATCATGATCAACTGTGACAGACATGTGATGGCTCTTTTCAACAATGAGGTGATTCAGGCCAATATCCATAGACTTGTGATGGAGAGAGCCATCTACATCCAGAAATGTGAAGACCGAGTTAGCACCCTGGATACCTTAGAATCAGCTGGAGTCAGGAGAAGCAAAAGTCCTTGATCTTTATAGGTAGAAGTGAGTTGGATGGACACAGGATCTCCATGATCTCCCCTCTCCTGTCTATTGCCAAAGTGACTCTGGCTTGTCTTACTCCACCCCCTAATCCCTCCTACAATTCTCTGTATACACCAAAAGATCAAGCCAGCACAGAATAGTGGGAAGGGCCATTTTCCAAGCATATGCTAATAGAGTATTGTCCAATAAGTAATTAGCTTTAAGTGCTCAGTTGTCTGATTCCAGTGCATCAACTCGGAGTTTCAGCCCTTTACATTTCCTGCTTTCTTTTATTTTAGAACACAGGTGATCATGCCCTCCCCCCCCCCCCCCCCGACTTCTCAGGAAAGGAGGTGAAAACGTTTAAAAAGGAGATGATCACGCCCTCCCTGACTTCTCAGGAAGGGAAATGAAAAGCACCAAAGGGAAGTAGAGAGTCAAGCCAGATATTGCTAGTGGATTTCTGGGCTGAAAGGTCTTAACTAGAAACAGGTATGCACAAACCCATCAGCATGAGAGGTATTACATAAGCACATAGGAATAATGTACAGGCTAGTAGTGATGACTCTTCCCCACATTGCAGTCTCAATGTGGTGCAACAGACATGAATTGTACATGCAAGTAGCGGTATAACAAACAATATGAATCAACATGGTGTTCTAAAAGATTTCCAGAAGTCCTAGAAGGAGGGTATGTAAATAACAATCACACATATGCCTCCTTCAGCAGCCAAGAGATAGTCCAAAGCCAATCTATTGTCCATTGCTTCACGTGTCAGGGAATCCAATGATCCCCACAAGTTTTTGAAGCCCTGCAACAGTCTTTTTATGTGTTAGGGAATCCAATGATTCCTGCAGATTTTGAAGTCCTGCAACAGTCTTATCATTTCTCAGAAAATCCAATGATTACTGAGGGTTTTCAAGTCCTACAACAACTTATCATGTCTCAGAGAATACAATGATTCCTGGGGATTTTGAAGTCCAACAATTTTTGATGTCCATGAGTCAACGCCATAACTGCCGTGCTCTTTTCAGTGGTGGGCACAGTCAGCGATGGACCCACTCGATGTTTCTTGGTTCTTCTCCTTTGTTTCAAGGATCTGCTTCATCTCTTTCCTATGGACAAGGCAAATACGGCTCATTGGCACCCATCTGATTCCTTCTCTACCTGTAGAGATACAAGCAAACCCTCTCCCCAAAGCAGTTAACTTTTTCTGGTCCCTTCCATTCACCACTATCTGGGTCTCTCCACATCACCTGGTGATTATCTAAAAATAGTGGAGCTACTCGCACTGGACATTGCCCTTCCAGTGGGTTATAAAACCTGTCTGCAGGAGCCAGTTGCACTGTATACTCTCGTGACTTAACTATAAAGAGATTAGTCAGAACTCCTTTTCATTCCACTCAGCAGAATGAATTGTATGCAATCATTCTTTGTTAAAAATCAAGAAGTTTATAATATAAAGAGCTAGATTTAGAAGCTTTCTAGGGTTACTTGTGGCAGCCCCCTTTCTTTTGTTTTTGGAGGATTATCTTAATATCTCTGTTTCTCCTCTCTACTATTGCCTGTCCTTGAGGATTAAAGGATATGCCAGTGGTGTGCAAAATCTTATATTGTGCATAAAAGTGTGCAAAATGTTTAGAAATATATGCAGGTCTGTTGTCTGTTTTTATTGCTTGTGGCACACCCATAATTGCAAATGTGGATAAGGAATTCAGTGACCACTCAGAGCTGTCTCTTTTGCTGCTGGTATTGCAAAAGTGAATCCTGAAAAGGTGTCTACTACAACATGGATAAAAGACAGGCGACCAAAAGATTTATAATGGGTCACATCCATTTGCCAAATTTCATTGGGTCTCAAACCACGAGGGTTCTCCCTGGAGGCAGTATAGGAGCGTGGAAAGGAAGGCAAGCTGTACAGACTTTTACTATGCTCCTAGCTTCCTCTCTTGTTATTCCAAATTGTAAACATAAAGCTTGAGCAGCTTGATGATATTTAAAATGAGATTCTTGGGCTTCTTGAAATAAAGGAGTATTGGCCAGAATAGTGAGAAGGCTATCTGCCTTTGAATCACCATCAAAAGTAGGACCTGGAAGTTCACTATGAGAGTGGACATGCAAGATATAAATCTTACCTGTATGCTTTCTCACTTACTCTTGAAGTTCCTTAAAGAGCTGATATATACATTAGATGCTACAAATTTTATTTGGGCTGTGGCAATTCTTTGTACCACACCTCCTGAATAGGCCAAATCAGATATTGTATTTATATCTCCTGGATAATAAGAGCTAGAATGATTGCATATAATTCATTCTGTTGAGTGGACTGAAAAGGAGTTCTGACTAATCTCTTTATAGTTAAGTCATGAAGAGTATACAGTGCAAATATGTTTGGATGCATCTGTAAAGATAGTTGGTCCTTTAAGAGGAACTTTAGAAACCTTTTCTTCAAGAATCCATCACCAATTATGTAATAGTCTGGTTATCTTTAATGGAGACCCGTGTATAAAATTTGGAGCCATGGCTAATAAAATTTACCACTCTGGGATGGTTTCACAGCACACATTAATTCGTGCATAATATAAAAGGTGTATATTTTGTCAGGTCTTATCCCAGATAATTATACTGGTAGCTTAATGTCCTTTAATAAAAATCTAGCCACAAGCACTGGGTAAGGAGTAAAGATTTGTTCTGGATGTGTTGGGAGGTTCATCCCTTCTATCACACTGTCTCCTTGATGAAGACTTCTGTGGGTGCCTCTTGTGTAACAAAAACTGATATTTCCAAGGGTTTTTAAGTGACTCTCTCACATTGGATAAAACCAGTTCAATTTCTCTCAAAGCCTCTTGAGCTAATTTTGTAAGCTGATGTGGTAAGTTTAAAGCACTGTCTCCCCTTAAAATGTCATATAATGGTTGTAACTGATAAGTAGTCAAGCCTAACACTGGTCGCATCCATTGGATATCTCCTATCAATTTCTGAAAGTCATTTAAGATGTTTAGCTTCTCTGTTCTTAAGGAGAGTTTTTGTACTGTAAGCACCTTAGGGTATACTTCATATCCTAAATATTGAAAAGGAGCATGTCTTTGAATTTTTTCTGGAGCTATGTGCAATTTGTAGTTTCTTAGTGTTTCTATGGTCTTTTGTAGACATGTTTCTAACATTTGTTCCTCAGGTGCACATCCCAATATATCATCCATGTAATGTAATAACATTACTTTTGGAAATGCTTTTTTTACTGGAGTAAGAGCAGCAGCAACATACATTTGGCACATAATAGGGCTGTTTTTCATTCCCTGTGGCAAAACTGTCAATTCCTATTTTTATAAGGCTCAGCTAAGTTAATGCTGGGCATTGAAAAGGCAAATCTTTTCATACCCTCATCTAGAGGTATAGAATAGAAACAATCCTTAATGTCTACAACCCAAAGAGGCCATTCTCTAGGCAATTGAGTAGGAGATGGAAGTCCAGGCTGAAGAGTTCCCATAGTTTCCATCTGTTCATTTACCTTTCTTAAATCAGTCAATATCCTCTCTTTTCCAGATTTCTTTCTTACAACAAATACGAGGGGATTCCAAGGACTTGAAGGTTGTATGTGTCCTTGGTCAAGTTGCTTCTATACTATATTTAATAAGGCCTGAATTTTATCGCTACCTAAGGGCCACTGTTCTATCCACACTGGTGTATCAGTTTTCCATTGGATACGAACAGGTGAAAGTGTTGGCAGGCCTTCAACAGCAGCCCTGCCTAAAAAACCAAAGTACTCATTTCTAATCCTAATTGTTGTAAAAATGTCTCTTCCCCACACATTGATGGGGATTTTTTCCACTATAAAAGGAGTAAAAACTCCTGTTTCATCTTCAAAAATCCATCTCAAAGGGGTAGCACTAACTTCAGCTGCTATTGATCCTCCTACGCCAGACATGTAGGTGTCTGCCTTAATCTTTGGCCAGTGACAGGGCCAGTTGGCACCTCTAATTATTGTACAATCTGCACTAGTGTCTACCAATCCTTCTAATGGTATGCCATTTATATAGATAGTGAGCATAGGTCTCTCAGCTATCATAGCTGCTGTCCAGTATATTCCTGGATTTTGTTCCTTGGAGTCAGAATCTGGGCAACTATCACCAGACTGCCTTATAAAGGTCTGTATCAGTAAACCTGATCTACTACTTCTCCTGGTTGATAAGTCACACATTGTCTACCTGTATTAGTGACTGCAATATTATCTACACATTCCCCAGTTTCCCACATCAGTGTGTTTTGTAACATTGTTTTGTAAGTACTCTCAGGAGGTAAAATGGTCAAGCCTACTATGCCTGGAGACAAAGGATCCATAGGCTGGAGAGGAACAGATTTTACCTCTCCAGGAGGTATTTCAGTTGTCCCAGCTGCATACAACTCTATTCTCCCCAATTTTAATCCCTTCTTCCATCAGGTTGCTTCCTGGCTGGTTGATTGTGTAATCCTTTTCTCCCATCAGATTGCTTCCTGGCTAATTGGTCATGTCTAGGTACTGAACTTCTAGGCACTCTCTGGGTGTAGCATCAGCTGCCATCATACCCCAAGTATTTTTTGACTGGAGCCCTGGAGCTAGGCCCTTCATCCTGTTTGCTTGAATCAATCTACATTCTGATGCCCAATGGAAGCTTATGTTGCATTTTGGACATGGGATATTGGGTCTTGTTCTCCCACCCTGTTTTCTCACTCCGTCTCTATACCAACATTGAGCTTTCAGATGCCCTACTTTACCACATTGAAAGCATCTACAAGTCTCTCTGGAAGTTCCTTGCCCAAACGGACCCTGTCTTCCCATGTTGGGATCTTGGGAAGTCTGCATCATAGCCTGGCTATAAAAGGCATTTGTGCCCACTGTGGCACAGCGAATTATGATCTCCTCTAAAGGAGCAACCTTGCATAGTCCTAGTATAATTCTTCTATAAACCTCATTAGCATTTTCTTTAGCAAGTTGCCTTATCATAATGTCTGTTACTGCATTTTCACCATTAGTTTGTAAGATAGCTGTCTTCCAATGTCCCACAAAATCAGCAAAGGGTTCGTTTGGCCCTTGTGCAATTTTTGTGAAGGCCTCATCCCTGTCATTTTAACTGAGGAGAAAAGCCCATGCTTTGATAGCAGTGGCAGCAATTTGCTCATATGCTGCTATGGGGTAATTAATCTGTACTAAAATGTCTACATAAGATACTTATACCTGTTAGTTGGTCATAGGTGATTAGAGGATTAACTCCACTATGACTATTTTGTTGGGCTTATATCCTACAGAGCTCACTAGATTCAGAAAGCCACAATAAGTTTTGTCCAGATTCTAAGCATGTCCTTGCTATAGATTTCCGGTCCCTAGGGGTTAAGACTTCATAAGCCAAATTCTGTAATAACATCTTAACATAAGCTGATGTAGCCCCATAAAGAGTGAGAGCCTTTTTCAGGTCTTTGAGGATTTCTATATCAAAAGGAGTGTATCTTCTACATTCTTGACCTGAAGAGTTAAACTGTTGAATCACAAGATATATTCCTATTTTCAAATCAACTATATCCTGCCCTTCTTCTGTGGCTTAAAGTAGTGCCTTTTGCAATATAGTCATAGGAGGGGGTAATTGCTGGGAGGTGGGGATGAGGGGAGGGTGCTGGTGGTATCACTGCCCCTCCCACTACTCCTCCTTTCTCCATCCCGGAAGGTGGAGTTGATGGGGGCATGTTAAGGATCTGCTCCATAGGCTGAGTTGAAGCTGACTTGTGAGAGTGAGAATCACCACACCTTTTAACCTCACTTAATTCCCCATGCCCTCTGGTGATATTGCCATTAATCTGTCCTTTGTCTTCCTCTTTTTTCTCAGAATTCCTCATCTGGCTGTTCTGAAAATTTTTCTTTTTTCTAGAACTTGCAGGATTCTTTAAGGCCAATTGTATTATGTTGTATATGTGGAATGCTTCCTTGGAAATTGAATGAGGGACCTTTATCATTGTAATATTCACATAGTTGAGCTCCTACTAGTTTCCAATTATCTGCCTCTATATCTTCTTCCTTTGAAAACCAAGGGGACGTGAGTTCTAATGTACCCAAGAGTCTAGTGATCTGCTCCCAAGTTACAATTAATTAGCCTTGTCCCTTGATCACCTTGAGTATGTTTTCTATAGCGCCCCCTTGGGGGTGGGGGTGGGGATGGGGCTGAGGATGGGGGAGAATCTTTTCCTAATATCTGCCCTATTTCAGCTAGAAAAGGTTACTACTTTAGCTCTTTAAAAAGTAAATTCCCTTGTCTGTTAAAATACTCCCCCTGTTTCCTAGTCACCAGGGACTTCTTCAGTGAAATTAGGGTCCTTGGTCCAAATGTTGGGCACCAAATGTGAAGACCAAGTTATCTCCCTGGATACCTTAGAATTATCCGGAGTCAAGATAAGCAAAAGTCCTGATCTTTATTCTTGGTCTTTAGGGACTGGACACAGGATCTCCTTGACCTCCCTTCTCCTTGTCTACCGCCAAAATGACTCTGGTTGGGCTTACTCCACCCCTAATCCCTCCCACAATTCTCTGTGTACACCAAAAGATTGAACCAGCACAGAATAATGGGAAGGGCCATTTTCCAAGCATATGCTAATAGAGTATTGTCTAATCGGTAGGTAACTAGCTGATTCCAATGCATCAACTCAGAGTTTCAGTCCTTTACACAGAAAGAGGGCTATGGGGACTATATATGGATCACAACGTAATGTTTTCACCTTTTTGTTGTTTACTTTTTTTTTTTCTTTCTCATTTTTTTCCCTTTTTGATCTTATATTTTTGGTACAGCATGATAGTTGTGGAACTATGTTTAAAAGACTTGCACATGTTTAACCTATATTGGATCACTTGTTGTCTAGGGGAGGGAATGGGGAGAATCTTGGAACACAAATTTTTGCAAAGGTGAATGATGAAAACTTTCTTTGCATATATTTTTAAAATAAAATTACTTTGGCTTCTCTATATATATGCACTTCCCTTTTTGTAAGGATCTTGTCTATATCTCTTCATTAATATTTGGCAAGAAACGTCTGGCAATATGGGATGAAATTCCTTCTCACAGTCTTACAAATCTGTATTTTATTCCACCTCTGGGAAAAAACAATCAACCAGAGATTTATATGAAATAGTAATACACTAAATTTCCTGTCAATTTATTTTCCCAAAAACATGAGATTGAAAGATAAGTTTATAAGATCTTTCATAAGACTTTTCAATGAAATGGCCCAAGCTTAGATCATAGAGTATATAGGTGAAAGCCCTCTTTCCTTGTCAGCAGATTGTACTTTAACATAAAGGATATGTTTGCCTTTATATTAAGGATTTTCCTGTACTGCTAATTTTATAAAAAATTAAAAGTATCCAGTGTAGTTTTCATTTGGTCTGTTGGAAATGTAAAGATTTGAGTATTGTTGGAGGAAATACTAGACCTATGTTCCCGGTGTCACCCTGTACCTCATAAAACAATATTATAATTTGTTATTATTGCTTTCTATATTACCTTCTAATTTTATTGAAATTGAATTTCTCTTGTTAGAGAAATAAGTAAAATTCCTTTGGACCCTAAATTGTATTATTGTCAGATCACAGAATATTAATTAGTTATTTACTTAGTTGTAATCAGCAAATGTTTTTTAAAAGATTAATGTGAGTTCATAGAGTATAGGACATGAATAGCTAGATAGTGCAGTGGGTAGAATGTTAGGCCTAGAATCATCAAGACTTATCTTTCTGAGTTCAAATCTGGCCACACTTTCTAGCTTACTGACCTAGACAAGTCTTAAGTGACTTGTCTCAGTGTTCTCATCTGTAAAATGAGCTGGAGAAAACAATGACAAACCACATTAGCATCTTTGTCAAGACAGCCCAAAATGGAGTCACAAAGAGTTGGATATGATTGACAAAAGACCAACAACAAAGGGTATAGACTTGAAAAGAAGTTGAGGATCACCAAGTCCAATCTTCTCATTTTTTAATTTAATGAAGAGATCAAGAACCACTTGATGTAAAGATTGGTTTTCCCAGTTTCTGTTTATCTTCTAATTTTGCCTGCATTGGTTATGCTTGTATAAGTTTTCTTTAATTTTACATAATCAAAATTGTGCATTTTATTTGGGTGGGAGTTACAAAAATATGCATTTTTGAAATTTGTTTCTGTCTCCATTATATCCACTTTCATTCTAGAGTGTAAATACCTTAACTCTTTTTTTTTTTCATTTTTCTTTTTTCTTTCTTTCTTTCTTTCTTTCTTTTTAAAGCAATTGAGGTTAAGCAACTTACCCATAGTCACACAGCTTGAAAGTGTTAAGTGTCCGAGGGTGGATTTGAACTCAGGGCCTTCTCACTTCAGGACCAGTGCTCTATCCACTGTGCTATCTAGCTGTCCCTATCCAATATCTCTTGACCTATTCCCCTCCCTATCCATTGATCTTAATGGCAATTTCTTCCTTATTCTTTTATTATATATACATATTTGTATGTGTTTATGTATATTTGTACAGTTATATATAGGTATTTCATATATGTTTTCATACATATGTATATATTTCATATACGTGTATGCACAGTGTTTTGGTGTACTCTTGTTTTACAAAAGATAGAAAGGTAGGTAGGTTAGGTAGGTAGATAGGTAGATAGATATACAGGTCTGTATTTGATTTTTTGTAGAATACTTTCTAGTTTCCCCCAGAAGTTTTTGTCTAATGATGTGTTCTTACAAAAAAAGTGAGATTTCTGAGTTTATCAAATATGGTACTACTCTATTCATTATATAGTTTGTGTATATAATCTGTTCAACTTATTGATTGCTCTATAACCATTACACAGTCATGTTGATGATCATTGTTTTGTGGTTAGTTTGAAATCTGGTCCCTTTTTTATTCCCTTTGAAATCTCCCTTATTTGCTAGATAACTTTTTCATCTTTCTTTACTGTAAAACTCATTTATATATTTTTTATCCATTAGACTATAAGCTCCTTGAGGACAAAAACTAATTTTTTTCATATTTGTGCCCCCACCTCTTAGTACAGTGTTGCACTTAAATGTTTATTGATTCTGGAAATTGCTAGACTTCTTTTTCTCCCTTTGCCTTGTTTCCCCTAAACTACTTATTTATTATCACTGTGACTTCCATTCCCCCCCTCCCCTTCATTGCTCTGGGCTCACTGTCTTCTAAGGATAATTCAGTTCAAGAAGTACCATCTTTTCCCCTGGAAATTTTTTCCCCTTGTTTTTTTCCTCCCTCCCCCCACACTTTGTCCAATTTTAACTTGTGCCACCATCACAATCTGCCTTTTCTATTCCTAATCATGAAATACCAAACTCTGTTAGAGAAAGCCACTAGTCTCAGCCAGGTCCTCTGTGTTTTTGCCATGATTGACTGTCTCATAACAGAGCAACTGTTCTTGTATTTCAGTATTCTCCCTCTCAATACATAACCTCCCCTGCTACTTTGCTGAGACTTGATGCACTTTAGATGATGCTTTAGAGGGTGTTGTACTATCACTGCTAAACCCATTTATTCATGGCCTCTCTCCCAATAATAGGGTCTTAAAGACTCTTAAGAAAACAGCTTTTTTTTCCCAAAGCAGGCATATAGTGTTGGGAATTAATATGTAGGAAGATCAGTATATTAAACATTGTCATTATTCTGGAGACTTGATTATATCCTGAAGTTGCTGATATATGCAAAATAAAATTACAGATTGTATTTTTTTTGGAAACATCTATAAATGGTTCCTTTTTATATACTGTTAGGCTCTGCAAGGTATGGTTTATCTGATAGATTTTTGGAGAAGGGAGGAATTTGTGACCCAACAAGATATAGAGAATATTATGAAATGCAAAATAATTTAATTACATTAAATTAAAAATGATTTGTACAAGTAAAACCTATGCAGTCAATATTAGAAGGAGAGCAGAAAGCTGGGAAACAATTTTTATAGATAGTCAGTGTTTCTGATAAAGGCTTAATTTCTAAAATATATAGAGAACTGAGTCAAATTTATAAGAATATAAGTCATTCCCCAATTGATAAATGATCAAAGGATGTGAACAAATTTTTGATGAAGAAATTAAAGTCATATATAGACATATAAAATGCTCTAAATCACTGTTGATTAAAAATGCAAATTAAAACATCTCTGGAGTACCACTTCACATCTATCAGATTGACTGGTAAGATGGACAGGAAAAGATGCTGATAAATCTTGGAGGGGATGTGGGAAAACTGGAATAGTAATACATTGGTGGAGGAATCTTGTACTGATCTGGACATTGTAGAGGGCAATTTGGAACTATTCCCAAAGGGCTATTAAACTATGTATGCATAGTTTTGATCTAGCAATGCCACTACTGGGTCTGTATCCCAAAAAAATCATACAAGAGGGAAAAGGATCTACTTGTGCAAAAATGTTTTTAAGCAGCTTTTTTGGTAGTGGCAAGGAATTGGAAATTGAGTGGATGCCCAACAACTGAGGAATGACTGAATAAGTTATGTATAGAAATGTAATGGAATATTATTGTTCTATAAGAAATGGAAAGCATGCTCATATCAGAAAATCCTGGAAAGGCTTACATGAACTGGTGCTGAGTGAAGAAAGCAGAACCAGGGGACATAATGCATAGTAACAGCAATATTTTGTAATGATCAACTCTGAGAGACTTGCCTCTTCTCAACAGTACACTGATCCAAGACAATTCCATCCACCTCCAGAAAGAACTATGAAAATTGAATGTAGTTCAAAGCATACTGTTTTTACCTTTCTTTTATTGTTTGCTTTTTGTGATTTTTTTCTGTTTTATTTTTATTTTCTTTCACAATATGACTAGTATGGAAATATATTTTTAAAGTATTGTACATGTATAGTCTATATCAAATTGCTTGCTGTCTTTGGGAAGGGGACATAAGGAAAATAGGGAGAAAAACGTTGGAACTTTGGAGTTATAAGGCTCTGAAGATGAAGTGGGATGCTAGAACAGATGGATATTTTATTAGTATCTCAGGTATTAAATGGGGAAAGAAAACAAAAGTACCTGATTTTCTAGATAGTGGAAGTGAAACTATACATTCTTTTTAAGTGTGTATTCAATAATATTTTTTAAAATAACCAGTTCTTTTAAAAAAAAACAAAATGCTTATAAAAAGCCAGCAAAGGACTTGCTTCTTTCAGCTCAGAGAAATTTGACTCATTCATTCAAGACATAGTCACTCAGTAAAATATCTGATAAGAGACTACTATATGCCAGGCCCTGTGCTAAACTCTGGGGATACAAAAAAAGATAAAGATAATTCCTACTCTCAAGAAGCAGTCTACTCTCCTCCTAAAGGAGAAGATAACAGGCAAATTAGCATGAACCATCAAGCCATTTACAGGATAAATTAGAAATAATCAACAGAATAAAAGCTCAGGAATGAGCTTTTAAGAGGGGTGTTAGAAAGGCTTCCTGTAGAATAAAGCCAGGTAATCAAATGAAGCAGAAATGGAGAAACAGCCACTAAAAATAGAATAACTTGTTTGAGAAACACCAAAAAGACCAGTGTCACTGGATTGAAGTGGGGAGCAAAAGGAAGTACCATGTAAAAAGATCAGAAAAGGTAACAGCAGACCAACAGATTTCTATAATAGTTCAGACATGAAGTGATAAGCGTAAAAGGGGACATATTTGAGAACTTTCACACAAGTAAAATCATCAGGCTTTGGCAATATATTGGAAATAGAGGGTGAGAGTGAGGAGTCTGATGGTATTGCCAAGTAATAATAACAAGTAATAGGGAAGTTTGAAAGAACATTTGAGGAGAAAGAATAAATTTAGTTTTGGACATGTTAAACTGTCTCAAGTTTTATCTCGTTCAAGATGTCTGATAGATCATTGGAAGTGCAAGATTGAAGATCAAGAAGTAGGGCTTGATATATAGATTTGAGAAGTATCAGCATAAAGTGAAATGAGCAAAATGAGGAGAGATCATTGTATATATAGCAGCAACAAGATTATACGATGATCAGTTCTGATGGACATGACTCTTTTCAACAAGGAGATGATTGAGGCCAGTTCTAATGATCTTGTGATGAAAAGAGCCATCTATACCCAGAAAAAGGACTCTGGGAATTGAGAATCGATCACAGCATAGCATTTTCATTCTTTTTGTTTTTTGCTCGCATTTTGTTCTCTCTTTTTTTTTTTTTTTTCTTTTTGATCTGATTTTTCTTGTGCGGCAAGATAATTGTATAAATCTGCACACAAATAGTAGATTTAACATATATTTTAACAGCATAAAGATAATTAAATCCATTTGAGCTAATAAAAACACCAAGTAAAAAGTGTAGAGGGAAAATAAGAGGACCCAAAACAGAGCCTCAGTGAATACCTATATTACCAACCATGACATGAATAAAATTCCAGCAAAGGAAAATGAGGAGCTTTTGAATAGTAGGAGGAATACCATGAGAAATTATTGTCATAAAAATTTAGACAGAACATACCCTAAAGAAGGGCAAGCACAGTTGATTTTCCAGTCCCTGTAGGCACACAATAAAAAGTGCCAAACCAAATATCATTCTTAATTGTTTGCCCTATGATCCATGCCATGGTTCACGCTAATTTCTCAGATCTATGACACTGTCCTTTTCTAGTTTTCCATCTTGCTGTTTGAATATTCCACAGTTGTCTTATTGAGATTGTTGTCTTTCTTCTATCTACTAAACATCACCCAGGCCCTCTTTTATAAATAAAGGAGGTTAGGGGCTTTCTTCTGGACACACCATACTTATCTATGAATGTAATTGTTGAAGACCAAGAATGCAGACAAAGTGCTACAATAATGAGCTTCTGTGTCTAAAGTGTATGATGATCTCTACTGACTGTCTGCCTGTTCTTTGAAGGCTTTAAAAAGCTGCATAATTCAGTTTGAGATGTCAGGTCCCTGAGACAAAGTATCTGATGAAGGGAAAGGAAGACAGATTTTTCTTCTCTCCCTTACCATTGATGATGTCATCAGGCAAACTGGACCAGGTGGTGAACAGCACATCTATCAGGGAGTAGAAAGACATATTAAGGACAGATAAATACAGAAAGTCAAAAGTGGCAGCTTCAGAAAGAGGTTCTTAATGATATCTGGGGAGTGCCAGCCATGAACTCAAGGCAACAGGAGAATTTTGGGAAGTCTCTGAAAATACTCCCAAGTCTTAGAGTACCAGGAGCTATGTAATCTTTGCCCCACGGGTATCTTATATATGTCTTACTAACAGTGTACTTAAAATTTTACCCTAATCTTTACTGTGTGTCTATGAGGGAAATCACATCCTCCTCACCCTCTTCTTGCCTGAAATATTCCAA
This sequence comes from Antechinus flavipes, assembly GCF_016432865.1. NCBI lineage: Eukaryota > Metazoa > Chordata > Mammalia > Dasyuromorphia > Dasyuridae > Antechinus > Antechinus flavipes. Next base: position 159,896,143 of record NC_067403.1, on the reverse strand, counting down.
CAGCTTCCTCTCTGAACACTGTCCCATATGCTGTTGTCAGAATAATATACTTAATTAATCAGATTTTCCCCCTAACTTAACAGGGCTTCTTGTTTACTCTGAGGCAGAATACAAAGCTTTCTGCCTTGCTCCAGTCTCAGTTTCAATCTTTCCAGACTTAACTTTTCTGTCACTTCACTTAAAGTGGTCTCCTAATGCTTCATTTTGCCAGAAGGTAAAATCATCCAGAGCACAAAGTATTATTGTTATCTCAAGCTCAGGGCACTAGCCTACTGGCTTTACCTATGAGAAACAGGTGATTCTAAAATATTTTGACATTTCCCCCTTTGGACCACAGAGAGGGGTCTAAAAGAACTCCTACCTACCAGAATCCTGGCCAAAAAAGTAGAGGCAGATATAAGCTAAGATGTCACAAGTGGTCATTTGGGCCAGGATGATATGTTGTCTAGGGAGTTAGCTCCTTGAGGTGGATCTATTGAGAAAGTGTGTCCTAAATATCAGTACTAGCCATTCTTTCCTTACAAACAGAAAACCAAGGGGAAGTGCAAGAATGTAAGGGGAGAGAATACCAACCCACACTTGAATCAGGGTAGTTGATGTATAACTACGATCTTTGGCAGCTATGGAAGCAGACAGACAGTAAGGGCTATTAAAAACAGTAATTGATCAGATCAGTTTTCAGGCAAAACATATGGGTTGCTTGAGATGTACAATTAGGAGAAAACTAATAATTATGTTATGTATATTATATTATATATTGTATTAATCTGTACAGAGAGATGATTCAGTTTCTCAGCCACCTTAGGGCTAGGTTTAAATAATGCAGCAAAGTTATTCACAGAATTCCCATGTAAGACATAATTACATCAAGTATACATAGATCAAATTACTTAGAGGGCTTAAAATGTACTGGTTCTGAGAAGGAGGATTTACTTGTCACCAAGATAACCAAGAAAACTTGAAAATTAATAACTTGGAACAAAAGAACAAAGCAATACAACAGTTATCACCAGCACATTTTGAGTCCCAGATGTTTCATGTATCTATCTCATTCCTAAATAACTTTTTTTTGACAATGTGCTTACTGTCAGGACAGCTTTTCTGGTTCCAAATCTAGAGGTTTGTACAACCCTTTAAATTTGATTTTACAATTTTGAAACTTCAGAGAATTTCAATTTATATATATATTTGCTGTTTCTGTCTTTACCTAAATCCTGTACTTGACATAAATATTTTAAAATGTTATGTGGCAACTATAAAATGAACTCTTTTGCTTTCTAAAAAATCATCACATTCTAAAAATAGGAAAATAGTTTCCCTTTATGATGTACCATTGTAGATATAATTTATGTATAAAATACAATAAATCTTTAATTAATAAATCCTTAATACAATTTTGAGAATTTATTACCTAAACATAGTTGAGATCTGTATTTTCATGAAAGATAAATTTGTAAACCAATCATATACATGTATATAGTTCTTAAAGAAAACAGTCTATTCCTGTTTCTTTCTTAAAATTTACTATTCCATTTATTTATTTATTTTTGTCTTTATTTAATCATGTCCCCATTAGGAAAATATTATCCCACTCTTATAATGTTCATATTTGAATCCTATCATAGCAATTCAGAGATATACTTATCAATCTATTATTTAATAGATTTAGTGTTTAAAAAAACTTCATTATAGAAATTTTCTACAGAAGTAAAAAGACATAGCAATTACATTCCCAGAAATTTTACCTTAAATAGCAAATCTTCACTAGCCATAACATAGGGCTTAAATATGTTTCCTGCTATTTCCCTAATATTAAATAGTCAACAGTTTTCAAATATCCAGTTTTTATTACCTTCTTTTAAAAGACCAATTCATATATAGCAAAATCCAAATTAAAAGTTTTTTCCACCAGCCTTTCTGATTTACAGTAATCTCTCAAATTTTACAATATAGATTTGGAAATGCAATACAATTTAGAAATACTGTAATAAAGCAAACAATAAATTTCATTTCTAAATTGTCACATATTATCTTAGGCATTTAAAAACCACTTTATAGTTTTCAGATACAGAACAATTAAATTAAAGAAATAATATAGTGCCTATTATATGCCAGTCTCTGTTAAGCACTTTATAATCATTATGTCATTTTGATCTCACAATCATCTTGGGACATGGATACCATTATTTTTTTCTTTATTAACAGGAAAGTGGGGCAGAGATAAGATAGCTTGCCTATTAATACATATCTGTAACCAGAACAGAGAAGGGTAGGCTCATCAAGGGCAGAGACTGGCTGGGTACCCCACCTTGTACTGCCACATTAGGCACTGCTAAGGGCACCTGGCCTCTTTCAGGTGGGACTAAACCTTGGCAGATCCCTCTCAGCTGCCAGGACCTGCCATGCGTTAGCCCCACCTTGAACTGACTGACCAGGTTTTGTGGGGTATCTTAGGGGACACTCCTGCTTAAGGGCTGGCTTGGCTGGTGCCAAGAGCTTCTCATTAATGGTAAATTCCTAGTGGCCTGGCAAAGCAAATGTTGTCCATATGGTCTGATTCCTCCCTAACCCCTAACAATCCCTAACTGCTGGATGCTGGGACAGGATAAGCAGGATGTACTGCATCTGTATGATACCCCTAGACCTGCCAGGCTACTGAATGCCCACAGTTATAGAGGCATTGGGGCCACTTCTGAGAGTGGATAATTCCAGTTTCCCTATAATTCTCCAACATTCTCTTTTCTTAATTTGACCTGAGATAAGAGTGCTTAACAGAAGACAATGGTTGTAATGGTCTTGTTAGCAATCTCCACAACTGAAATACAAGATGACTCCTGGGGAGGAATGTGGAGAAGGCAAGAGGGCTTAATGAGTCTCCTCTCCTCTTGCTATCTCTTCCTAGAGCCTTATCATGCTGAATGATCAGTCTCCTGGGGAGGATCCCTCAGTATCTTCTGGGTTACTTTCCCTTTTTCATCATCTTTATTCTACATTGTTTTCCAGTGACCAAGTTTCTTACAGTTAAAAACAAACCCTTATCTTGTGTATCTTCTGCATTAAAGAGATTATACTTTCCTCTCCTAATGGTACAGAAGAGATTAGAAGACTAGTTTCATCCTATTCCACTTACTTTGGTCTCAAGGGGGATATTCAGTGTCAAAATGTTGCCCATCAGAAATAGCTGAGTTGTTTAAAGATAGGGGGAGGGTGTATGTAAAAATTAATAAAATGAAATAAAAGCTAAAAAGTCAGAGAAAAATTAACAGAAATTTCTATAAGGTACAAAAAGGTTACCTTTTTTTTCTCTTCATTCTCTTCATTTCTGGGCTCACTATCAAAGCCCAACAGGGGTCCTCAAACTATGGCCACAGGCCAGATGCAGCAGCTGAGAACGGTTATCCCCCTCACCCAGGGCTATGAAGTTTCTTTATTTAAAGGCCCAAAAACAAAGTTTTTGTTTTTACTATAGTCTGGTGAATTGGTCCCCTATTTTAAAAGTTTCAGGACTCCTGCCCTAGAACAATAAAATTATCAATCTAATTACCTTAAAAAAAATTTTTTTTTAACTTATATAAGATTTAATCCTTAACTTTTTTCTTAAAACTTGTTCCACATGTTGGTACTCCAAAATTTATTAGGATATTTCAGAAGGGAGTGAGTGAGTTCCTGGAATTACCCCAAAGTTTCAGGAATTCTTTCCTACAATCTTAAAACGATTAATTTTTTAACTCCTTAATAATTAATCTCCAAACCTTCAGAATCTGCTAAAATATTTCTAATGGTTTTATAAATTTTAATCACAACTTGTCAAATGTTGGAAAAATGTAGGAAAAAAAGAAAAGTGTCTTTTAGGATTTTTTTTTCTTATAATCTTATAATCTAATCTTCCATGGATAAACTAAAGTGGAACTAGTTCTGCTTACAGGGCCAACTGTTTCAGTGATGAAAATTAATTAGTCTTTCCCAGTATTCTAAACTCAGGTTTTCTTTTTTTTTTTCCTGTCTGGCTGCATTTTTAATCTTTTGAAGTTACAGAATCTAGCTCACAATACAAGCACAACACAGACATTCTATATTTTATAAAAACACAGGCACAGACATAATGACAAGATAATGCAAATGACAAGGTGTGCAAATTTAATTTTATCCAGTTGACTTGGTGCAAACAGTTGATTAGGGGAGGTATATAGTGTTAAGGTATGCAGAGGAAAAAAGCACATAGCAGCAAATTCTATAGAGATGAGCAGAGAGCAGAGGTTTGGGTGGGGAGGGGAGCGGGGTTCTGGGTATGGGCCCTGGAGTTTTCCTTAAAAAGAAAGGGAAACTAATCAAGGGTGAGCTCAGAGGAATAGAGTAGGAAAGAATGGTGTTCTCAACAGCTGAAAGGAGAGAAAAGAGTTCAGAATCTGGAGATATCTCTGGTGGTTATCTAGTCCAACCCTACTAGAGAATTCCATTTAGTCCTGTTCCATATCAAATTCCACTTCTGACAGCATATCAACCACACTGTAATCAAACAAAGAGACAGGAAAATCAGAGAACAAACATAAGTTTAATTTATTTCAGAGTGAGGAAAACACTTGAAAGTGGAAGTCTCCCTCTCCTGAGGAGGACTTACCATGCTGGAGCAAAGACAATGCTTTATATACATAAAAGTGGGTGAACCATGACATAATCATTCCTAGGTCTTGAGTAGCACTTCCTCAGGAGTGGACAGTGTAAGCGTTCCTGGGGTCTGTGGAAACAAGTCTCTAAGTTGATTGTTTCACAGTGGGGTACTGAACCAGAGTTAGTATGGTGGGAACAGGACTGCAGTACTTGGTTCAGTTCATTTGGCAGCTACAAATGAGCATGGGGAGATGTGATGGATCACCTGCTTTTGGTTCTCAAATCCCTGGGAATTAGGGGAAGCTCCCTTAGTGAATATCTGCTGCTGGTCAAAGCTATATATTTTGCCAGAGGGTAAGGTCATCCAAAGCACAAAGGATTGTTGTTATGCTGAGCTCAGGGCACAGTAAGGCCTTAGCTCTGGGAAACAGGGTGTCTCCAAGATATTTTGACACCAGCAGAATTTGAGCATATTGAAGGAAGAGACTTTTTTTTTTTTTTTACATAACTAGACTAACTAAACATTTATCAAATTAAATTGAACATGGAAAAGAATGAAAAGGCACATTGCACTTGTGGCAGAGTGCATGTCAAGTAGGAGTAGTCATGTTGTTTCATCACAGATCTATCACAGTTTATAACTGAGAGGGGGAAAAAACAAGTTTAGCAATTGTTTTAAAAGAATATGACATTATTTTTATTGATTTATTTTTTCCACTTTTATGTTATTTTCCAGTCTATAATCTTCATTCGTGATCGAAATGCACACGGTCAGGAGCTATCTGGTTATATTGACTACGCACACAGGCTTAAGATGGAAGATTTCGAAGTCTACTTCACTGGGAAAAGAAAACTGCTTCCAAGGCCCACTGATTTGAGGTAAGTTATATGTAATTTCTTATAAAATTTTTCACCCCAACCAATCAGATTATATTATCTGTTAAAGAAAGGATATTCCCATTTTGTCTTAAGTGGAAAAATACTTACTATTTTTTTATATTATTTTTCATATGGAGAAAAAAAAATTTGGACCTTAAAATCTTATTTAAAAATGAATGTTGAAAACTGTTTTTTACATGTAAATTGAAAAAATGCTTACTAAAAAACCCCATACAAACTAATTATCTCCTTCCTTTTGGGAAGTCTTTTTCCAAAAATATCAAAATGTCACTTGGGCTTGAAATGTTGAAAATTCCTAATAAATACCAAAGAATTATTAAAAAGTAAAGGTTTGAGATTAACTTCCAAGATCATATTTCTCCAATGAAGTTGATAACTACAAATAATTTGGCCTGTGACAGGCTTCATTCATCTTATGTCAAAAAGAATGCTGTGGATAAATATATTAAGAGATTCACTGGATTTCTGTAGTTAAATATGATTGAGAAGGATGCATTTAAATTAGTTCTTTAAATGCAATAATATCATAATGTATACTTTCAGAACAGTAAAATGAACCACTACAAGTTTGGAAAATAGTCTTGGAAAAAACCCATAGAACTTTGATGAAGTAAAAGGCCCATCATTCCTAAGACACTTAAAGATTAATATTATCTGTTACAAGAAATAGGCACAGTAGTTCTTCTTGGAACAAATGATAAGCAGGTTAAAAAAAGCTATTGAAATACATTTGTAACAAATAGACAACACATCACTCAATCAGGTAGTAAGCGTTTATGGAGCTCTATATTAGGTGTTATGCTAAGAACCAAGGATTTTTTTTTTAAGTTAATAGTCCCTGTTCTCAATGGAGAGAACATGTTAACATTTATGTATAAATAAGATATAGATAAGATAAACTAAAAGCAGTGGGAAGGCATTAGTACTGAGCTGGATCATATTATTGGATATTACAGAAGTTGTGAATTTTTTACCTGAGACTTGAAGGAAGCTAGTAAATCCAGAAGGCAGAAGTGAGAAAAAAGAAAATTATAGGCATGGGAATAGCCAGTGAAATTTTTCTGTGAGACATTTACCAATAATTTTGCAAGAATCATAGACAAAAAACCCTGGATTTTAAATTTCCTATTTTGTCTTAAATCTGGCCCTCCGTTACTTTTCCAAAAGGGTCAGTAAATGTAAGAGAAAACTAACAATAAATGTAACATTATAATCAAGATGACCAAAAAATATGAAACAGGCTAAGCATCTTAATAATGTTCATTTATGTAGCAGTTATCTTGGTTCATTGTATCTTGAATTTAGCTGTCTTTTTCATGAAATCATCTGCTTCTGGAAAATAATATTCAATGTAATTCTGAGTCAAAAAAAATCTGTTCTAGACCACTGTCTATAAATTGTTTCACTTGGTTAGCTTACACTCAAATGGGCCATTTTATCTTTTTAGGGTTGTTTCTTCCTTTCAGATCTATTTACTGGCTACTTGTTGTGATAAGTAAAGTGATCAGACTTTGTATAATTTAACAGTATTTGATAAAATCTAATGATATCAGCCTTCAAATAATTACTTTATATGATGAAAATCTTATGATGTTTAACTTTATAATCATCAGGGCTCTAGAGAACAAAACAAAAAAATCAAACCAGAATACTCTTCTGAAAAGTGCTAAGAATTCTGTTTTTACATACTTCTTGTTCATTCTTCCTTGCCCTATTGGTGATAATGGAGAGTTCATTTTTGCATTAGCCCATAGTATTTCAACAAAGTACTGATATGATGATTACTTTGTGGATGTATTGTTCATTGAATAGTAATTGCAGAACTGTTTTTACAAAAATTGAACTTGATAATCAATGCATATTGTGAAAAGAAATGATATGATAGAAACCATGTAATACATCACTTCCGGGTTCCTGGAAACTAATATTATACATCAGAAGTATGCTGCGTTTCATGGACTCTTAAATGTCAAATCCCCATGGTACAAATATAGACTTCTCTCAAAGTATCTTGGAGACCAAATAAGGACCTTTGAAGTGAATCATTATCACAGACCAACTATATAGCCTGTAATCTCCAGTATCTCAAATCTTAATAACTGAAGAATTATGTGTGTTTAATACTGTCATCCCAAGTACACTTACCCTCCAAGCATGGCATGAACAGCTTCATATAATATGGAGAGAGATCTAGCCAAGAAACTCTTATGTCCTATGGGAAGTAGATGAGGTAGCCATCATCTCAGCACCATCAGCTACTGGAGTTGTACTGATGATAATTTCAACAAGCTCTCCCAAAATGAGCTATCGTGCCACTCGTTTTATTTATTTACAGATTATTTTGCCTACTAATACTATTGCATTCTATAGATTTTTGTCCATAGAACATTAGATATAAAAGAATAATAGGAGAGCATCTTGACTCAAAGATTGCTTTGCATCAAAATTTCATTGACAAATGATAAAACTGATCCATAAAAAGTTCCTTATCATCCTAAAAATATTATGATAGACTTAAAATTCCTTTTTTACCTTTTATGCCAATAATATTTTTGTTTTGGTTCAGAAACCTTATGTCTTAATACTTCAAAAGTTTCTACTCCTAAGGAAAAGTCTATCTTAAATCAAAGCTACATAATAATTAATAAATTTTTGAATTTAATTTTAGCCTGTTTTTCATAGATTTTTACTGATATCTTTTGTTTGCACATTCATTAGATTTGTTCTGGTATCCTTTTCTACTCTTCTTCCAAAGAGTCAGCCCTTATATCAAAGTATTTTTAAATAAAAAGAATGAAAGAAAAATATTAGCAAATCAGTTATCTTTATAAATCTAACATTATATTGAATGTTCCACATACTTTTTGCCTGATATGATAGGGGACCTCTCACCTCAGCAAAGAAACAAGCTAAATTTCTTCTAATATATAGTCTTTGGGTCATATACATATATGTGTGTGTATTTAATATTTTTATTTTCCCCAATTACATATAAAACAACTTTATATATTTGTTTTTAAAACTTTGAGTTCCAGATTCTACCCCTTTCTTCCCTCACCATCCTTTAAGAAGATACATGTGAAGTTATGCAAAACATTTCCATAAAAGTTATGTTGCAAAAGAAAACATAGAGCTCTTCTCCTTCCCCCTCAAAACAAAACAAAACAAAAAAAAAAAAAAAAAAAACCTCAAATAAAGACAATCATTTCTTTCTCTGGATATGGATAGCATTTTTCATCATAAGTGCTTCAGAATAGACTTGGATCATTTATTGCTGAGAACAGCAAAATCATTCACAGCTGATTATTCCACAATATTGCTATTACTTTGTGCACAGTGCATTTCAATTTCCTTGAGTTCATGGAGGACTTTCCAGGTTTTTCTGAGAGCATCCTGCTTATCATTTCCCATGAAACAATAATATTCCATCATAATTACATATCACAATTTATTTTAGCCATTCCTCAATTGATGGACATCCCCTCAATTTCCAATTCTTTGCCTTGAGAATTGCTACAAGTATTTTGTCCATATAGGTCCTTTTCCTTTTTAAAAAAATTTCTTTGGGGATTCATGCTTAGTTATGGTATTATGGTATTATAAATAATTTTATAATCCTTTTGGCGCAGTGTTCATATATTTTGATCATTTATCATTTGGGAAATGGCTCTTTTTGGGGGGAGGGGTAAATTTGACCCAGTTCTCTATACATTTGAAAAATGAAGGCATTGTTTGAGAAACTTAATCCAAAAGTATTTTCCTAATTACTCTTGCTAACCATATTTCCCCCTAATTTATTCTATTCTCTCTCCTTTCACCCTGATCTCCTTAAAAATTTATTTTTCTACTCACCACCCACTCCCCCAGGATTCCTTCTCTTCTATCACTTTCTCTTCTTCTTTTGTGTCCTCCCATTTTCCTGCAGTGTAAGATAGATTTCTACATTCATATTGAGTATGTATGTTTTATTTCCATTTTGAGTTAATTCTGATGAAAGAAGTAAGGTTCACTCCCTCTCTCCTTTTCTTCTTCCCCCTCCACTGTAAAAGTTTTTCTTGCCTGTTTCATGACAGATATGGCATTCTACCCCTCTCCCATTCTCCCCAGTACATTCCTCTCTCACTCCTTAATTTTTTATTAATTATTAATATATTTTTAAATATTATTCCTCATTTTTGTTCCTTTAGTCTATATACTCATTCTAACTGCCATAAAAATGAAAAACTCTTTACAAATATCACCCTCCAATGTAGGAATGTAAACAAATAAACCTTATTAAGTCCCTTATGATATCCCTTTCCTAATTAAGCCCTCATGCTTCTCCTGAGACCTATATCTGAAAGCTTCTATTCAGCTCTGGTCCTTTCATCACTTGTGGGTTCTAATACTCTAAAATTTGTTTAGAGTCACTGTTTAAAGCCTCGGGAAGAGAGCTTGGCAAGTCACTGCTTTTATTCCATTGATACTGGCTTCACCTTCTCTGAATTTAATTTTTTAGGTTATAAATTATATTAATTTTTATATATTTCCATATTAATCATGCTGTGAAAGAAAAATCAGAATCAAAAGGAAAAACCATGAGGAGAAAAAAAAAAAACAGAAGTAAAAGGAGAAAATACTATACTTTGATCTTCATTCAGTCTCCATAGTTCTCTTTCTAAGATGTAGATATCATTTTCCATCCAAAGTTTATTGGGATTACCTTGTATCACTGAATACTGGGAAGAACCAAGTCTGTTACACTTGATCATCATACAATCTTCTTGTTGGTGTTTACAGTGTTTTCCTATCATATTTGCTTCTCTCAGCATCAGGTCATGTAAATCAGTTCATTTAAAATCAATCTGTGCATTCTTTTTTATAGAATAATAATATTCCATTACATTCAAATACTACAATGCAACCACAAAAAGAGCTGCTACATATATTTTTTTAATTAAAGCTTTTTATTTTTCAAAACATATATGTGGACAATTCTTTAGCATTAGCCCATTGCAAAACCCTGTTTTCCAATTTCCCCCCTTCCTTCATGCCTTACCCTAAATGGCAAGTAGTCTAATATATGTTAAACATGGCAGAAATATGTATATTTATTTGTAAGCAATATATGCTTACAAAGTTATACAATTATCATGCTGCACAAGAAAAAAAGGCAAGCAAAATAAACAACAACAAAAGGAGTGAAAATGCTATGTTGTGAATCACACACAATCCTCTCTCAGGATGTAGATAGCTCTCTTCATCACTGAACAAGTGGAACTGGTTTGAATCATCTCGTTGAAGAAAGCCTCGTCCATCAGAACTGATCATCGTATAATCTTGCTGTTGCCATGTATAATGATCTCCTGGTTCTGCTAATTTCACTTAGCATCAATTCATGTAAGTCTTTCCAGGGCTCTCTGAAATCATCCTGTTGGTCATTTCTTACAGAACAATAATATTCCATAACATTCATATACCACAATTTATTCAACCATTCTCCAACTGATGGTCGTCCATTCAGTTTCCAGTTTGGGCTGCCACAAACAAAAGCAAAAAGCAAAAAGCAAAAGCAAAAGCACATGCAGTTCCCTGTCCCTCCTTTAAGATCTCTTTGGGATATAAGCCCAGTAGAAACACTGCTGGATCAAAGGGTATGCTATATACATTTTTGTACACATGAATCTTTTTTTTTTCTGTTATATAGTTTCTTTGGGATACAGACTCACTTGTGAGATGGCTGAATGAAATGGAGAATTGTTCCAAATTGCTCTCCAGAATGATTGGATCATTTCACAACTCCATCAAAAATGATTAGTGTCCCAGTTTTCCCACTTCTCCAACATTTGTCATTATCTTTTACTGTCATCTTAGCCATTCTGAAAGATGTGAAGTAGCACCTCAGAGATATTTTAATTTGCATTTCTGTAATCAATAGTTACTTAAAACATTTTTCATATGATTATAGATAAAATTAAATTCTTCATCTGAAAATTATCTGTTCATATTCTTTGACCATTTATCAATTGGGGAATGACTTGTATTCTTAATAAATTTGACACAGTTCTCTATATAGTTCAGAAATGGGCCTTTATCAGAAACACTGGTTATAAATTTTTTCCCCAGCTTTTTACTTCCATTCTAATCTTGGCTGTATTGGTTATGATTGTGCAAAACCTTTTTAATTCAGTACAATCAAAATTATCCATTTTGAATTTCATAATGTTCTCTAGTTTTTCTTTAGCCTTAAATTCTTGCCTTCTCTAAAGATCTGATAAACAATCCCTGACTCTCCTAAATTACTTATAGAATCATCCTTTTTGCCTAATTCATGTACACATTTTGACTTTATTTTGGTATGGATTGTGAGAGAATGTAGATCTATGCTGAATTTTTGCCATACTAGTTTTCTTAAAACTTTTTTGTCAAATAATGACTCCTTATCCCAGAAGCTAGTCTCTTTGGGTCTATCAAAGAATAGATTACTGTAGTCATTGAATACTTTATCTTATGTATCTAACTTCACTGATCTACCACTTTATTTCTTATCCAGTAGCAGATGGTTTTGATAATTGATGCTTTATAAGTTTTAGGTCTGGTTCTGCCATGCCATCATACTTTGCCTTTTTTCATAATGAATTTATTTTTAAGAGATTAGTACTTAGCAATAACACCAAATGACATTCAAAAAAAAACTATTCATCAACTTAAGATTGACTTACCAATCTATAAGAATTCTTCTTATAATGAAGTAAATATTTCCCTACATAATCAAAAGTGAGAAAACCTACCATTTAGTTGGGTTTTTATAACAGAAGTTTGTCAGAAAATTAAGTCTTTAGTAATATAAATACGGAACTTGCTCCTTGGAAGCAGGAGCCTTTTTTCTTCTTAATTTCTTTTTGTTTTTGTCTTCATATTTCACTGAAAAAGTTAAGACTAGTCACCAAGAACTCCCTTTTATACCCTCCTTTTCATCTCATTGGTTGATTTGTACCATTGCTTCGTCCTTCACCACGTAACATATGAAAAGGTAAGAAGGCAAGAAGAAATACCATTAAAAGTAAGTTCATACACATGCCATTTATGGGCCACTTCAAGTAATCTCACTGTTGTTTCTTATTTTATTCCTAGTTTCTGATTTTCAGTCTCTACCTTCTTGCCTACATGCACAATGATAGCATTCTATTATCTCATACCTCTCTTTTTGTCTTATTTTCTTCTAGCTTCTGAACTCATAACTGAACTGAAACTTCTCCCTCCAAAGTCACTAATATGCTTGTTTCCCAGCCTTCATCCTCATAGATTTGTCATCAGCCTTGGTCACTGTCAATCACTCTCTCTCCCTGGATCCTTTCTTCTCGCTACTCTCTCTCCTACCTGCCTGACCACCTTTTTTTAGTCTTCTTTGCTAGATCCTTATCCATCCTTCCTGATATCTATCCAGGCACTTTTCTCTCTCTCTCTCTTTATTTTACTTCATGATCTCATTAGCTCCAATAGGTTCTACTAACTATTTTCATGTCTATGTATCTAGCTCTGTTCTCACTTCTAACCTTCACACTTAATGTCTCCAACTGCTTATTGGATAATTCAAATTAAAGACATCTTAAAATTCACCATGCCCAAACCCAATTTCATTATCTTTCTTCCCAAAACCACCTTGTATTCTTATCTTTCCCATTATTTCTATAATTATTATCACCACCTTCTCAGTCATTCAGGCTTTCAAGTTAAATGACATTTTCAACTCCATACTTCCTCACATCCTCCATATCCAATCTATTGTTAAATCATTCTCTCCTTTGATACTGCCACCACCCTGATGTAGCTCACACTACCTCAAATGGAATGATTATAATAATGTGCTGATTATCTCAAGTCTCTCCTGATTCCAGGCTACTGTCAGCTCAGCTATCAAAGCTTCCCTAAAGCACAGCCTGCCATGACACCCTCTTATTCAGCAAACTTAATGGGCTCCCCTTCACCTTCAAGTGACAAATATAAAATCCTCTGACCCATTTTTGCCTCTAGCCATCTTAGACTTACCTTTCCCCGACCTCTTCAGAAGTCTGTGATCCAGCAGGACTGGCCTCTTTGCTATTATTCACACTTGACATTCCATCTTCAGACTGGGGCTTTTTTTGGCTATGCCCTTTACTAGGAATGTTTTTCTTTCATCATCTCTACCTCCTAGCTTCCTTCAAATCCCAGCTAAAAAAATCCACCTCTTCAAGGAGTTTTTCCTGATCCACATTAGTGTTAGTTGTGTGTGTGTGTGTGTGTGTGTGTGTGAAGAGACAGACAGACACATACATACACACACACACACACACACACACACACACACACACACACACAGAAAGAGAGAGAAGAGAAAAATACAGAGAGAAAGAGAGCTCTTTTTTATTGTCTCTATTTTGTTCAGTTTCTATCCTTTGTGCATAATTGTTTGCCTGACAATCTCCTGAATTAGACTATAACTCCTTGAGAGAAGGAATTATTATTGCTTTTCTTTGTATGCTTAGTGCTTAGCATGTTGCCTAGAACATAACAGGGACTTAACAAGCACTAATTTACTGACTGTTGTTGATTATTAAGAACTCACTATGTACAAAACACTACTAAACACTAGGGATACAAATAGAAAAGTAAAATCTGCTGCTCTGAGAAATTTCACATTTTAGTATCTAAGATAACACATTTAGAAGGCTTAAACTACATGTAAAATGGAAAGATCCCATAGTCCTTAGGGTATAGCAAGCAAAGCAGATACCTCTTATTTAGTGTCATTTTTATTGATAAAATCATACCAGTTTCTAATTCCTAGGACTTTGACAGTGAGAAACTTCTACAAAGATTATGCTCCAGAAGCATTGCTACTCCCAAGACTTTTGAGTTCAAGAGCCTATATGGAAAGTGGTCATGATAGTGTTAGTAGTTTGATTTGCCTGCCATTTGATAACTTTGTACGTCTTTCTCAAGGATCCTTGCCTTAGGCTTTTCTGCCATGTTGGTGGCAGTCATCCATTTATTAATATGACTGGCTTCCTGGAATGATTGCTTTGGAAACTCATATGGAAGTAGTACTAGTGATTTTAAAAGTTCCAGTCTTTTAAGCTTACCTGTCTGTGAGTTGTCATTGTGTACCAATTGGTATAGCAGTAACCAAAAAAAAAAAAAAAAAAAAAAAAAAAAACATTCTCCCTAGTGATTAACTCGAGATGAAGGTCCTATCTGACTTAGGAAACCAAAGACCTAATCACTTACATTAATTCTTTGATCTTTGCCAAGCAAATAACTAAAACTTTTATAATTCTTTGATATAAAATGCATATATATAAATATAAAATGTATGGTAGGAGATTTGTTAGATTTGAAGTCAGATCCAAATCTTTATATCTTTATTGTTTTATTTATTCTGTAGCTTTGAGCAACTCATCTCTCTAGTCCTCCTCATTCATCTCCACTTATGTAAAATAAGGAGGTTGGATGAACTTTATTAAAAGTGCCTTCTAAATCTAACACTTATGAAGTATCAATATAACAATTGATGTATCTAATAGATGATTATAGATGTATGTAGTTAGAAAGGATCTTAGAAGTCACCTTCTCATTTTATAGTTGAAGAACTGAAGTCAAGGTTAAGTACTTTGCCCAGTCATATAGCTGGTAGTATCCAAGCCTCCAAGACAAAAATGTCCCTATTCAACATCCCTGGTATTAGTTCTAAATGCTTTAAAGAGGTAATCTGTGAATTTGGAAGGAAGGTGAATATCATGGGTGAAAAATTATTCTCATATGAAAGATAGAAGATTTTGATGTAAAGAAAAATAAAATTGCTTTGCTTTGGGCCTTAAAAACCTTCTTTACATCAAGGAACCTTCAGATGATTATAATTTCATAATTTGAAAATTCTTAATTTGGTATTTTTAGCAGAAGTTACAACACTCCTGGTATTCATGGTTAAGACTGTGGTATTTCAGCCATCCTGTCCCCACCCTGACCACTTCCCTTCTATCATTGTATTTGGCAGAAAGTGTCCCTTTGTACTTAACTAAGCCTTCATTTCTGTCATCATGGGTAGAAATTATAGTGACCCACAGTCTTATGTGTGGAATAGCTTTGGAAAAAACTAAAACTGGCTTTTAATTATGGCTTCAGCCTAAAATTGCTTAAGGGAAGATTGGCCATGGCATGTTGAACCTCAGTTTGTTTCCCAAGATACTTTTAACATTTCTACGTTGCCTAGAATGTATTGTTTCCATAATTTTAAAAATATCAATTTGGAACTCACTTTTCAATTTAAAAAAGTATTCATAAAATGAGATTTTATTTAAACTTTTAAAAAATCATAATGTTTTTTTCATTGTGCCAAAATGATTATTATAGATCGAACTAGAAGGTTAGAATTAGGTAGTATTGGAAGAAATCTCCTAAACTGACTTCAAGAGAAAATCTTGCACTGGGATAGAATTTCAGTTTTAAGGAAAACTTTTTTTTATCCCAATGTTCTCTAATGTTTTAAATAGGAATGGGTGTTGGATTTTGTCAAATGCTTTTTTTGCATCAATTGAGATAATCATGATTTCTTTTAGTTTGGTTATTGATAGAATCAATTATTCCTAGCCCTACATTCCTAGTATAAAGCCTACTTGGTCATAGTGTATGATCATGGATATAAATTGCTAATATTTTATTTGGTTTCGATATTGATTAGGGAAATTGGTCTATAATTTTCTTTTCTCTGTTTTGACCTTCCTAGTTTAAGTATTAATAAGGAATTTGGTGTAGGACTTCTTCTTCCCTTATTTTTTTTCAAATTGTTTATATAGCATTAGAATTAATTGTTTTTTTAAATTTTTGGTAGAATTCACTTGTAAATCCATCTGATCCTGGAGATTTTTTCTTAGGGAAATTAATGTCTTGTTCAATTTCTTTTTTCTAAAATGGCACTATTTAATTATTTCCTCATCTGTTAACCTAGGAAATAAATACTTTTGTAAGTTTTTATCCATTTCACTGAAATTATCAGTTTTATTGGCATACAATTGTGCAAAATAGTTTGAAATTATTGCTTTAATTTCTTCATTAGTGGTAAGGTCACCCTTTTCATTTTTGATACTGTTATTTTGATTTTCTTTTGTTCCTTTTTTCTAATAAAATTAATCAAAACTTTATCTATTGTATTGATTTTTTTCACAAAACCAACTCTGTTTTGGTTGTTAGTTCAATTGTTTTCTTACTTTCAATTTTATTAATCTCTCCTTTGATGTTCAGAATTTCTAATATGGTATTTAATTGGGGATTTTAAATTTGTTCTTTTTCTAGCCTTTTTTTAGCCAAATTAATTGATCTTCTCTTTATTTTGTTCATTTAGTGATATAAAATTTCCCGTAAGAACTGCCTTGGTTACATCTCATAAGTTTTGGTTATGTTGTCTCATTATTGTCATTCTTTTGGATGAAATTATTAATTGCTTCTATGATTTGTTGTTTCACCCATTCATTCTTTAGGATTAGATTATTTAGTTTCCAATTAATTTTGGGTCCATTTTTCCATAATCCCTTATTACTTGTAATTTTTATTGTGTCATGATCTGAAAATTATGCATTTCCTATTTCTGCTTTTCTGCATTTGATTGCGAGGCTTTTATGCCCTACTATATGGTCAGTTTTATATGGTCTATCAAAAGGCTATCATACCTAACTTTTCTATTCATTTCCTTATTTCTTGTTTACTTTGTTGTTATATTTATCTAATTCTGAGAAGTAATGGTTATTATAGTTTTAGTATCTGTTTCTTCCTGTAACTGGCTTAACTTCTTTTCTAAGAATTTGGAAGCTGTACCTTGGTATATACGTTTATTATTGATAACACATCATTGTCCATGGTATCCTTAACAAGATGTAATTTCCTTCCTTATCTCTTTTAATTAAATTTCTTTTGGTTTTTGTGTTAATCTGAGATAAGTATTGCTACCTTTTTTTTTTTTTTTACTTCAGCTGAAGTATATATTGCTCCAGCCTTTTACCTTTATTCTGTATGTATGTATATCTCAGCTTCAAATGTGTTTCGTATAATCATTTTATTGTAACATTCTGATTTCTGCTTCCATTTTATGGGACAATTCATCCATTCACATTCACAGTTCACTAATTCTGTATTTCCTGCCAATCTATTTTTCCCAAGTTATATTTTTTTCTCTCCTTTCACCTTTTCCCTCCTTGCCAGTGTATTGCTTATGACAGCACCTCCCTCAACCTCCCTTTTTTCATCCCGTTCCCCTTTTCTTATCCCTTTCTTCTATTAGCCTCACCCTTACTTTTTCCTTTCCCCCTCCTACTGCTCTATAGAGTGAGACACTAAGTATAAATGTTACTCCATTTTGAGTCAAATTTGATGAAATTAAGACTCAAATAATGTTCATTCTCCTCCCTTGTTTTGCTCAACTATAATAGATCTTTCGTGCCTGTGCCTCTTCTCTTCATGTGGCATAATTTATCTGATTTTATGATCCTTTTTCTTTTCCTTCTACTTCAGTCCCCCTTTTCAACCCTAATTTTTTTATATCATCACATTAAAGCCGATTTAGAACTAACTGCCTTGACAAAGATAGAGTTCTCAAAAGTTACTCGTGTTTTATTTCTTTGTAGGGATGTAAACACTTTAACTCTAAAAATATTTTTTCTTTCATTTACATTTTTATGCTTGAATCTATATTTAGAGATCAAATTTTCTGTTCTCTGGCATTTTCATCAGAGATGATTGAAAGTCCCCTATTTCATTGAATGCCCATCTATTCCCCTGAAAGATAATGCTTAACTTTGCTGGACAGTTGGTTTTTTGGTTGTCATCCAAGGTCCTTTGCCTTCTGGAAGATCCGGAAGAGCCAAGCCCTCTGATCCTTTAATATGGAAGATACTAGGTTTCGGGTAAATCCTGATGCGGGTCCACTATACTTGAATTGTTTATTGCCATATGCTTGAAGTAATTCTGCAATTTATAATGATAATTATAGTGGTAATTCTGAAATTTAGCTACAGTATTCTTTAGTTTTCATTTTAGATTTGGGAAAGATGTTTAGCCTTTCTTGAGGGCTAATGGTCATTCTAATCTGTTACTAGTACAAGGAGGAATGCTTTGTAACCAATGTTCTGGCTATACCAATAGAATGCCTTTACTAAAAAACTGAATCTACTAGCTCATAAAAGGGAAGCACAAGAATGGAGAAATGGGAAGAGTTTCAACTAATATTTAAGAGAATAACTCACAGACACGAGATTGTACCTACTTGGACTAGGCCATTATTAACCAATCCTCTCTTATATTAAAAAAAAAAAAAGCAATTGATAACTTCAGTGAAGTAACAAAATATATAAATCCACACAAAAATCATTAGCTTGTCTGTTCCAACAAAACTCAGCAGGGAGATAGAGGGGAAAAAAATTTTTATTCAATATCAAAATGTATTGGGACCAGTAGATAGCATTGGAGTTGGAGTCAGAATAATCTAAATTTAAAAATGGCCTCCTCCACTATGAAATGCATATAATAATAGTGCTGACTTCAAAAGATTGTTTGATGTTATCAAATGAGATATTTTTAAATTAATAAAATTGCTTAGCATGGGAAGTGCAGCTCCAAGACACATACAAATTATATGAATAAAATTTTAAAACACTTTATAGAAATAAAGATAATTGATAGAAGAGCTATTAATTCCTCATAGTTGAATTGTTGTTGTAATAAAAATGACAATACTATATAAATTAACTTATTTTATCAGTGTCATACAAATCACAGAAACTTATCTCAAGGATCCAAAAGTCAAGAATATCAAGTGGGAAGAAAGAGAGCTGCTTAAAAAAACAAATAGAAAAGTTAATTGGTGGCTGAGAATTACATAATTCTTATGTAATTAAGAAACATAATATCATAGTGTTTGATTCACTAACAAAAAAAGATGTCAAGAGACTAACTTGGTTATTCAACAACAACAACAACAAAAAAAAAAAATGGATAAGAAATGGGGAAGCAATCTGGAAGAAATTAGATTTAGACCAACAGTTCATACTATATGCCACAATTAGCTCCAAATGGATACATGAACATATGAAAGCCCATATTATGAACAAGATAGAAGAGAATGGAAGGTGATAGGCCTAGAACAAATGGATTGACAGGTGATCCTAATGTTTAAAGGGAAATGAATATCTAACTACCAAAATCATTCTCAATTTTTGAGAAAGAAAACACATAGTCTCCTGATAAGCCACACCAGGAAAAGGGTAACATAAAGAAAAAGAGACTTTATAGACAAATTTCATTGTAATGAGTGTCAGATGTGTTTAAACTGAAATTTTAAACTAAAATCTTATCAAAGAGATTTCATTAATAAAGCTTAAATACATTGTGAATTCTAATAGATTTGCACATATACTAGGATTGCAAGGATAGTTAAACTTCACTACTAAGCATATAAATTACGCATTTAGTAAATTAAGCAGCTAGGTGGCATAGTGGATAGAGTGTCATGCTTAGTCAGGAAAACCTGAGTTCAAATACAGTCCTAGACACTAGCTGTATGACCCTGTGCATATCACTTAATTCTGCTTACTTCAGTTTTCATATCTGTAAAATGAGCTGGAAAAGGAAATAGCAAGCTATTCCAATATCTTTGCCAAGAAAAACCTCAAATGGAGTCACAAAGATTCAAACACAACTGAAATGACTGAACAACAAAATTGTGACAAGCACTAGGCAAAGCTTTGGGTAAATGACAAAACAAAAAACAATTATTTCAATGGATATAGAAGAAAACTTTGAAAAAAATATTGTAATCTTTTTCAAAAAATAAAAGTAAATAGAATAGAAATAGAATGATACTGTTTAATGATTATATATGTATGTATGTGCATATTTTTATATTTATATGTGTGTGCATATTTTTATATTTATATGTGTATGTATGTATGTATAAAACCAAAATCTAATAGTATTTGCTAGCTGAAGATTTTTCAATAAGCATAGGCAGAAATCCAGGGTAAATAGGATTTCTACTCTATTTTGACATAGTTCTAAAAATACTAACTATAGTAATAAGCTTTAAAAGAGAAATCATGTATAAACATTGGGGAAAATAAATAAAATATTCCTATACAAATAACATGTTGATTTACTCAGACTATCTGAGTCAGCAAGAATATTCATCAAGATGATTAATCACTTCAATAAAATAGTAGAGTACAATATAAAAACAAAAATCCTTAGCATTTCTAGGCAGTACTTACAAAAACTAGGTAAGATAAATTCAAATCATGATTTCAAAATTAATTTATCAAGACATCCTCAAACATTATACACATACAATGTAGGGTACTCTTTTCAGAAATAAAGGAAGAAAAATAATTATGTAGTTCATGGTTGATTTGGACTAATAAAATAAAAATAATGATAACACCTAAATTAATGTATACATGTGTACTATACATATCAAATTGCCAAGGGAATACTCTATAGGCCAAGTCAAAATAACAATACTTTTGGACGTAGCAAAAGGCCTGGAACCGACAAAGGAAGTAATGAAAAAAAAAAAATGTAGAAGTAATAGTAATACCAGATCCCAAAGTATGTGGTAATCCAGCAATCATCAAAATGTTGGGTTTCAAAAGTGACTTATTTCAATATTGCTTTGCTTTAACTGATGATTTATATGACTCTACCATTCAATAAATATCAATTGCTTTCTTTTGTCCTTACAATAAAAATAAAAACATCCATTTTATGCATAATCAATTTGGAAATTTGCCTTATTTCACTATATCCATGTGTGTTTTGAGGGTCTTCTTTTTTATTTAATTTTTCAAATAGTAAACACTAATGGCCCAGCAAGTAGAGATTAAGCCGTCAGTAAAATCTGAAATCCATCCCCAGCTGTCTGACCCTAGGCAAGTCACTTAACTTCTGTTTGCCTTAGTTTCCTCAACTGTAAAATGATGGTAATAATAGCACCTACCTCCCATTGTTATTGAGAGTATTATATGAGATATTTGTTAATCTCTTGGTACCATGCCTAGTTTATAAGAAGGACTTGATGAATCTTGTTTTCTTCCCTTAACCCTAATTTCACTATTCACCTCCTCCCATTGAATTTTTAAAAAATGTATCTCCATAACAAATATATGCATGATCAAGCAAAGCAAATTTCACATTGTCATGTCTAAAAATATGCATATTTTAGTTTATATCTTGAGTTCATCTCTTCTCTCTTAGGAGATGGAAATAAATTTCATCTTTGCTCTTCTGGAATTGTTTGTCATTTCTAGTTCTCAAGTCTTTCAGAGTTGTTTATCTTTATTTTGTTGTTACTCTATAAATTGTTCTCCTGTTTGTATTTACTTCAAACTCTACCAGTTCATACCGCATTTTTTTTCCCTCTGAAACACTCATCATTTCATTTGGTTTGTTAATATTCCACTACATTCATATATAATTATTTTTAGTCGTCTTCTAATAAAGTACCTTCTTTATAATAGACACTGATGGTCAATACATAATAAACCTCTTAAGTTTCATGGCTATGTGAAAAGAGAGAGACTCTGTAAATAGTTCCTTATCTTCTCTATTCTCATATTTTATAAGGAATTTTAGAGTTTACTCTTAGTAATATCACTGACCATGTGTATAACAATAACCTTTGAAGCATAATTCCAACTTGCTTTCCTGAATGGCTGAACCAATTCAGAATACCATGAAAAGGATACAAGTATGCCTGTTTTACCTCAGTCCTTCCAAAATGTGTTATTTGGGAGGTCATCTTTGCTAGTCTGATAGTTGTTTTAATATGTATTTCTCTTATTAATGATATCATATTTTTTCAAGTGGTTATTAATAATTTGCCTTTTATTCTTCTAAATACTATCTATTCATATTCCTTAATCATTTATCTATTGGAAAATGGATCTTATTCATATAAATTGGAATGATTTCCTTGTATATTTTAAATTTAAAATCTTCATCAGAGAAACGTAAAGGTTTTCCCAGTTTCCTCTTTCTCTTTGAATTTTAACAGATTTTCTTTAGTTTGTCCCCAGAATTTTATATTTTATATAACTGAAATTGCTCATTTTATCTTGTGATGCTGTCTTTCCCTTATCATGAAGTCTTTCTCTGTTTGTATACTGGAAAAGCAATTTGTTCTTTGCTCTAATTTGATTTCGATTTTTCCTTCTAAGTCTTAAGATATTATTCATTTGGAACTTATCTTGGTATATGATGTGTTGTTGTTTTGGTCTATACCTAATTTCTGTCATGATGCCTGCCAGTTTTTCCAGCAATTTTTTGTTAAAAAATGAGTCCTTTTTCCTGTAACTGAGATCTTTTGTTTCATTCAAAATATACTACTGTATTTCTTTGCTGCTGCCAGTGGTGTACTGGGATTTGCACTGATGATTTAAGCCTCTTCTTTGGCCACTGAGCCCAGAAAGCTCTGAATAAGTGAAAACAAATTATTATTAGGGTCTTGTAATCATCTGTCCTTTCCATTAAGATAAGGAGATTTGGATAATAAAGTAAAAATTGGATCCATTGTCCCTACCTAGCCTAAGTGGCAAGTATTGTTATATTTCCATACCTTTGTCACTTGTCCAGCAAGAGAAAGAAGGCAGATGTTTATTTTTGTTATGTTTGTGATTTTTCTTATGTTAAGCAAACTAACAAAAATAAGGTAAAAATCAAAAAGCCACATGATTTTGCCAATAAATACTGAAAACGGTATTTTAATGAAATCTAAACCTCATTTCTGTTTTTAGAAAACACTTAAAAGAGGGTAAGATTAAATGGACTTTTATTTTTCTTCTTTTTTTGTCAATCTTTTAATAAGATTAGGCAGTATCTAAGATTAAAAGAAAATCATATATAATGGAGAAAATTTAAAGCCCTATTTTTAAAAGATCAAGGATAAAGGGAAGATGAACATTATCATCATTACTATTTAACTTGACTATAGAAATATGCTAGATAGGAAAAGACAAGAAAAAAAGAAAGCAAAATGATTACTTTTTGAAAATTATATGATCTAAAGATTCAACCAAAAATCTGTTGAAATGATCAATTCAGTAAATTTACAAGATAATAAATTCATTCTACATAAATCATCGCCATCCCTGTATATAAGCAACCATACTCAGCAAGAAAGATAAATTCCATTCAAAATAATTTCCAAGATGTAGAAAAATGTTTGGAGGTCAAGCAGATAATACTGATATCAATGCAGATACAAAATACTTTTTTCTTAACATTAGATATAATTTTTAAAAAGAATATTCACTGCTCGTGAATAGGCTATGCTAATAATATTAAAAAGAAAACTGAATTAGTCTAACCAATCATACTGTCAAGAGATTTTTGATAGACCTGGAAAAATAACAACATGTGGCTGTATAGGTTGGTGGGGAAAAGGATCTAATTTCCATTCTCCCATTTATATCTCAACTCAAATCATTCCTCTCTTACTCATCACTAGAAAAGACAGATGATTCCAAAAATTATTGGCTTCTAATAATTATTCCAAGATATTAGAGCTTGTTTTCATATATTCAGTCATCCTCCCCTTGAGGTTGAGTTAGCCATTGAAGAGACTTTGTTATCTCACAGGACAAATCCCACTCTATTATTAAAAATAGTCTTCTTTATAGTATACTGAAATCAGGCAGGGACTATCTGTGTATGCTCCAAAGAATGACTCTTCTGGGCTACTTTATCTACATTTTATTTTCCTGAACTCATCCCCTATTATTTATTTATATTCCTCACATTATCATTTAGGGTATATTTTGTGCTTACATCCCTAATCTTGCATATTTTCTGGGTTCCTGGAGATGATTCAAGCATTGTTCTTTCAAATTCTTTCCCTATTCCCTTATTCTAAAGAGTATACATTGATCAGTTCATAAAGAAATTAGCATTCTTCCATTCTTCCAATTCAACAAACTCATCATTTCACAAAGTTTCTTAGGTTGCCCCTTTTCTTAGTGAATGAGAGATCTTCCCTAATCCAAAGGAAAAAAAAAGATTTTTAAAAAATATCAAAAGAGGTTCCAGAACACATAGGGAGCTCTCTCCATCCTAGGATCAGTGGAAAGATACCCCTCATCCTTCAGGTGAAAAATGAAACTCCTTTAGCTTGATGCTTTTATAACAACATTGTCACAGTGGAGGGAAGAAAGTGGAGCTCACTTCTCTGTCACACCGAGAAACCCCTCTACTTTGGGCTCTGCCAGGTACCAAGAGCTACATCAAAGTAGAGCTCTATGTTTTCCCCAAGGAGCCTCTCTGATCTGGATCCACATGTTCTGACTAACTTTAATTCTAGAAAATTCCTCAGGGAAGCTGCAACAACATAGAGCACTCAAAATTCTAGTGTGTAGGATATCCAACAGCAGGTTGGCTGAATGGATGTATCATTTCCAGATGTCCCATGACATACAAATGCCTTCGGGGATTCTTTCACAAAAATGGTGATTCCGCTAACCTCCTAAACAAAATTGTTTTCTGAGCCCTTGCACTTAAGAGAACTAAGAGTTTCTTCAAGGATGCCTGAAACACATAGGAAATCCAAATGTATGTCAACATTCATCTTTCACTAGGACAACTAGAAGAAAACAAAGTCAAAAAAGGCCCTAGAAGGAGTGAAGCTCCCAAGATGGATTAAGAACTTCAAGTAGATTATTGTATTTCTAGGCCAGGAGATAAAGCTATTCTTGATCTGCGGTACATATGGATCCCAGAAAAGCTGACAGTCTGAATCTGCTTGAAAGGAAACACAGCATTAAAGGAACTTCATAGTATGTTCTAGGCAGAGTGCTAACCATCAGTATTTCACAGATGAAGAAACTATTCTCTTCCTATTAGATGCAGTACTTTTTAAATTATCAAGCATTTGTTGTTCTCTCTCCATCTTCCCTCACCCCACAGGAGAAAAATGATAAACAAAGCCCTAGTAACAAATAAACAAAGTCAGTCAAAACCAATTCCCATATTGGCTATGTCCAAACATGTGTATCTCATTCTGCATATTAGTCCATCATAATTCTGTCAAGAAATGGGTAACATTCTTCATCGTAATCTCTCTGGAATCACTGTTGATTATTCATTGACCTTAATGTTTAAGCCTTTTACACTTATTTTTATGATGGTGATGGTATAGTATAAATTGTCTAGTTCATATACATCTTACCACATTTCTCTGTATGACAACTTATTCATTTGTTATAGCAAAATAGTATTACATTGCATTTATACTCCACAATTTCTTCAGGAATTCCCCCAATTGATGGACAATCCCTTATGTTCAAAGTTCTAGGCCATTTGAGAAAAAGAGCGAGAAGCAATGCATTGATGTGTTTCTTTTCCTGTAGCCCTCCCACATTTGTTATTTCTCTTTTTTGTCAATTTTGCCAATCTGATAAATATAAGTTGGAACTTCATTTCTTTAATTATTGGTGATTTGTAATATTTTTCCCAGCTGGCTTTAGATAAGATTTCTTTACTTGAAAAGTGCCAGTTCGTATCCTTTGGCAAATAACTTTTCTTTTTATAAATTGAAATTACTTCATTACATTTGTTAGCATTGAGAACTTTGTCACAGAAATTTAATGCAAAGATTTTTTTCGTCCATTAGTTGCTTGCCTTCTAATCTGTTTTGTTTATGAAAAACAATTTATGATTTCAATTCATCAAAATTGTCCATTTTATCTTTTGTGATAAATTGTGAATTTTTTTGTTCCTCTAATTTATGATGTGACCTAAGTCATGTATCTTGTTTTAAGATTATGTTAGAATATGGTATGAGATATTAGACTAAACCTGATTTCTGCCAGACAGTTTTCTAGTTTTTTTTAGCCATTTGGTCAAATCTTGAATCCCCTGTGGCTAGGCTGTTTGGATTGCTACAATAGTTTTAATAGATACAGTAATATAACAGATATCAGCATGTAGTTATTTAAATAAGCTAATAAGCTAATTTTCTCAGAGAAACTGATCTGATTAACCATAAAAATAGTTACACAACTACACTCTAAATGCAAAGAAAATTGTACCTTTTTCTCTAATAAATTCTAGAAAAATCAGTGCAACCAAGAATAAGAGATCAAGATGAAAAATCTTTCCCATGAGTCCCCACAATTATGGGGATTTTGGATTACAGAAAGTTTTTATTATGGGCCATTATATAAAAGCATTATACAAAACATTGGATAATACAAAATCACAGCCAGCTCCATGCCCTCAAAGAGTTTACATTCTAACAGGTTGAGAAACGCATTAAAAGGAACTAAAAAACTTGGAATAATATGGAGTGGTAAAAGGAAGGTATCCCCTCAGAAATAGGGTGAAAAAGTCTGTACAGTCAAGATGAAAGCTGACCTAGATAGGAACGTGGTTGACATAGGCTCAAATGGATTTTCAAGGAAGAAACATATCAAATAGAGGATTGAGTTGCAGGGGTACTGGCATCCCCACCTTGAGGGAACTGTGTAAGAGCAGAATTACAAAAGTCTAGAGAATCACGAGCAGAACCAGATTAGAAAGGGGTGTCTTCCAGATATGCTAGGCAAAGCCTTTACAGTGTAATGCTCTTTTAAGAGATTCCCCCTAACTTGTACTCACTCTCACAAGTTGGGTCTTCAGAGAGGTGAGTAGGGATAACCCTGGGAGGGATGTGATTGCTGAGAAAAAACTTTTACAAAAATCACACTATTGTATACCAAAAAATGACACTATTGTATACCAACTTTGTGTCTCATTTAACTATTCCCTCTGGCTTGGTTCTGACAGTGTTTCCTTCACAAAAAAAACTAACCATTAGGGTATAAAAACAACTCAGGTCCTCCTGACTTCAGGGCTGGTGCTCTATCCAGATTTTTTTTTTTAAAGAAAAGAAAATTGCCAGTATCAAAAAATGAAAAAGGTAGATGTACAACCAAGGAAAATGAAATTAAAACAATTATTAGGAGTTATTTTTCCAATTATATGACAATAAATCTGACAGTCTTAAGTGGGGAAAGGGATGAATATTTGCAGAAATGTAAATTATCTAGATTATTGGAAGAGGAAATAGAATACTTAACCCCAAAGAAATTGAACAAGCTATAAATGAGGTCTCTACAAAAAAATCACCCAGGACTACATAGATACACAAATGAATTCTACCAAATTTTTTTAATTCCAATACTATATAAACTATTTGGAAAACTAAACAGAAAATCCTACCAAATCTCTTTTATGACACATTTATGATGCTGATATTTAGACCTGGAAGAGCAAAATAGAGGGAGGAAGAATGTTACAGGCCAATTTCCCTAAATAATACTGATGCAAACATTTTAAATAAAATCTGACTAGAAAACTTTACAACACTTGGATCAGGTAGGATTTTTAACAGGAATGCAGGGTAGGTTTAATATTAGGAAAACTATCAGCATAATTGACATGTCAGTAAACAACAAAAATCATATAATTATCTCATTAGATGCAGAAAAAGCTTTTGACAAAAGACAACATTCAATTCCAATTTTAAAAAGCACTAGAAGGCTGAAGAATAAATGGAGCTTTCCTTAAAATGATAAGTAGCATTTATCTAAATCCAACAGCAAGCATTATCTGTAATGGAAATAAGTTACCAGCCTTCCCAATAAAATTGGGGTGAAGTAAGGACGTCAATTATTATTCAACATTGTACTAAAAAAAAATTTGCTATGGCAATAAAACAAGAAAAAAAATGTAGAAATTAGGATATGCAATGAGGAAACATAATTATGTTTTGCAGACAATATGATAGAATAATTAAGACAAACAACTAAAAACTACTTGAAACAACATTAGGCAAGTAGAAGGATATAAAATAGTTACATTAAGTCATCAGTATATAGAGATAGGTAGATAGATAGATATTCAAAAAGCTTTGTAGCAGGAAGAGCTAGAAAGAAATTCTATTTTAAAAAAACTGCAAACAATATAAAATACTTGGAATTTTGCTTGCCAAAATAAACTTAGGAACTATATAAACACAATTATGAAACACTTTTCACAGAAATATAGCTCTAAATAACTAGAAATGTGCTAACTGCTTATGGGGAGACCAAACTAAAACAGCCAAAACGATAATTCTACCTACATTAATTTATTCAGTACAAAACCAGTCAAACTACCCCAAAATCATTTCATAGAAGTAGAAAAAAATAATTTATCTGGAAGAAAAAAAAATAAGAATATCAAGGGAATTAATTAGTGGGCAAAAATGTGAAGGAAGGTGATTTAGCAGTAAAAGATATTGTGTTACACAGTGGTAACATCAAAACAATCTAGTATTGGCTAAGAAATAGAGTGGCAAATCATTGGAATAGATTAAGTATATAATACACAATAGTAAAAAATAATAACCATAATAACCTAGTGGTTGATTAATTCAAAAGATCCAAGCTTTTGGAAAAAAGAATTCACATCTTTAAAAAATGCTAGTGGCTACACCCAGCAAAAGAACTCAGGGAAATGAGTGTGAACTACTACATAGAATTCCCAATCCCTCTATTTTTGTCCACCTGCATTTTTGATTTCCTTCACAAATTTAATGTACACTATTTCAAAGTCTGATTCTTTTTGTGCAGCAAAATAATTGTATGGATATGTTGTGTGTGTGTGTGTGTGTGTGTGTGTGTGTGTGTGTGTGTGTGTAGTATTTAACATATATTGGTCTACCTGCCATCTGGGGGAGAGGTGGGGAGAAGGAGGGGAAAAATTAGAACAAAAGGTTTTGCAACTGTCAATGCTGAAAAATTACCCATGCATATATCTTGTAAATAAAAAGCTATAATAAAAAAAATTTTTTTTAATGCTAGCTGCATCTAGGTAGCACAGTGGATAGCACATGAGCCCTGAAGTCAGGAGGACCTGAGTTCAAATGTGGCCTCAGACACTCAACACTTACTAGGTGTATGACCCTAGGCAAGTCACTGAACCCCAATTGCGTCAGGAAAACAGAAACAAAAACAAATAAAAAATGCTAGAAAAACTGAGAGGCAGAAACTAGGTAAATCAACATTTCACAAGATAATACCAAGAAAAGGTAAAAAAAGATAAAAATTATAGACCTAGTGATATCATAAATTGGGGGTATGGAAAATTTTATCTGTCAGATCTATGAAAAAGGGAAGAATTTGTGACCAAACAAGAGATAGAGAAGATCACTGTAAGCAAAATGGATAATTTTGATAACACTAAGGTAAAAAGTTTTTGCACAAACAAAAGCCAAGATTTCAAGGAAGACAGGAAACTGGAGGGGAGGGAGGAAATTATAGCAGATTTCTGCAATAGAGCCCCCATTTCTCAAATGTATAGAGAACTGAGTTGTTTATAAAACTATGAGTAATTTGCCAACTGATAAGTAGTTAAAGAATATAAATAGGAACTTTTCAGAAGGAATCAAAGCTATGTTTATATGAAAAAAAATGCTATCAATCACTCCTGATTGGAGAAATGCAAATCAAAACAACTCTTAATACCACCTTATACCTGTTAGGTAAGATGTTGTGATAACAGATAGCTAAGAGACACAGTTGATAAAGTCTGGAGTTAGGAGGACCTAAGTTCAAATCTGATCCCAGATACTAGTTGTGTCATTTAACAAGTCATCTAACCCTTTTTGCCCCAGTTTTTCATAAAATAAACTAGAGAAGGTAAATAACAAACCATTCTAGTATCTTTGCCAAGAAAACCCTAAATAGGGTCATAAATAGAGTTGAACATA
Organism: Antechinus flavipes; assembly: GCF_016432865.1. Taxonomy (NCBI): domain Eukaryota; kingdom Metazoa; phylum Chordata; class Mammalia; order Dasyuromorphia; family Dasyuridae; genus Antechinus; species Antechinus flavipes. Next base: position 159,865,851 of record NC_067403.1, on the reverse strand, counting down.
ACTGAAATGACTAAACAGCAACAACAACAAATATAACAGAAAAGGAAAATGAAAAATGTTGGAGTAAACTGGAAAAATAGAGACAGTAATGAGATTTTGAGCTTATGCATCCATTCTGGAGAATAATTTGGAATTTTCTAAAGGGCTATATAATTAATGAATGTGATTAAAAAAAAAATCAGGAACGGAGAAAGAAAGAAGGATAACACTTAATAGTGACCTCCTCAGCATTATTAGAGGGACCAAATGTTAGCAACATTATAGATTAGAATGAAATTTTTCACAAATTATGGATTGAAATAACAGCAAAAGAGCAAGTTTGAGAAAAGTTATATGTGTTTATTCATTTGAGAAAAATTAAATTGGCTTGACATTTTCACATAGATTTTTTAAAATAATTACCCTTTCTTTTTGTTGTTTGTTTGATATCATTTCCTATCCCGACATATCATACATACCATAAGGTATGGGAAAGACATACCTTTCCCAAGTCTCATGTAAGAGACTTACATGAACTGATGCTAAGTGAAATGAGCAGAACCAGGAGATCATTATATACCTCAACAACGATACTGTTTGAGGATGTATTCTGATGGAAGTGGATCTCTTCGATAAAGAGAGCTAATTCAGTTTCAGTTGATCAAAGATGGGCAGAAGCAGCTACACCCAAAGAAAGAAACAAATTTTATAATCTGTTATTAGACTGTAAACTTTCTGGACTCTTCCTTCTTTTTTAACCCTTACAAAATCCTTTTTGTTTCACCTTTTTTATATTTGAGTACTTTGTGGTTAATACAATGCCTGACACAAAGTAGGTGCTCATTAAATGTTTTATTGACTGCCTCCTAGAATTCTGACTCCACTACATTTCCTGTATTCAAGTATTTTACTTGAATGTGCTATACCTTATTCTGATTGTTTTTAAGCTTGTTAAGGACAAGAATCACTTTATTTTTTATCTTTAAATTATTTATGCCTATAATACAATAAACACCTTGCTTTTGCATTTTTCTGTGAAAAAATTAAAAGAAATTTATCATTTGATGATTAGTTATTTCTTAATGTTTGTTGAGTATTAAAGTTCATATTAAAACATGATCTCATTTTAAAATGAGTATCACCTTGAGCCCAGCTTTTTAAACTATGGTTTACAACTCCATATGGGTTCTCATAACTGAATGCAGAGATCACTCTTCCCACATTTTTTTATGATTTGTTATCAGTATTTAATTGATATGTCCACATATACAGACATATAGATAGAGGTGTGTGTATATGTGGGTGTGGATGTATGTATATATGTATGTATGTATGTATGTATGTATGTATGTATACACACATACATATGCTTATATGCCCAGGTACATAAAAATTTCTCAGATGAAAAGGGATCACAAGTAGAAAAAGTTTAAGAAATCCTAACATAGAGGATAATGAAGACTTATCTGGGAGATGGTAGAGACTACAGTCTAAAATTGAGGAGGAAATTGAGTAAAATCAGGAGTACAAGGTGCCTGCAAGAAGTTGTATGTCAGGAAGAGGGGTTGACAATGTGATAAGCATAAGGAAGATTACTTACTATGCACTGATACTGTCTTACAATTGAAGAGGGGAAAAAAAAAAAGACCTTACAATTTGTCTCCTCTTTCCTCCATGAACTCATGGAAGAACTTGGACAAGAAGCCTAATTAACAGAAAGTCATGGGTATCATTTTTTTGAAGAGAAATTCTAGACCAGCAGGATGAATACAGAGAGGACTGGCGAGACTTACATGAACTGATGCTAAGTGAAATGAGCAGAACCAGGAGATCATTATATACCTCAACAACGATACTGTTTGAGGATGTATTCTGATGGAAGTGGATCTCTTCGATAAAGAGAGCTAATTCAGTTTCAATTGATCAAAGATGGGCAGAAGCAGCTACACCCAAAGAAAGAAAACTGGGAAATAAATATAAACTGCTTGCATTTTTGTTTTTCTTCCCGGATTTATACTTTCTGAATTCAATTATCCCTGTGCAACAAGAAAACTCTTTGGTTCTGCACACGTATATTGTATCCAGGATATACTGTAACCTATTCAACATGTAAAGGATTGCTTGCCATCTGGGGGAGGGGGTGAAGGAAGGGAGGGGAAAAATCGGAACAGAAGTGAATGCAAGGGATAATGCTGTAAAAAATTACCCTGGCATGAGTTCTATCAATAAAAAGTTATTTTAAAAAAAGAGAGAGAGAAATTCTAAATGAGATGATAGATCCAGTTGAGTAAAGTGAAGAACCTTTCAGTAATGCTTCCTGTTTTTTTTTACCATAGTAATAATATACCTTTCCCAATCCTTATTGAACCTTATTACACATCAAAGAAAAAAAGTTAAGCAAAATGAATTGACCTAACATCTTGTCTTAACAATGCATGTGTACTTAATTACTTATTTATGCTGCATTAGGAGCAATGTCCACATAAATGATAAGTTTGACACACACATTACCAAAAATAGTTCAGTGTTTGTGAGACTCCTAAAGAAAGTATGAAAAAATAAGAGGTATTAGAATAGCCTATCAAACTTAAGGTCTACAGAGCCATTGTACTGACTTCATTGTTATATGCCTATGAAACCTGGACAGTACTGTGCCAAGAAAAAAACTGAACTGCATCCATCTGAATTGTTTTGGAAAGATTCTGATGATTACCCAGCAAGACAAAGTACCAGAAACTGAGATCCTTTTTTGAATTGAATTGCAAAGGTTTCAAATTCTACTACAGAGAAAACAACTCTGATGGCCTAACCACATAGCCTTAATATCAAATGGAATCATTTTTACCTAAAAGACTATTTTATGGAGAATTCATATAAAGCATGTGCTCACATGGAGCCCAAGGAGTACAAGGACACTCTCAAGGTGTCTGGGAATAATTTTGGTATTGATTTTGAGGCATGGAAATGCAGCACAGAACTGCCCGACATTGTGTGCCCATGTCAAAGAAGATGCTGTGCTATATGAGCAAGGCAGAATTGCAGTAACCCAAAGAAAAAGTAAGATGCATATCCCCAGAGGCACTAAAGATATCTCCATTCAGATGTTCAGACTTTTTATGCCTGACCTAAGCTCATATAGGACTGATCCACCACAACAGCACAGAGATTGGTCATCATGATCAGATCCGCTGCCTTTTGTCTTTACTTTCCATCATATTACTGGAGTCATGATTTATACTGTTCTAGTTCTGCTTGACTTTATCACTTCACATCTGGTTCATACAAGTCTTCTGATGTTTCTCTGAAATGGTTTCTTAAAAATTTTCCATTCCTTTCATATATAACTGTTTAGCCATTTCTCAAATGATAGGCATCCATATTTTCCAGCTTAATGCTTATATCACAAAAAATTCTGCTAAGCATATTTTGTTATATATGCAACCTTTCTCTCTTGAACACAGACATTTGTTAAATATGTTAACCACATTATATAGTAGGTTTTTATCTTTTGTTGTTGAGTATTTTATCATAATATAATCCATATAAGTAAGTTATAATTGAATCCTGCCATATATCAATTTTTAGTAGTGGCAGTATAAGACATTAATTTCTATTTATATTCTGTATATGAAGATTTCCATTTATAATAGTCTCTGTTCATGCATAGTCAGAAAAACATGTGAATATGCAAAAATGTTTGTAACATCCCTTTTGTACTGGCATGGAATTAGAAACTGAATAGATGCCCATCAGTGGAGAATAACTGCATAAGTTATGATATATATAAGTGTAATCGAATATTATTGTCCTGTAAGAAACACAATGAGCAAGCTTTTTTCAGAAAAGCTTGGAAAGACTTACATGAACTAATGCTAACTAAAAGTGAGAGAGCCAAGAGAACATTGTACACAGCAACAAGAAGATTATGTGATGATCAACTATGATGGATGTGGCTCTTTTCAACAATGAGGTGATTTAAGGAGATTCCAAAATTTGTGATGCAAAGAGCCATCCGCATCCAGAGAGATAACTATGGAGACTGAATGTGGTTCAAAGCATATATTTTCACCTTTGTTGTTGTTTGTTTACTAATTTTTTTTCTTTCTCATGTTATTTCCTATAATGGGCTGAGGCTGAGGGGGAGCCACAGGTAACCCTAGAGAACTTCTAAATCTAACCTTTTATACTATTAACTTCTTGATTTTTGACAAAGGTGCACTAACTCTGGCAGATAGGTTTTATATAACCCACTGGAAGAGTAATGTCCAGTGTAAGCAGCTCCACTATCTTTAGATAATCGCCAGGTGATGTGGAGAGACCCAGAAAGTGGTGAATGGAAGGGACCAGATAGGCTAATTGCTTGGGGGAGAGGGTTTGCTTGTATCTCTACAGGTGGAGAAGGAATCAAGTGGGTGCCAACGAGCCTTATTCACCTTGTCCATCACAGAGAGACGGAGCAGACCCTTGAAACGAAGGAGAAGACCCAAGAAATAGCAGGTGGTTCTTTTGCTAATTGTGCTCACCATTGAAAGAGCGTGGCAGTTACGGTGTTTGACTCATGGACATAAAAAATTATTGGACTTAAAAACCCTCAGGAATCATTGGATTCTCTGAGACATGATAAGATTGTTGTAGGACTTGAAAACCCTCAGGAATCATTGGATTCTCTGAGACATAAGATTGTTGTAGGACTTGAAAGCCCTCAGGAATCATTGGATTTTCTGAGAAATGATAAGACTGTTACAGGACTTCAAAATCTACTGAAATCATTGGATTCCCTAACACATAAAAAGACTGTTGCAGGACTTCAAAAACTTGGGGGGATCATTGGATTCTCTGACATGTGAAGCAATGGGCAATCGATTGGTTTTGGACTATCTCTTGGCTACTGAAGAAGGCGTATGTGTGACTGCTATTTACATACTCTCCTTCTAGGACTTCTGGAAATCTTTTACAACACCATGTTGATTTATATTGTTTGTTATACCATTACTTGCGTGTACAATTCATGTTTATTACACCACATCAAGCCTGCACTGACTGTGGGGAGAGTCATCACTAATAGCCTCTGTGTTATTGCTATGTGCTTGTGTAATACCTCCCATGCTGATGGGTTTGTGCATAATAAATCCCTTCAGCCCAGAAACCTGCTAGCAACCCCCACTTCCCTTTGATGCTTTTCATCTCCCTTCCTGAGATGTCAGGGAGGATGTGATTATCTCCTTTTTAGTGTTTTCACTTCCCTTGCTGAGAAGTCAGGGGAGTCGTGATCACCTCCTTTTCAGTGCTTTCATCTCCTTTCCTGAGAAGTCAGGGAGGGTGTGATCACCTCCCCTTGGGGGCTCTGACCTCCCTGAGGAGTCAGGGATGGCATGACCACCTGTGTCCTAAAACAAAAGAAAGCGGGAGCTGTAATGGGCTGAAGCTCGAGTTGATGCACTGAGGTCCCAAGCACATGAGGCTAAATAGTAATTGGACCATACTCTATTAATATATAAGCTTGGAGAAAGAATAGCCCCCGCCCACTCTTTGTGCAAGTCCTGATGTGTTGTATAGGAAATGACGATTTTGGTGGGTGGAGGCAGGGGAGTGGAAAGGGAAGAGGAAGGAGAGACTTCTGGCTGGCCTGGACACAGCTGCTAGCACTGCAATCACGACCACCCTTCACCTCTGATCCCCCTCTGCTAGCTGGTTTCCTGTTGCAGCTGCCTGTATTGCTTTCTTCACCTCTACTGAGAATAAAGATTGAAGATTTTTCCCTTAACCTGAATGAATTCCTGACTTCGGCTGATTTTAAATACGCGGTCATCACAATTTCCCCCTCTGATCTGATTTTTCTTGTGCAGCATGATGAACATGGAAGTATGTTTAGAAGAATTGCACATGTTTAATCTACATCAGATTGCTTGCTATCTAGAGGAGATGAAAGGGAGGAAGAGAGGGAGAAAAATTTGGAGCACAAGGTTTTGTAAAGGTGAATTAATGTTGAAAACTATCTTTGCATGTATTTGGAAAAATATTATTAACAAAAGAACATTTTTTGTCCATTTGTTTCTTTCCTAATTTGCAATTCTATCAGTCGCATTCTGTGGAGTTATATTATATGGTGTCCTATTTACTTTTATAAAATGCTACAATGATGTGGAACACTCTCAAAAATCCACTCTTATAAAGTCTATTTTTTGACTGTAAGATTTTGGCACCTTAACCTTTTATTAACAGGCTGATGATGGTTTAAAATATACTTATGAATCTTCATTTGGAGGGGGAAGGATTTGAAATTTTTTGAGGAAACAAGTGAAAATATTCAAAAAATGGGTTATATCCTAGTGAAAAATACTCAGGTAGATTTTGGTGGTTCTTTCTATGAAAGATATATAGGATTAGTTCCATCATTTAAAAATTTCTAAAGGCTAAAATGAGCTGTTTAGTGCATCTGGGAAGCAGCTGTACAAAACTGTGGTAAGAGCCACTGTTAGGTAAACAGGACAAGAGAATGATGGTGAAAAGAGTAAAGGAATCAGAGGAAATTAGAATCCATTCAAATGAAACATTTGGATAAATGAGAAACCAAGTTCATCCTTGCCAACTCAGTGAATGTTTAATCTGGAGAAGTGTGCTTCCACATCTGGCTTCTGTTGGTGTAAATATTACTTCTTTCATTTCTAATTTCATTTGTTGATGTAAATTTCAGTTTATTAAAGAAAATAAAATCTGCTCAGTGGAAAGATTTAGAGTATTTCTCCCACATTGAACAAGTATACTACCTGAAATATGATTTTTAAGAATATAAAATGCCCCTGCTATCTTACTTTTGAAAGAGAGAAAATGCAAGTAATTAGTAAAAATATTAACAAATTTATGTGACATTTTCATTTTTCAAAACATTTAATATACACCTGAATTTCATAACAATTTTATGAGATGGATACTGTTATCTTCTCTCTTTATAATGAAGTCACAAAGATGCAGAAAGCTTACCTGATTTGTCTCTTAACTACTAAGATTCTGAGGCAAAATTTGAATATCTTCTCAGTGCCACACTCAGCACTTTACAGACAGAAAATAATTCACCTATCCTGCTATTTAAGTAGGAAGCATGTACACAGATGATGTTCTCATTTCCTAAAACATCAAGTTACTTCAAAACTATTTTTATAAATTTAAAAATGGAGGAATATTTATTTCAGAAGGCTTGAGGTTTGAGGTATGACATGATTTTTAGAGTGGTCACAAGTTACGTAAAAATCATTCACATGCATATTTGTAACAAAACAGCATTGTATACATATACCTCTGGGAAAATATAAGCATGATATGTTACTTTCTTTCAATGGATTAATAAAACTATTTTTGAGGGAGCATTCTTCTTGTTAAGGTTGGTCATATAGATTATATCCCTGTTAAAAAATCAAGCCAGGTGGAAAGCAAATAATACAAAACCCAGGCTACAAATGGAATGGACATATATTTAATTGAATATAGAAATCTAAATTATTATCCTACAGAAAAGTAGAAGGGGAAAGGAATGAGAGATTAACGACAGAAAGGAGGGCAGATTGGAAAAAGGGAAAGTCAGAAACACACTTGAAGAGGGACAGGGTGAAAGGATAAAGAGAAGCGGGGAGGAGGAGAGAAGGGAAATAGGATAGAGGAAAACACAGTTAGTAAAAGTAACTGTAGAAATGGAATGGAATGGAAATCCTTGAAAAACAGAATTATTTCCTGTCTGTAAAGTTCTGGATGTGGCACTGAGAAAATAAAGATTCAAATTTTGCCTCAGAATCTTAGTAGTTAAGAGACAAATCAGGTAAACTTTCTGCATCTTTATGACTTCATTATAAAGAAGTCACATTCCCTCATTATAAAGAGGGAAGATAATAGTATCCATCTTATAATATTTTTATGAAATTCAGGTGTATATGAAATGTTTTGAATTTGTAGAAAATTATGTAGAAGGCATTATTTTCCCAGTTTGGGTTGTTCTTAATGGCCTATAAGGTCTCTTCCAAGTTCAAGATTCCATGGTTCTATGATTCTGTAATTCAGAATCAGTAATTCAGCATGCTGTGTGTCCTTTCTTTTGCATTGTCTCTTCTCCAGCTTCTCCAAGATTTGGTCCTAAAACTTCTAGAAGTAATTAGATTATTGGTTAGAGTGATAACAAAAGGTTCATATATCTACCAACTTCTTTTCTCTCTCCCCTTTCCTTTTATCATGTAGTTTATGCTTTTTTCTTTCCCCCTTAAGGCAAGGAAGTCATCCCTGAGATTTCATTGGTCCAAGAGAGTACCTTGACTTAATTTCCCAGGCCATCCAAGACAGCCAGTTTTGTCTTCAAAATGTTGCATACATATAGACTTATATTGTTTTTTGTCTTCCCTGGTAGGGGAAATTAACATTTGACTTGAGTCTTTGTATCTCCAGAGCATATCACAGTACCTAACACACATGGCATTGCTCAAGTGCTTGCAGATTGATTATTTATTGATTTAAGGGCATTCACAAATACTGCTGGTTCCCATTACTTTCTGTCATGTGATCCACATTCCAGACAGATTAATTAGCCTACAGAAGTTTTTGTTAGGCTATCTCCACTATCTAAAACATACTACTTCTCACAACTTTATGTCATTTTGGGTCCTCTTTCTATGGGAAGTCTTTCCTCATTCACTCTTATTATTTTATAATTATTACTTATGCTTGCATGTTACCACCCATAATAAAGCATGAGCTCAATTTGGGCAGGAACTATTTTTCATTTTAATTGTTTAAATCACAGCTCCCAGCCATAGTAAGTTGACTTAATAAATGGTTATAAATTTTCTTATATTATAATAACGTTTATGTCTAACTTATGATACTTATCAAATCCTTTAGTAGTCTTTTCTTTTTAATTTTTTTTTAAATTGAGCTAGAAAAAACAAGTGAATCATAAAAAGAGCATTTTCTGTGAAACTATGACTCATAATTTTTCAGTTATAAATTATAAATTATAATTTAAATTTAATATGGTAACCACCAACATTGTGCTGCTTGTCAGTCACCTTCTAAACTTGTTTCTGTGCTGTTCTTTGTAATTTTTAATGTTTCATTCATGATTCTTGTCTTCAGATTTGACTTTTTTACTGATTACAGTTTTTTACATTTTTCAGTTATTTTTCTTTAAACTTATGTAGTCTCTGTATAAACAGTTTTGTTGTATAATTAATTCCACTAGTTCTTTTCACTTTACTCTGCATCAGTCCGTATACTTCTTCCCAGGTTTCTCAGAATCTGTCTCTCTGGTCATTTTTAAGGTAATAACAATAGTGCCCTATAATTTGGTCATCCATTTCTCAGTTAATGGGTATCACACTCACATTGCAGTTCATTGCTTCTCCAAAAAAGTGCTACTGTGTAAATACTTTTGAGCATATGGCTTCTTTCTCTCTCTCTAATCTCTTTTTGATATATTTCTAGCTGGGGTATCACTGGCTCAAAGGAGAATGATTTGGAGCATTTTGTCACATGATCTTGATTAGATATCTTCACTTGAAATAGAATTGTTCACATTCTTTGACATTTATCTGTTAGAGGATGACTCTTGTTCTTATATATTTACATCAATTTTCTACACATCTAGGTTTTTCAGCCTTTTTTCTATAAAAAATTCTACAAAGGTTTTTTCTGATTATTTCTACTTTAAGTTGAATTGAAATGATTTTTTGTGCAAATAGTGCAAAACTTTTCCTGACTTCCTTCTTTCATCCATTACTTCTTTTCTTCCTCTCTTCCTTTACTTCTTTTTCTGCTTTCTTTCTTGAGATCAGGTAGATATCCCTGTCTACCTCCACTTGGAATGTGATAGCCACTAATGGCTCCCATCCTGCTTAATAGAGAAGATTTGACCTGTTCCATTTCCATCCTTGGCCACTTTGCCCCTTCTTAAGTACCTAGTGGTCCTTATGTTACCAGTGGTTCATCATAGTGGTGAGATTTAATCCCTAAATAACATTAGCTCTACTGAAGCTCAGATCTCCCAAACTCAAAACAATCCATACACCTCAGCATTTCCAGTAACAAAGACTATAGGAATATGCCTCCATACAAAACCTTTACAATATAATACAACCAAATTATTTTTTATGAACATTTCTATTCCCTTTTTAGTTAAAGATTTCTTACACTAACCATCATTGTGAAAGGAATCTCCTTCATTCTCCTTTAATTTATAATGTTACTTTTCATATATATCATGTATTTGATGTGGCATTACCTGTGACATGATATCAGATATTGATCTAAGAACAGAGATTTCTCCCAGACTGCTTTACTATTTTCCAAACAGTTGTTCTCAGCTCTAATAACTAGATCCTGAGGCTTTTGTTGGGAGGTAGGGGTGGTGGGGGTGGGGAGAAGGGTTGTGTTTGTGTTCCTTCATGGCTTATACAAATTATTTTTCTGAGACTGGGTTTTTTTAAATTCTTTACTTCTATAAAGTTGAATATTTTATTTTAAGTCTTGCTATTATTTTGATTCTGAACTTAAATGCATTAAAAAGTCCGTGTGTGTGTATGTGTGTGTGTGTATGTGTGTGTCCTCTTAAATAAAATGCTCTTTTAAAAATTAGGAATTATACTTTTGCTCACAGTATTAGTTATAGAGTCATGCACAGTCATCCATTTTATTCACTTGCTTATTCTCAAGTATGTTTCATATGGCTTCATAATTATTTCTCCAAGCCAACATTATACATTTTTATTGTGAACTTAAACTTGATTCATTTCCACATACTTGACAAAACAAAAATAGGATTTTACATGAAACTGTTTGTACATTAAAAAGTCTCCACTTGCTTTTTTTAAGTAATAAGTTCTTCACATTGCTTTCAAAACAGTCCTGCTAGTTTGTGCTCCTTTCTATTTCCAAATTTGACTAAAAGTCTGTCAGTTTTGTTAATCTTTTTAAAAAGTCAGCTGTTAAGCTTCATCAGTCTTTGTGTCTTTCAATTGATCTATTTCTTCCTTAATTTTCAAAATCTTAGCTTTTGTACATATTTTGAGTTCATTTATTTGTTAGCTCTCATTTTTATAACAGTTCATTAAGCCTCTTTATTTCTATTAATGTACATTCTTATGAAATAATTTTGTTTTCTCAGAAGATGGCTTTTTTGATTTTGATGTTTTTCCTTTAGAGTTATCTTTCATAGTTATTATTTCTATAATTTGGATTTTGATCTAGTCATTTCATATGTTTGGTTCTGACAAATATGTATATTCTTTAGTTGTCCCATTCAGAAGATGCTATAAATCTTTTAGCTCTAAACTCTCTAAGAGTATTTTCATTTTCATTGTCTCATTCCGAAAAAGGAATACTAAAGTTTCCTACGATTATTGTGATAATATACCTCAAATGTATCTCCTTGGTTTGTTTGGTTTTTAATTCACTTGATATAGAATATATTTTATTTCAGCCTCTCCTTCAGATTCTATTTCTGACTTTGCTCTTAGGTTTGTTTCTTGTAAAAACTTGTCTTTGAGTTTGTCCATTCTGTATAATTTTATTGTATTACATAATAAATTCTGATTTAAATTTATGGGAATTGGGTTTATGTTTTCCTTTATTTTTCTCTTTTCTAGGTTATTTTTAGGGTATTTAAAGGTATCTTCTTTTTTAAGCCATGTTTTGTGTGTATGATTTATTTTATTTAAACTATTTTGAAGTAATACTCTTTCTAAAAGTTTTTTTTTTCCTCCTCCATCAGCTTCCTTCCCATTTATCAGTCTTTCTAATTTAGTCTTGAGTTTTCTTTAAATTATCCATTTTTTAATTTTTTTAGCTGATTTTTTTCTCTCTTTTTTTCCTCTTCCCAATTCAATGATTAGTTTAAAATTCCTTTTCTTCTCCTTCCCCTAACTGGTTTTCTTCATTATTTTTTTTTATTTTTCATTTTTTCTGATCTTTTGCTAAGGATAATTTTTCTTCTTCTCTTCATTAATTATATTCCCTTTATGTTTGTTCTAAATTCTTATTCTTTGGTTCGTGGTTTATATCTATTTATTCTTCTTTTGATCTCTTTATGTTCCTCATGGAAATAAAAGATAAACAAAAACAATAAAACTTCTGAAGTCCAACAATAAAAGTTCCTCCTTCTAATCATTTTCTATTGCTTTTCTATCACTTCCTCCATCATCTTCCTTAGACTGTGAAAGAGATTACTTAATCCAAGACTTCAATTCAAGGACCTCAAAACTGGGAACAGTTTTTCCCAAATCCCTAGACCTACTTTCAACCCAAGCCCTACAGTCATTATTGAGAGAATAAATAATGTGAAGGGGCCTACTTGCCTTATCAGCACAAAGCACAACTGCTCACCAATTGCCACCAAAAGTCAGACAAGCACAAGAACCCTGAGTATGGCTGCACTCTCCAAACCATTGGTCCTGACACACAATAAGCAGTTTTTTGGAAAGAACTGGGCTCCTCCTCTATATACTTTCATGTTATCTATCTTAAGCAGTTGACCTAGTTTTCATTCTCTGATTTATCTCTCCATGGTAGTCTAATGTTTGGTTTTCATTGAATTCTATATAGAATATTAATGCACAAGAGAGTTAATAATACCTCTTTTTTTCTTTATAATTTTACTTTTGGAAACATTAGTGGAATGGAAAGAAACTCAATATAAAGTCATAAAACATAATTTCGAGTCTTTTTTCTGCTCTCTGAGTCAGCTCAGGCTACTCACTCAGTTTCCTTCTGGAAAATGTGGGAATTGGACAATTTAACCTGTAGCCCAGATATCCAAGGCCTGGGATTGTGAAGACTGAGTTAGCACTCTGGATACTTTAGAATCAGCTGGAGTCAGGATAAGTAGAAGTCCTTGGTTTATTCTTGGTCGAAATGAGAGGAATGGACAGAGGACTCTCCACATCTCTCTTCTTCATCTCCTGCCCAAAAGTAACTCTGGCTTGTCTTACTCCACCCTCTAATCCCTCCTACAATTCTCTGTATACACCAATAGATCTAGCCAGCACAGAATAGTGGAGCAGGCCATTTTCCAAGCTTTTGTCCATTAAGTAATTAGACTTACATGCTCGGTTGTCCAAGTGCATCTGCTCAGAGTTTCAGCCCTTTACATGGGATTACTTAGACTGATTTAATCTTTGAGGACTTCTTAGAATCTTGTCTCTGATTTGTCTTGCCTTCCCTCATATTTCCATGGAAACTTTAAATTTTCTGTCATGCATATCTCTACTTTTAATGCCCAGTTCACAATATTGTATACAGCCTTTATTCCACATAACAGAAATGAGAATATGATGAAAAAGATTCACAGGTGTGTATACACTATTGATATGCAGCTAGATGACACAATGAAAAGTACTAGGGCCAGAGTAAGGAAGACTCCTCTTCTTGAATTCAAATCTGGCCTCAGATACTTATTACTGTGTGACCCTAAACAAGTTATATAGCTTTATTTGCCTCAGTTTTATCATCTATAAAATAAGTTGGAAAAAGAAATGACAAACAACCCAGTATCTTTGCCAAGAAAGCCTCAGATGGAGTCACAAAGAATCATTTCTTATTGAAACAACTGTACAACAACAACAAATTGATATGCTTTTCTGTTTTCTGGTAAGCACTGTCCATTTTCTTTATACACCTAGAAGCCCAGATTCTGGAGCTCTCCACTCCTCCAGAAATGTGGCCATTTGGCCATTCCACTACTATGTGAAGCTGTGGTCACCTATTTTGAGCCTGTGTAACTGAAATGTGTCTTTTTAATTATTGACTTCATCATCTTCTAAGATCACATAACTTTAATGAGTGATGTCTTGAAGTTTGGGTGGCTGTGGAGATAGAGAGAGCAATTTCCCTACCACCACTCTAACAGAGGTCTATTCTTAGCTCTGTTCCTGTCCTGTCTCTTTGTCTGGCCAAAAGCAGTGTCTGGCTGCTTTTTTTGGCTTTGATGCAAAGCTATCATTCCTATCTGTGATTATTCAAATTAAACATTCCAAATACTGAAATGTGATTACTCATCCACAAGAAAGTGTGAGTTGACTAGTAGTACTCATGAGGCAAAGACTCATCCCTATGTCCCATTAAAGAGATACATTCATTCATCTCAATGAACTGTTAATGGCTTTGCTTATATTTTCCATAGGAGGAAAATAATCTGAATCCCAAATTTTATGTCTTTATTTCTTTCCCAAGGTTTGCTCCTGATAGCTTTTATCACTAAAATGATCTCTAAGGTCCCTGCTAGATGAAGTTTTTGAGATTTATTGGGCTATGTATATATTCTTAAAATATCAAAGATCTCTGCTTAGAAACAGTCTCTTTCCCTGTGGATGAACCATCCAATAAGAGCTATCATGATGCAATGCTTGTTACTTGATATTGTTATTAAACATTCAGGAAACATGATGGAAAAAACATCAGAAATCTCTTATTCTCCCTTCGGCCAAGGCACTTGAAAGAATATACTTGGCTTTACTTTCTGAACTCTATAATGTGCCTTCTGTCCCTTACACATTGTCACAGCAATATGACATTCTGGAGCTCTGGTTTTTTGGTTATAAACTTTACAATAATTTGATAGTTTGAATGTCGGGCTGTCTTAATTACATTTCTCATCTGTCTACAACTGCAGATTATTGGAGTACTGATTTAATAACCACTAACTTTTAACCTATTGGCCTAATTAAAGCTTACTGTTTGTCCAGATGCCTCTCTTTCTCCATAGTATGTACCTTATAGTTTGGTTTCATTATAACCCAGAGGCTTATTAAGCCTAGAATTTCCAGAGAGTAATAAACTAAACTCAACCATCTTTTCAAGTTTTTAGAATTTTTTTTAATTTCTCAAAGGTTGCCAACCAAATTCTTCGCCTTTCTCCTAAGCTGCCAGCAAGTTCTTATCTGTCTTGCGCAAAAGATCATTGTCTTTTCATATGCCTCTCTCTAAATCCAAATATCTTTCCATATGAACATAGATCTTCTGATATATATTTAAGAAAGAGTTCAAGAGGCATGTTATAAATTATACAAATGAACAGTTTTCTGTAATGACCGCATATTTAAAATCAGCCGGAGTCAGGAATTCAGGTTAAGGGAAAAATCTTCAATCTTTATTGAAGTGAAGAGATGAATAAGGATTGCAATAGCAATATGGGCAAGAAAAATTGTGATAGCAATATGGGCAGCTGCGGTAGGAAGCCAGCTAACAGAGAGAGCTCTGAGCTGAGAAAACCGTCACAATGGCAATGCAAACAGTCTCTCCTTCCCCTTCCTTTTCCACTCCCCTGGCTCCACCCACCAAAATCGTCATTTCCTATACAACACATCAGGACTTGCACAAAGAGTGGGCAAGGGCCATTCTTTCTCCAAATATCAGCTCAAGCCTCAGCCCATTACATCTCCCGCTTTCTTTTGTTTTAGAACACAGGTGGTCATGCCATCCCTGACTCCTCAGGAAAGGAGGTGAAAGCACTGAAAAGGAGATAATCATGCCCTCCCTGACATCTCAGGAAGGGAGATGAAAAGCACCAAAGGGAAGTGGGGGTTGCTAGCAGGTTTCTGGACTGAAGGGTCTTATTATGCACAAACCCATCAGCATGGGAAGTATTACACAAGCACATAGCAACAACGCAGAGGCTATTAGTGATGACTCTCCCCACAGTCAGTGCAGGCTTGATGTGGTGTAACAAACATGAATTATACACCCAAGTAGCGGTATAACAAACAATATAAATCAACATTGTGTTGTAAAAGATTGCCAGAAGTCCTAGAAGGAGAGTATGTAAACAGCAGTCACACTCACCTTCTTCAGCAGCCAAGAGATAGTCCAAAACCAATCTATTGTCCATTGCTTCACATATCAGGGAATCCAATGATCCCCCCAAGTTTTTGAAGTCCAGCAAAAGTCTTTTTATGTCTTAGGAATCCAATGATTCCAGCAGATTTTGAAGTCCTGTAACAGTCTTATCTTTTCTCAGAAAATCCAATGATTCCTGAGGGCTTTCAAGTCTTATGTCTCAAAGAATCCGATGATTCCTGAGGGTCCTATAACAATCTAATGTCTCAGAGAATCCAATGATTTCTGGGGGTTTTGAAGTCCAATGATTTTCTATGTCCATGAGTCAAATGCCATAACAGCCACGCTCTTTCAATGGTGAGCACAATCAGCAACAGAACCACCCAATGTTTCTTGGATCTTCTCCTTCGTTTCAAGGGTCTGCTCCGTCTCTCTGCGATGGACAAGGCAAATACGGCTCATTGGCACCCATCTGATTCCTTCTCCACCTGTAGAGATACAAGCAAACCCTCTCCCCCAAGCAGTTAGCCTATCTGGTCCCTTCCATTCACCACTTTCTGGGTCTCTCCGCATCACCTGGCGATTATCTAAAGATAGTGGAGCTGCTCACACTGGACACTGCCCTTCCGGTGGGTTATAAAACCTGTCTGCCGGAGCCAGTGCATCTTTGTCAAAAATCAAGAAGTTAATAGTATAAAGTGCTAGATTTAGTAGTTCTCTAGGGTTACCTGTGGCTCCTCCTTTCTTTTGTTTTTGGAGCAGCGTCTTAATGTCTCTGTTTCTCCTCTCTACTATTGCCTGTCCTTGAGGATTAAAGGGTATGCCAGTGGTGTGTAAAATCTTATACTGTGCACAAAAGTGTGCAAAATGTTTGAAGGTGTATGTACGACCATTGTCTGTTTTTATTGCTCGTGGCACACCCATAATGGCAAATGCTTGCATGAGGAATTCATTGACCACTCGGGCTATCTCTTTTGCTGCTGGTATGGTAAAAGTGAATCCTGAAAAGGTGTCTACCACAACATGGATAAAAGACAGACCGAAAGATTGATAATGGGTCACATCCATTTGCCAGATTTCATTGGGTCTCAAACCACGAGGGTTCTTCCCTGGAGGCAGTGTAGGAGCGTGGAAAGGAAGGCAAGTTGTACAGCTTTTTACTATGCTCCTAGCTTCCTCTTTTGTTATCCCAAATTGTAAACGCAAAGCTCGAGCCGCCTGATGGTATTTAGAATGGGATTCCTAGACCTCCTGAAATAAAGGCGTTACTGGCTAACATAGTTAAAAGGCTAAGATGCCTTTGAATTCCCATCAAAAATAGGGCCTGGGAGTCCACTATGTGAGTGGACATGCAAGATATAAATCTTACCTGGATGTTTTCTCACTTGCTCCTGAAGTTCCTTAAAGAGCTGATATATATTAGAAGCTACAAATTTTATTTGGGCTGTGGCAATTCTTTGTACCACATCTACTGAATAGGCTGAATCAGATATTATATTTATGTCTCCTGGGTAATAAGTGAGAGCTAACATGATTGCATATAATTCGTTCTGCTGAGTGGACTGAAAAGGAGTTCTGACTACTCTCTTTATAGTTAAGTCATGAGAGTATACAGCACAAATATTGTGTTTGGATGCATCTGTAAAGATAGTTGGTCCTTTAAGAGGAACTTTAGAAACTTTTTCTTCAAGAATCCATCTCCAATTATGTAAAAGTCTAGTTATCTTTAATGGAGACCCATGTGTAAAATTTGAAGCCATGGCTAATAAAATTTGCCACTCTGGGATGGTCTCACAGCACACATTAATTTGTGTATTTGGTGTAAAAGGTGTATCTCTTATCAGGTCTTGCCCCAGATAATTGTACTGCTCGCTTAATGGCCTTTAACAAAATTCTAACCACAAACACTGGGTAAGGAGTAAGGCTTTGTTCTGGTTGTGCCGGGAGGTTCACCCACTCTATCACACTGTCTCCTTGATGAAGGACTGCTGTGGGTGCCTCTTGTGTGGCAAAAACTGATATTTCCAAGGGTTTTTGAGTGACTCTTTCAACCACATTGGATAAAGCCAGTTCAACTTTTATCAAAGCCTCTTGAGCTTCTTTTGTAAGCTGGCGTGGTGAATTTAAAGCACTGTCTCCCCTTAAAATATCATATAATGGTTGTAACTGATAGGTAGTCAAGCCTAACACTGGTCGCATCCATTGGATATCTCCTATCAATTTCTGAAAATCATTTAAGGTGTTTAGCTTCTCTGTTCTTAAGGACAGTTTTTGTACTGTAAGCACCTTAGGGTATACTTCATATCCTAAATATTGAAAAGAAGGAGCATGTCTTTGAATTTTCTCTTCAGCTATGTATAATTTGTAGCATCTTAGTGTTTCTATGGTCTTTTGTAGACATGCTTCTAGCATTTGTTCCTCAGGTGCACATCCCAATATATCATCCATATAATGTAATAGCATAACTTTTGGAAATGCTTTTCTTATTGGAGCAAGAGCAGCAGCAACATACATTTGACACATAGTGGGGCTGTTTTTCATTCCCTGTGGCAAAACTGTCCATTCATATCTTTTATAAGGCTCAGCTAAGTTAACGCTGGGCACTGAAAAGGCAAATCTTTTCATATCCTCCTTATCCTGAGGAATAGAATAGAAACAATCCTTAATATCGACCCAAAGAGGCCACTCTCTAGGCAACTGAGTAGGAGATGGAAGTCCAGGCTGAAGAGTTCCCATAGTTTCCATCTGTTCATTCACTTTTCTTAAATCAGTGAGCATCCTCCATTTTCCCGATTTCTTTTTTACAACGAACACTGGGGAATTCCAAGGACTTAAAGAAGGTTGTAAATGCCCTTGTTCAAGCTGCTCCTGTACTATATCTAATAAGGCCTGAATTTTATCACTACCTAAGGGCCACTGTTCTATCCACACTGGTGTATCAGTTTTCCATTGGATAGGAACCGGTGAAAGTGTTGGCAGGCCTTCAACAGCAGCCCTGCTTAAAAAACCGAAGTACTCATTTTTAACCCTAATTGTTGTAAAACGTCTCTTCCCCACAGATTGATGGGGATTTTTTCAACTATAAAAGGAGTAAAAACTCCTGTTTTGCCTTCAAAAGTCCATCTCATAGGGGCAGCACTAAATTCAGCTGCTATTGATCCTCCTACTCCAGACATATAGGTGTCTGCTTTAATTTTTGGCCAGTGACTGGGCTAATTGGCACCTCTAATAACTGTACAATCTGCACCTGTGTCTACCAATCCTTCCAATGGTAGGCCATTTATATAGATCGTGAGCATAGGTCACTGCTGACCAGTATATTCCTGGATTTTGTGGTCTGGAGTCAGAACCTGGGTGACAATCACCAGATTGCTTATTAGGATTCTGTATGAGTAAACCTGATGCTACTACTTCTCCTGGGTGATAAGTCACTCATTGTCTACCTGTATTAGTTACTGGGATATTATCTACACATTCCCCAGTTTCCCACATCAGTATGTGGATGAACACTGTTTTGTACGTACAAAAAGGAGGTGAAATGGTCAAGCCTACTGTGCCTGGAGGTAAAGGATCCATAGGCTGGAGAAGAACAGATTTCACCTCTCCAGGGGGTATCTCAATTGTCCCAGCTGCATACAGCTCTATTCTCCCCAATTATAATTTCCTTTTGCCATCAGGTTGCTTCCTGGCTGGTTGACTGTGTAATCCCCTTCTCCCATCATATGGCTTTCTGGCTGATTGGTCATGTCTGGGTACTGGACTTCTACGTACTCTCTGGGTGCACCATTGGCTGCCATCATGCCCCAAGTGTTTTTTGCCTTGGGCCCCTCATCCCGTTTCCCTGAATCTGTCTACATTCTGAGGCCCAATAGAAGCCTCTGTTGCATTTTGGACATGGGGTATTGGGTCTTGTTCTCCCACCCTGTTTTCCCATTCTATCTCTATACCAACATTTTGAGCTTTCAGATGCCCTACTTTTCCACACTGAAAGCATCTACGAGTCTCTCTGGAAGTCCCTTGCCAAGAGGGACTCTGTCTTCCCATGTTTGGATTTTGGGAAGTCTGCATCATAGCCTGGATATAAAAGGCATCTGTGCCCACTGTGGCACAGCGTCTTATGATCCCCTCTAAAGGAGCATCCTTGCGTAGTCCTAGTATAATTCTTCTGCAAACCTCATTAGCATTTTCCTTAGCAAGTTGCCTTATCAAAATGTCTGTTATTGGATTTTCTCCATTTGTTCTTGTGATAGCTGTCTGCAAACATCCCACAGAGTCAGCAAAGGGTTCATTTAGCCCTTGTGTTATTTTTGTGAAGGCCCCACCCTTGTCATCTTTATTGTGGAGAGAAGCCCATGCTTTGATAGCATTAGCAGCAATTTGCTGATATGCTGCTATAGAATAATTAATTTGTACTGCGACATCAGCATAAGGACCTGTACCTGTTAGTAGATCACATGTGATTGCAGCATGAACTCCACTTTGACTATTTTGTTGGGCTTGTAAGCTATAGAGCTCACTATATTCAGAAAGCCACAAGTAGTTTTGTCCAGTTTCTAGGCATATCTTTGCTATAGATTTCCCGTCATTAGGGGTCAAGATTTCAAAAGCCAAATTCTGTAATCACATCAACATAAGCTGATGTAGCCCCATAAAGAGTGCAAGCTTTTTTCAGGTTTTTGAGGATATCTATATCAAAAGAAGAGTATCTTCTACTTTCTTGACCTGAAGAATTAAACTGTTGAATAACGGGAAAAATGTGGTGTTGAAATTCCAATACATTTCTCCCTTCCTCTTTGGCCTTAATTAGTCCCTTTTGCAATCTATTCAAAGGAACAGCTATGCAGGGGGTGAGGTGCTGGATGCTGGGGGGAAGGTGCTGGTGCTGTCACTGCCCCCTCCACTACCCCTCCTCCCTCCATCCGAGAGGATGGAGTTGATGGAGGAGAGTCAATTACCTGCTCCTTAGGTGGGGCTGAAGCTGCCTCAGATTCACCCTGCCCTTGAGCCTCACTTAAGTCTCCATGCCCTGTGGGGATATGGCCATTAATCTGTTCTTTGTCTTCCTCCTTTATCTCAGGCTTCCCCCTTTGGCTATTCCTAGAGTTTTTTCCTTTTCTCCTAGAACTTATACGGTATCTTAAGGCCAACTGTATCATGGAAATTGAATGAGGACCATTTTCATTGTAATATGCGGAGAGCTGTTGACCAACCAATGCCCAGTTATCTAGAGAGATTTGCTCTTCCTCTAAGAACCAAGAGGAGGTGCGTTTTAATGTACCCAGAAGTCTAGCTGCCGGTTCCCAAGTTACAAGTAGCCCTTGAGCTTCTATCAGCTTAAGCAGGCTTTCTATAGCACCACTCCTGGGTGGGGCTGGGAGGGGGGGGAGGAGGGGGTTGGGGTGCGGAATAGAGACTCTTTAGCTAGGATCTGTCCCATTTCAGCCAAAAAGTTACTAGTTTAGTCTTTAAGAAAATAAGTTCCCTGTTTGTCTTATACTCACCTAAGTTCCTGGTCACTGGAGACATCTTCAGTGAAAGTAGGGTCTTTGGTTCCCACGCTTGGGCACCAAATGTAATGACCGGGTATTTAAAATCAGCGGGAGTCAGGAATTCAGGTTAAGGGGAAAATCTTCAATCTTTATTGAAGTGAAGAGATGAATAAGGATTGTGATAGCAATATAAGCAAGAAAAATTGCGATAGCAATATGGGCAGCTGCAACAGGAAGCCAACTAGCAGAGGGGGATCAGAGGTGAATGGTGGTCGTGATCGCAATGCCAGCAGCTGTATCCAGGCCAGCCTGCAGTCTCTCCTTCTCCTTTCTCTTTCCACTCCCCTGCCTCCACCCACCAAAATAGTCATTTCCTATACAACATAGGACTTGCACAAAGAGTGGGCGGGGCAGGGGGGGCATTCTTTCTCCAAGCTTATATATTAATAGAGTATGGTCCAATTACTATTTAGTCTCATGTGCTTGGAACTTCAGTGCATCAACTCAAGCCTCAGCCCATTACAGGTTTCCATTTGAGGCCACATGTAACAAACCTCCCCACTCTTTCTTATGACGAGTTTCATCATAATAGCATCCCTTAATTCAAAAAAATTTTTTTAAATGATTGGAAGTACTAGCTACCTTCATTGTTGCTCTGAGGCCAGATTGGAAGTGAAACCTGATCTAATAGTCTTAACTTCAGCAATAAAGTTGTACTGATGATTCTGCTGTTGAAAGATATCCAAACTTTCCAGACAGGTTGAATATATCTCTATTCATAGAAGCAGAATCTACAACACACTCGATTATAGCAGTCTTTTATAGAAAGATTGATTTGCCGACCACAAAAGAAATTGTTTCCAAAACCCTGCACTTAGAAGAAAGCATTCTTTCATATTTTAAGGAAGAGGATTTTTGCATCTCATTCAACTTTTGTTACAAATGTAGAAACATTTTTTTAGAGTAGAAAAAATTAATTTTATTATAGCAAAGACTTGATATTTGATAAAACCAACATTTTCTTTACTGAAGTATTAAAGTAATAATACTAAAATAGTATTAAATAAAAAAAATAAAAGTACACATAAATGTGTACTTAATTCATTCTGCTTCTTAAAATCATCATCCCAGCCTAGTATTTTCAACTGCTCTGTGGGAAGGAAACAAATTAATTATAATAAGCTTTTGGAGTGTTTCTGCTATTTTATGCCAAAAGTATTGAGAAAGGTTTCAGGGAAATTATTTCCTATATAATCTATGAAAGCTAGGAAGCTTTCCTACGGGAGATATATACTCTGTAATCCCAATCCAGAATCCCAAAAGGAAACTAAATAGGAGACATGATTTTGCACCTTCAAGATTTTCCATGTTCAACTTGTCTTCCTTTGTGTCTAACCATATGACTCTTCTAATGAACACCAAAAGAATAAAGAAAACATAAAGTAATTTTGGCTATTATTAGGTGCCTGCTTAAGAGCTTTCTCTTTCTTCAGACCCCAGAAAGGCAAGCTGCTTATGCCATTCCTTGAAATTTAAATAGCAACACAATCTTTTTGAAAACAGAGCTCTTCCAAAGTCCTTCAGTTAATCTTTTCACTAAATTTTACACCACCTTCATCCATTTAGGTGTTATATAATTCACTCCAGCATTGGGGCCCTTCCATGGACCCAGCAGACATAAACTTCTGAAGGATAGGGATTGTTTGTGTAATTTCAACTTCTAACACAGTGCCATGTACATAGTATGTGCTTAAAATTGCTAGTTTGGTTGAACTGAATAGTTTTGACACATTCTTCATCATCAAAGGACTTAAATCCTGTTTTCATTTTGCAGATAGAAAACTACAAACCTAAAAGATAAATTTATCAAGAGGCAAAAGTCCCAAAACAAAACTGTTTTATAGATAATGCTATTTTATTAGATAATTGCTGATGTTTACAAAACTTTTTATATATACAAAATACTTAAAACATATCTCATTTGATTCTTAAAACAACAACACTAAAGGGAAGACAGTTCAATTAAGAGAAAGTGAGGTTTTGAAAGGCCCAAGATCATGTGATTAAGAAGTGATAGAGTTGGGTCGCAACACAGGTTTTTTGATGCCAAGATCAGTGACTTATTTGCTATACCTTTTTTTTCTTTATTTAATAGAATATTTCAGTAAACTATAATTTTATCATTATGTCCTCCTTTGCCTTAAGAAGGCATAAGTTAACAAGAGATTAGAAAGCCCATCTGATACTTGGTAATCAAGTAGTGATGAGCCTAGCTGGTCCTTGGACACAAGCACATTTCAGTCACTAATCTCTAGAGCCTCTTCATTTTGCTATGGCCTGCCCCAAATTATCACTGTGATGGCACAAAAGTGTTTGAGGTTCAACAGGTTATTTTGTTTCTGTTTTTTGTAGACCTGTGATTTCATCTGCATAGTAATCTCCCAGTGAGGAAGTACCCACTCTCAATTTAGATTAACATTAGTTCTTATGCTTAGAATCTTAGAAACTTGGAAAATGAATAAAGGAAATTAAGAAAATAGAAATAGAAATTTTTCATATGCCCCAAAATTTAACATTAGCAAAGAAATCTGATGTGCATTTAAGAGATCTGTGTAGTCAATGTGAAATGATTGTATAGTTAACTAGAAAATAACTTTATGTGAGAAGCCTGAACCCTGACATATTCTATAGTCTTCCTTTAAATGCTTTATACATAATGCTAGCTTATTTACGATTTAAATAATGGTAACTAAACCTACTGATCTCCCTGTTTCTCCCCATAACATTTCTTTATCCAAAATAATGCTTTGGTATAGAAACAAGGTCAGTATCTCTCAGCAAGCTTACTGGATTCAAAGCTACCTTTAGCTCTCATTTCAAATGTCAGAGAAGTATTGTAAGCTTAGTGAACTAATATCTTACAAAATTCATTGTCTACAGACCACAATATAATCCTAAATCTTTACATGAGTAATCTAATGTTATTCTTCATAATAATTAACTCTACAATTTTCTTCTATAATGGTCTTCTGGTGTTATGGTTTGATGGAAACGAAGATATAAAGGATGTGCTAATGTTTTCAAAAATTCAGAAATTGGATTTTATAATGAGTCCAAGTTTTACAAAGATCATTCTCTAAATTTTGGTTATTTAGTTTTGTGATATTTACGAGGAAAAAGTGGGCCATGAACTCCCTGGAAGCAGAAACTCTTTCATTTTGGTCTTTGCATCCCCAACAGCATAATAGACATGCAACAAATGTTAAATTGATTAATTAAAGAAGGGGAATAAAACATATACCAGTATGTTCAGGAAATAATACAGTCCAATTTTTTCACTGAAAACAAAGGGATAACAAACAAATATACCAACTACTGCATTGGTGCCTACACAATGTTTTGTTGTTGTTCAGTCATATTCAGTTTTCCATGACCCCATGGACCAAACTGTCCAGGGGCTTTTCTTGGAAAACATGCTGGAGTGTTTTGCTACTGCCTTCTGCAATAGATTAAAACAAGCAGCGTCCAGTGACTTGCCCAGTGTCACAAAGTTAATAAGTATCTAAGACCAAATTTGAACCCAGGTCCTCCTGACACCATGCTTTCTGCAGAAGGAAAAGCTAAGGATGGAAAGGGAGTTAGAGACAAATGGCAAATAGGTCAGTGAGAGTAGACCACAGGTACATGCTGGGGATTATGGGTAAGAAGACTTGAAAATAGGAAAGGCACTTATGAAGAACTTAAAAGGCTAAACAAAGAGTTTATATTTAGATATAAAGGTTCTCATGAGCCTTTTTTGAATTAAAGGTGAGGTTGATGTGATCATACCAGTGCTTTGGGAAAAAAAAAATCACTCCATTGTGTGGAAGATGGATTGGCATATAAGCAGTTCAAAGGCCACTGAAACAATATAGGCCTTATCTAAGGTTTTAATTGTGTTAGTGAAGAGAAGAGGCTATATAGTAAGAGAGATTAGATACACAGAAATAAAATTTTATTCCTTGGTTGGATGAGCAAGTCAAAATGAGTAGAAGATGACATCATAAGTGACAGCAAGGATGGTAGTGACCTCAATATTAATAGGAAAGTTTGAAAAAGATTTAGGGGGTGAGAGAAGATAAATAATTCTGTTTTGAATATGTTGAGTTTGTCTGCAGGATATTTGGAACTGGTAGTGTAGCAGTAGAAGTCAGGAGAACAATCCATTACTGACTAGGCTCCAAGGTCCAAAAAATCAGGGTATTTTTGTTCCTCCCATGCTTTCTCCACAGCATCTAGAGTGGCACATGAATTTCCTTGGTCAAGAAATAGTTGTGATATAGTTTCATTTTGTGATAGCAGTGGTATTTTTTTGTGTGCTTTTAATATCACTTTGCTGGCTGAAAATATCTGATTTTGACTGGATGAATCTAGTTTCATGGTCTTTAGTTCTCTGTCAGATTCATGCTGAGTGTATTGCCAATATATCTGTGCCCTGTTTCACTTTTTTAAAATTATATTATTACTTTTTAAAGAATGGTTATTGTAATGACCGCGTATTTAAAGTCAGCCGGAGTCAGGAATTCAGGTTAAGGGGAAAATCTTCAATATTTATTGAAGTGAAGAGGTGAATAAAGATTGCTATAGCAAATATAGGCAAGAAAGATTGCGATAGCAAATATAGGCAGTTGCGACAGGAAGCCAGCTAAGAGAGAGCGACGCGAGCCGAGCCAACAGTGGAGCCAACAGTGGAGGCAACCGTGGCAATGGCCGTCCCAAAAGTCTCCCCTCCCCTTCCTTTTCCACTCCCCTGCCTCCACCCACCAAAATCGTCATTTCCTATACAACACATCAGGACTTGCACAAAGAGTGGGTGGGGGCCATTCTCTCTCCAAGCTTATCTATTAATAGAGTATGGTCCAATTACTATTTAGCCTCATGTGCTTGGGACCTCAGTGCATCAACTCAAGCCTCAGCCCATTACATCTCCCGCTTTCTTTTGTTTTAGAACACAGGTGATCATGCCATCCCTGACTCTTCAGGGAGGTCAGAGCCCCCAAGGGGAGGTGATCACACCCTCTCTGATTTCTCAGGAAAGGAGGTGAAAGCACCGAAAAGGAAGTGATCACAACCCCCCTGACTTCTCAGGAAGGGAGGTGAAAGCACTAAAAAGGAGATAATCACGCCCTCCCTGACATCTCAGGAAGGGAGATGAAAAGCACCAAAGGGAAGTGGGGGTTGCTAGCAGGTTTCTGGGCTCAAGGGTCTTATTATGCACAAACCCATCAGCATGGGAACACATAGCACATAGCACATAGCAACAACGCAGAGGCTATTAGTGATGACTCTCCCCACAGTCAGTGCAGGCTTGATGTGGTATAACAAACATGAATTATACACCCAAGTAACGGTATAACAAACAATATAAATCAACATTGTGTTGTAAAAGATTGCCAAAAGTCCTAGAAGGAGAGTATGTAAACAGCAGTCACACATACACCTCTTCAGCAGCCAAGAGATAGTCCAAAACCAGTCTATTGTCCATTGCTTCACATATCAGGGAATCCAATGATCCCCCCAAGTTTTTGAAGTCCAGCAAAAGTCTTTTTATGTCTTAGGGAATCCAATGATTCCAGCAGATTTTGAAGTCCTGTAACAGTCTTATCATTTCTCAGAAAATCCAATGATTCCTGAGGGATTTAAAGTCCTACAACAATCTTATGTCTCAGAGAATCCAATGATTTCTGAGGGTTTTGAAGTCCAATGATTTTCTATGTCCATGAGTCAAACGCCATAACTGCCACACTCTTTCAATGGTGAGCACAATCAGCAACAGAACCACCCGATGTTTCTTGGGTCTTCTCCTTCGTTTCAAGGGTCTGCTCCATCTCTCTGCGATGGACAAGGCGAATACGGCTCGTTGGCACCCATCTGATTCCTTCTTCACCTGTAGAGATACAAGCAAACCCTCTCCCCCAAGCAGTTAGCCTATCTGGTCCCTTCCATTCACCACTTTCTGGGTCTCTCCACATCACCTGGCGATTATCTAAAGATAGTGGAGCTGCTCGCACTGGACATTGCCCTTCCGGTGGGTTATAAAACCTGTCTGCCGGAGCCAGTCGGTAGAGCATGAGACTCTTAATCTCAGGGTCGTGGGCTCGAGCCCCACGTTGGGCGCCAAATGTAATGACCGCGTATTTAAAGTCAGCCGGAGTCAGGAATTCAGGTTAAGGGGAAAATCTTCAATATTTATTGAAGTGAAGAGGTGAATAAAGATTGCTATAGCAAATATAGGCAAGAAAGATTGCGATAGCAAATATAGGCAGTTGCGACAGGAAGCCAGCTAAGAGAGAGCGACGCGAGCCGAGCCAACAGTGGAGCCAACAGTGGAGCCAACAGTGGAGCCAACAGTGGAGCCAACAGTGGAGCCAACAGTGGAGCCAACAGTGGAGCCAACAGTGGAGCCAACAGTGGAGCCAACAGTGGAGCCAACAGTGGAGCCAACAGTGGAGCCAACAGTGGAGCCAACAGTGGAGCCAACAGTGGAGCCAACAGTGGAGCCAACAGTGGAGCCAACAGTGGAGGCAACCGTGGCAATGGCCGTCCCAAAAGTCTCCCCTCCCCTTCCTTTTCCACTCCCCTGCCTCCACCCACCAAAATCGTCATTTCCTATACAACACATCAGGACTTGCACAAAGAGTGGGTGGGGGCCATTCTCTCTCCAAGCTTATCTATTAATAGAGTATGGTCCAATTACTATTTAGCCTCATGTGCTTGGGACCTCAGTGCATCAACTCAAGCCTCAGCCCATTACATCTCCCGCTTTCTTTTGTTTTAGAACACAGGTGATCATGCCATCCCTGACTCTTCAGGGAGGTCAGAGCCCCCAAGGGGAGGTGATCACACCCTCCCTGATTTCTCAGGAAAGGAGGTGAAAGCACTAAAAAGGAGATAATCACGCCCTCCCTGACATCTCAGGAAGGGAGATGAAAAGCACCAAAGGGAAGTGGGGGTTGCTAGCAGGTTTCTGGGCTCAAGGGTCTTATTATGCACAAACCCATCAGCATGGGAACACATAGCACATAGCACATAGCAACAACGCAGAGGCTATTAGTGATGACTCTCCCCACAGTCAGTGCAGGCTTGATGTGGTATAACAAACATGAATTATACACCCAAGTAACGGTATAACAAACAATATAAATCAACATTGTGTTGTAAAAGATTGCCAAAAGTCCTAGAAGGAGAGTATGTAAACAGCAGTCACACATACACCTCTTCAGCAGCCAAGAGATAGTCCAAAACCAGTCTATTGTCCATTGCTTCACATATCAGGGAATCCAATGATCCCCCCAAGTTTTTGAAGTCCAGCAAAAGTCTTTTTATGTCTTAGGGAATCCAATGATTCCAGCAGATTTTGAAGTCCTGTAACAGTCTTATCATTTCTCAGAAAATCCAATGATTCCTGAGGGATTTAAAGTCCTACAACAATCTTATGTCTCAGAGAATCCAATGATTTCTGAGGGTTTTGAAGTCCAATGATTTTCTATGTCCATGAGTCAAACGCCATAACTGCCACACTCTTTCAATGGTGAGCACAATCAGCAACAGAACCACCCGATGTTTCTTGGGTCTTCTCCTTCGTTTCAAGGGTCTGCTCCATCTCTCTGCGATGGACAAGGCGAATACGGCTCGTTGGCACCCATCTGATTCCTTCTTCACCTGTAGAGATACAAGCAAACCCTCTCCCCCAAGCAGTTAGCCTATCTGGTCCCTTCCATTCACCACTTTCTGGGTCTCTCCACATCACCTGGCGATTATCTAAAGATAGTGGAGCTGCTCGCACTGGACATTGCCCTTCCGGTGGGTTATAAAACCTGTCTGCCGGAGCCAGTCGGTAGAGCATGAGACTCTTAATCTCAGGGTCGTGGGCTCGAGCCCCACGTTGGGCGCCAAATGTAATGACCGCGTATTTAAAGTCAGCCGGAGTCAGGAATTCAGGTTAAGGGGAAAATCTTCAATATTTATTGAAGTGAAGAGGTGAATAAAGATTGCTATAGCAAATATAGGCAAGAAAGATTGCGATAGCAAATATAGGCAGTTGCGACAGGAAGCCAGCTAAGAGAGAGCGACGCGAGCCGAGCCAACAGTGGAGCCAACAGTGGAGGCAACCGTGGCAATGGCCGTCCCAAAAGTCTCCCCTCCCCTTCCTTTTCCACTCCCCTGCCTCCACCCACCAAAATCGTCATTTCCTATACAACACATCAGGACTTGCACAAAGAGTGGGTGGGGGCCATTCTCTCTCCAAGCTTATCTATTAATAGAGTATGGTCCAATTACTATTTAGCCTCATGTGCTTGGGACCTCAGTGCATCAACTCAAGCCTCAGCCCATTACAGGTTATTACTCCAATGTACGGTGCCAAAGTTGTTATTCTAAAAGCATTCCCTGAAGTTACTTTTAATGATATTTAATAGTTTCTGATGTGTGGAAGGCAATCGTTTAAGAGATTAATGAAATGAGAAGAAAAATGTGATTAAAAATTATTTTTATTATAATTGACAAACTTCAGAAGAGCCAAAATAATGCTCAGAAAATGATCAAGATCTTCTAACAGAACAAAAGTCAGAGAAAGAAGAAGAGAATTCACCAGTACACCTGGAAAGCAGCTACCTACCTATTCATTCCAAGACAACTGGCATTTGCCTGAGAGGCTTTATTTTTGATTCTTAATTTTTCTTTTTATTCCCCCCAAATCAGTTTTGAGCTAACTAATGGATATAATCACACAGCAATCAAAAATGTTGTGAAACCCACGGTGGAAGAAACCATTCTACTGCTTGCTTCCATAAATGGGTCTGCTACTTTTCAAAACTTCTTTTATTAAACAAGAACTGACAAAACAAAAGGATTGGAGGAAGTCAGGAGAGAGCAGAAAAGTTAAGTCTTTCAGTTTATATCCCTTCACCTTTATGAAAACAAAGAGAAGCTAGACTTCAGAGGAGTTTATGAGGTGAGGAAGGAGCATCTTTCCCAGACCAGAAAGCAGAGAAAACAAATAAATTTCTCTGAGGAAAATTTTGGATATCTCACTAATCATGTCTCTTAATGAAAGGTCTGAGATGGTCCTTGGCCTCAAAGGCAGCAATTCATTAACCTATCAGAGTCTCTCTGAGCTGGGGATGCACAAATGCCTTGAGCACCCACATTTTCAAATATAAGATCAAGAAGAAGGACAGTGAATTCTGTGAATTCTAAATCTAATTCCTTCCTTCCTTTCCTCCATCTGGCATCTTTATTTCTGCCAGAACCTTTTTCAGCAGTCCCAGTTTCAACATGTCCCTAGGTACAATGAGGCATGTAAATGATACCACCAGTATACTTTTGGTATCCTGAGACATGGAAGTTCTCAAATGCAAAATGACCCTGCAATATGCCACTGCACAGAAAGTTAAGAAATGTATCCAGGATATGGAAACAAATATGCCTCATATGATGTTAAGGCTCCTACAACATAAATTCAGATTCTAATTCAATAAAAATAAAGTACTATTTACTAAATACTTTGGTAGAGGGGCAGCTAGGTGGCACAGTGGATAGAGCACCAGCCCTGAAGTCAGGAGGACCTGAGTTCAAATGTGATCTCAGACACACTTCCTAGCTGTGTGACCCTGGGCAAGTCACTTAACCCCAATTGCCTCAGCAAAATGGATAGGTACTGGAAAAAGCCATAGAAATTAGATAAGCTCACTGCTTGATTATCTAGCAAAAGGAAAAACTATATTTATAAAGAATAATTATAAAATAATATTCCAAGCCTTCTAAAGTGATGAAATGAAGTGAGATTCTGGACTTGTTATTACAGACATCTGAATTCACATCTCACATCAAGGGCTGTCTTTGTGATATTGACCAATTTGACTTCTTCCAGCCTTAGCTCCCTTGTCTACAAATAAGGGGGTTGGATTCGATGGCCTCTGGATCTACAAGCATGTTATATGAGGCCCCACAACTCTCTATGGATGCTGTAAAAATCACATTCATAGCTTTTTTTAAAAAATTGCTTATTTATGAATCACTTTTTAGCAACACTGGATTCATTCTTCAGATCAGAAATTGAATTAGATGAGCTTTGAGGTCTTTCTTCAGCTTTGGGAATCTACAAGCCTGTGAATACAGTTAGGAAGCCCAGTAGCAATAGTATCTTCTGATGACAGGAGAACAGCTTTTTCATTTAAAAGAATACTTCCTCAGTGTCATTGCAGAGTGTGGTTTTGTTTCATGACTCTTTAAAATGTTTCTCTTTTTTATTATCTTTTAGATTAACAATAAAATGAAAAAGAATGTTCAAGCCTTGAACATTGAAGCTAACAGGCATCTTCCACACACATAGCATAAATCTTTTATCTCTAGTAAATTTTTCTGGAGCTTTTCAGAGGGCCAAAAACGTTAGATTGATTAATAGAAATAATATTATGAGCTCTGATGCAAGATATAGCTATACATTATGAAATAGAATACATTTTATTTTTACTTATTCTGAACTTAATAAATATAATCAAATAGGAATTTTCCATACCCAAAAATGAATAGAAAAAGAGAGTTATACACAGAATTTGGAATGTTATCATATACATCTTGGTTTTTTTCACATAGAAAATTCAAACAGTATAGAAAGCCTAATGGTATCTTCATTAAAGATGTATATCTCTATGAATATTTACCTGATCATGGCCCATGTCAGATTTAACCAATCACTGAGACCCAGAGATTTCATATAAGCAGTTTCTTTAATAAAAACATATCTCCAGGTAAAATCAGTCCCCAAGGTGATAAAAAGCAATCCAAAGAGTTATAGATAGATAAAAGTTGCCAACAAAGAGATTAAATTCAGTTGGCAAAGTTCTCCTCTAGAGTTCAGAAGCTCTTTGCCCCAAGGCCCCACAGCTGGGGCCTAGAACAGACTCTTAATTGGTAGCAGTTAACTAAACTTTCCCAAGCTTGTTTCACAGTCTTGACTTGTAAGAACTCTTGAGTGGTGGTCTGTAATTGTGGGAGTGGAGAAGGGGTAATTCAATTCTCTTCAATGTCAGTGATGTTCTAGCCAACAACATTCCACCCCCTGCCCCATGATTTCCAGTAACCTAGGGGGTTGTCACAAGTATCAGCTTCACAATATGAGCTCCTGCTTGCAGTAAAACCAGTGAGACTCCATCAAAACAGCAACAAGAAACCAACGGAGTAAAAAAAAAAAAAAAGAAAAATCGACATAGGCCTGTCTCTTTTGTGCCTGTCTGGTGGCAGAGCTGAGGGGGCAGGCCTCAGACTGCTTCCATCCCCTAATAGCTACTACTGCTTTTAACCTGCATGAGTAGTGCCGAGGCCACAAACCAGGGTATCCTTTCCATATGAAATTATGAGGGCTATGAGAACAACAACGTTCTTTTTGTCTTTTATAGTGTCCCCAGGACTTAGCACAAGGTATGGTGCCTTGTGGACACTTAGTAAATCCTTGTTAACTGATTGTTGCTGCAACTGGAAAAT
The DNA here is from genome assembly GCF_016432865.1 of Antechinus flavipes. NCBI lineage: Eukaryota > Metazoa > Chordata > Mammalia > Dasyuromorphia > Dasyuridae > Antechinus > Antechinus flavipes. The sequence goes on along the minus strand of NC_067403.1, from coordinate 159,833,056 downwards.
AATAAAGATTCCACCTGAGAGTGAATATTATTATGATCATTCTCTCCTACCTGGTGGTGCTTAAGTGCCACTGCTTTCCTCATTATCCTGCTACAGTGTCCGAAATGATACATGGCTAATGTCACTGCCCTTATTTCTGCTTGAACTTGATAAGGTACAGGGGAATTCTATATCTTCACCTTCTCCAGTCTTGTTAAAAGCAGCCTCTTTATCTGTTTTCCTGGTCAGATCCAAATCTGAAGCAGCGGACTAAGACAGACCTGGTGATAGCCAAACATGCCCATTTCATTCTTAACCTAGAAGTGATGGTTCATCACTCCAAATCTAACATTCAACTGACAGAGAACTAATTAAAGGCCATGTAACTAGATTCATTCGGTAAAGGTCAGATATTTTGAGTTAGTCAAGTAAAAGCAATGGTGTTTAGCCATTGGTTGGTTCATTGATCAGAATTAAATCTTTCACAACAGTTTTTCTTTACAATGTAGTCATTATACAAATCTTTCTCCTGGTTCTGTTCCCCCCCTACACTCTGAACAACTTCACACAAATTCACTCAAGTCTTTCATTATGTCTTATGGCTTAATAATGTTCTGTTTCAACAAATGCCATAATTTGTTGAGCCATTCTTCAAATGATGGTTATCCCTTTAATTTCCATTTCTTTTCTATAAGAAAATATATTTCTTTCTTTAAGAAAGCAACAAAAAAAAATATAAGAAAAACTGCTTTTACAAATATTTTTGTGTGTATTCTGAAGATGACATTTGTGACCTTGATCCATATAGGTTATTGGAAATCATGGGGCAGATGGTGAAATATTGTAGATTAGAATATCACTGGCAAGGGATACAACCTCAAAGTTGTTTTAATTTTCCTTATTATTAGTGATTTGGGGGAATCTTTTATGTATTTTTGATAGCAAACTTTATTTTTTAAAAATCTGTTTTTATCCTTTAACCAATTAAATATTGGGAAATTGTTCTTCTCTATATATTTTAGACTTTTTAGTGAAATCCTTTATAAAGTTTTTCCCTACTTAATTCATTTCTTGTTTTTGACTACTGATTTTATTTGTGCCAAACTTTGTCAATTTTATATAACCAATATAGTCTTATTTTTATTGCCTTTATCTTTTCATTCACTTATCATGAAACTTTTTGTTATCCATTATTGGGAAAATTAATTTTTTCTTTTATCTCCTAATTTCTTTGTGATGTGACCTTATATTCTAGTTCTGCATAAATTTGTGTCTAATTGAGGTATATGGTATGTGATATTTTAGTCATTTTTAATTATTCAGTTGAAACAAGGAATGGAAAGGGAAGATTAATTGCCACAAAAAATAATGTAAATTATATTTTAAATGTGAAAGAATAAATTATTATTCTGTTATCCACAAAAATAAGCAATTTTTGTTTTTCATTGCCAATGCAAGCATTTGTGAAACAATTACAAGTAGTAATACTAATAAGGAATATTCTTCCTTAATCTCTAATTTTATTGGAAAGGGCTTCAGTTTATATTAAATGCTTTGTCAGTTTTTAAAACTTCTTTGTTCCTATAATTTTCAGTGTTTGGGTTATTTTTACAGAAATGGACATTAAATTTTGTTTTTTCTACAGCTACTGACATAATCACATCCTTTTATTTTAGTTCCAGATATGTTTTGTAATATATATCATTTCCCTAAATTGAACCAATAGTCCATTCCCCATATAAACTCATCCTGGTCATATTCTCCATATAAACTCATCCTGGTCACAGTGTAAAAAAGTTTTGATAAGTTGCTATATCCTCTTTGTCAATTTTTTCAGTGATTTGCATCAATATTTATTAGGAATTTTAGTCTATAGTTTTCTTTTTTTCTCTGACTGCTTTCCCAGGTTAAGAGTATCAAGACCATATTTGTTATTATAGAAAGAATTTGGTAAGATCTCTTCTTTTTCTAATTTGAAATCAGTTTATTAGAATGAATTATTCTTTGAATATTTGGTAGAATTCATATAATCCATCAGCTCCTTATACAGTTTCTTGTGAGATTAGGTCATTCATATATAAGGGTATTTTATTTTTTATAGGTATTAATATTTAAGTTACAACTTAAACATTAATAAATAGTTATAACTTTCATTGGCAAGTTAAGCAAAATGGCTACTAAAATTGCTCTTATTTCTAATCCATTCAGGTCACTGCCATAGTTTTCCATCCCATCCTGACTTCCCAAAGTTCTAGAAAAACTTCTGTCTCCCATGGGATTCCCTTAATCCGAGTACTGAATGTCCCTCCCACGTAATTCCCTATTAACAGTTTCTTTTCCCTGGGGCTTCTTCAGTTAAGCTTCCTAATTTCTGGAGTTTCCACAATCTTCTGTTCTGTTTATTGGTACTCACGGTAGTGAAACAGTGCTCTCTTCTAGTATCTATAACTTTTCTGGGTTTTTTGAGTACTCCCAGACTGCATGAAGAAATTTGCTGATATTTCATTTTTGGATTTCTTGGTCATTGTTGAATATGGTGCTTTTTCTAATCATTACTGAAGTAAAAGTGGGAAATTTGGGTGCCTCTTTGACCTTCATTCTTCTATCTCAATTGAAAGTAATGACAATTGTAGATAGTATATGGTCCTCATGAGTTGTATTTGATAGTGTGCTAAAAATCAAAGTCAGTGATAATTAATTATATAGAATAGGATTTTTAACTGTGGATCTCATTTTTCATTTCAATTGTTAAAGAGAATTCTCTTTCTTCTTTGAATAAAATCATGACAGTACAAGTTTAGAATGACACTCCAACTTGATCTTTCAACCAGTTTTACATATATATATATATTATATATAACATGAGGGAGGAAATCTAAGCTAGAATTTTTCCCATATCAGAAATGCATTCTTTTAGTGATTGTACCCATAGTTTCATATTACTATATAGAAGTATAGAAGAAATATTTCAATGCTACTTCATATTACAAGATCATAATAGTCTTTGAAATGAATTAGAGTGAAATTATTAAACGTTATTATTAAACATTTTGCATGTAAAGAGTACTATATTAGGGCCTAAAAGAAATACAGAATTTAGATAAGACATGTCTCTGTACTCATATAGTTTATAACCTAGTAGAATATAGTTTATAACCTACAAGAATAATAAATCACAATAATTCATGATAAGTATATCAGATGTTTGAAGCAGTATACCACAGCAAGGTGACAGAATGAGAATCTGCCTTTGGATCAATCAATGAACAAACATTTATCTTAGGCACTTATATGCCAGGCACTAGGCTTAATATTAGGGATACAAAGAATAGCAGAAACATGGCCCCCTGCCATTTTGGAGCTTCCATTCTCATGGAAATGCTCATCATACAAATCACCATATGCATACAATATGTCTGTAGAGCAGATGGAATGTTATTCATAGGGATAGCATAACAATTGTGGGGATTTAGAGACATACTGAAGAAGTAGAGCTGGTCACTGGAGTCTGTAGAGATCAAAGAGTAACCTCTACAGACAGAACCAAGTTTAAAGATATAAGTGAATGTTAACAGATTCCTGAAGATGAGAAAGGCAAGGAAAAGACTGTTTTCATCTGTTCGGTCTAGTTTTATCAGTCAGAACTATGCCACAAAGTTTCTGGAAGCACTGGCCACTTTCTAAAGGCTGGAGAAAGTAGTTTGTGACATGAACTATGTGAAATTGTTACTGTATCTCATGATATTATTGTCTTTGGAAGAACATAAGGAAAAAAACTGATGATAATGATGGAAGAAGCTTGTCTGAAAATGTCAATGTATCCTGAAACATTACCGAAGTAGCCATGTCTTCAAAATCAGAGACTTAAGAATTTTTCTAGGATTTGGGGAAAAGGCAGGGCAAAGGAAATCATGAGAGGTTTTTGAAGATGAAAAGGGTCGTTCAGCTTCTTATCACCTATCAATCAACAGATGTTTATTATATGTCTTCTGTATGCCAGCTATCAAAAATATCAAGATAAAAAGTGAAAGTCAATCTTCAGATACTTGCAATTTTTTTAATTGCATATTTATATAACACAAATGTAGAAGTGAGTAGGTAACCTTAGAGGGGAGTTTTGATCTAGGCTATCACAATGATTGTGGATAGAGAAATAGATCAGTAAATTTTCATACCTTTTCCATTCGTAAATATAATATTTAGTTGATTTTTTTTGTTCCCCCCCCCCAAAAAAAAAATAGACAAATTGAATTTCAGGCATCAAAGGGAGGAGTACATGCACAATTAGAGGATTAATGGCAAAATAACTTGGCTGGGGAAGACATGGTGTCCCAAGCATTGGAAATGGTTTGAAGCCACCCACTCAACTACTAAGAAGAATCTCTATTCATGTTGTGGACATGATTTTCAATCTGAGGTCAGATTATCATTGTTCCTGGTAGAAAGGAACAGTTGTAAAATGGATGAAAGGTTAGCTTGGGTAACCTTTCCTGTCCTAGTGGATGACCAGATAGGAACAATACAATAAGTAATATGATGTAAATGAAATTGGTTTGAAAATCTCTGATAACAGGAGAAATAGGATGTTTTAAAGTTCCTGTTAATGACAGTGTTTCAACTGCAAGAGTCTCCATATGAGAATGAAAATGAAAAATGAAATGCAAAGAAGCAAAAGAAGAAATGTAAAAGAAACAAAGGCAGAAATTAGGACAGAAGAAGAATGAAGAAAGTGATCAATGAGAATAAGACAATCTAGAATAGAGAATGTAAAACATGATTGACTTTCACAAAATCTCTGGAAAAAAATTAGAACACAAAATGTGGAGACAGAAGAAAAAGATGATGAAACAAAGTCAAAGGGGAAAAAATCAAGAGAAATAAAATACTTTAAAATGGCTAATAGTCATTTAATGGGTAGGGATAGAATTGTAGGGAAAAGAATCAGGGAACTTTTTGTCTCTTTACTCCAGTACATAATATAGTGCCGGGCATATAATAGGCATTCAGTAAATGGTTGGTTAATTTACTGATCAAAAAGAATAAGAGAAAGGACCATTTGTGACATGACAGCGAAAAGACAAACTGAAATAAACCAGCTGTTTTTCAAATTCTTTGTTGAATTCAGTAGTACTGGGTGATAGATCTTGGGGTTATGTTGAGAGTTGATGTTCTGAATATATATTAGCAGAACCTGGGGCAAGGAGAAGTCCCTGAAGACCAAAAAAGGTCAAAATACCCAAGATCTTGTGCTCTGCTGTGCCCTGATCAAACCACCTCTGGAATAGCAGACTCACTGTCAGGAAAAACTTAACAATTAGAGTTGTCCACTAATGGAATAGGCTGCTTTGGAAGGTAACCAATTATTAAAAACAAAAGAAAAAAAAAAGATCCTTTTTGGAGTATGGGACATAGTATACAATATCCACATGGAAAAGGAATTCTCTAGAGAGGATAAAGTCTTTCAAATTATCCCATTTGCAGATATTATCAAGTAACTTGCATCAAACCCCAGAGCATTGCTTGGGAAGTAGTTGACAAGAAATGCCCATAGGTTCAGATACATTGGATAGACTTAAAACTGTCTATCACAACCTTATATAGGGTCATGTAACTGAATGTAGCGGTTGTAAAATATGATTTATTATCAGCAAATATTTTATTTGTACCTATTTTATATACCTAGAGCCACATAAAAATGTCTTAAGCAAAAAGAGATCATGAATAGAAAATGGTTAAGAAGCCCTGGGATAGACTCAGATGAAGATGGATGAGAGTTTACACAAAGTATATGGACAATTACACTTATGGATGGGTTAGGTGGAATTACAAAGATGCAATTTCATATCCTTAAATACTTATTAGCTATGTGATTCTGGGGAAATTATTTCACTTGTTTGGGCTTCAGTTTGCTGTTTTATAAAATGATATATGTAAAATTCTTTGTAAAAATTAACCTTATTATTCATAATAATTACAGTGTTAGAAGAAATAACCTGCACCAATGTGATCACAAATAGATTTGAATACTGAGTATTTTAATGGCTTACAAGCTCATTATGAATTAATAGTGTGACCTGGCAGCCAAAAAAATTAGTGCAACACACTTTGCCTTATCCATCTGGATTATCATTTTGGTCTTGATAAAAAAGCATTAGCCAAATAAAGCATGCCTGAGAAGGTGAGACAAGATTGCAAGAAGGCTAGGAAAACATGCCATTTAAGGACTGATTGGAAGAACTGGAGGAGAGAAGACTTAGGAAAGACATAATATATACAAATCCTATCATCTGAATGACTATGCTAAGAAAAGAAGGTGAACTTGGTTCCATTCAGAAATAATGGGTAGTTTTTGCAAAGAGGCAAATTTTGTTTTAAGATTTCTAATAACTGAAGCTAGAAAAATGAACCACATTAAAAAGTTATTTCACTATTCATTTCAGCTAGAGCCCAAATGATGCTGACATTCATATTCATTTTTATATTCAATTGTGACCAGGTGACCTTCAAGATTATGTGAAAGCCACATTGGAAGAGCCACATTACCAATTTAAAATTGGTAGAAAACATTTAAAGTCAGAGTCCCAGGTTTGAGTCAAGGTTGTAGCTGTCTCTGTGCAAGTGACTTAATTTCTTTATCCCTTAGTTTTCCCATCTGTGACATGAATATAAGAATAATAACTACTTCACAAAGTCATTTTCAGGATCAAGTTTAGTAGTGTGTATCAGGCACATAACATACTTCACATAAGATACAAGTGTTATTTTTATTATGACTACTATGCTAATAATAACTAGCTTAGGATTTGCAAAGTGTTTTACAAACATTTCATTTTATTTTCAAAACAATCCTAGAAGATAAATTTTTTTAAAAGATATTTTTTTAAACTGGGGAAAACAAAGGCTAAATGAGTTTCCCAGAGTCACATGACAAGTATAAATATCTGAGATAGCATTCTTAATTCTAGGTTCAACACTCTCTCCACTATTTCATCTAGCTGCCTAAGTATGATATATATCATATATGCTTGGGATTTATCAAATTTTATTATTTCCAGTTCAGGTAGTCATATGTAAAATACTATGCAAAGTTTCCAGAGAGGGAGAGAAGTTTCCAGAGTATAGTAATAAAAATTAATAAGCAGATAAAAATAAATTCCTATACAATTATTGATTTTATCAATCAATACAATCCTATACATTATTGATTCGTGCTGAGTTTTGAGTCCACCAAGACCCTATACAAGAGTTCTCAAATGAAATCCTATCTATACTTGTCAGAAAAAATACTGGCTCCTAAATGAGAGGACTTGGCTTTGAATTCTAGGTCAGACTTACAAAATTGGGAGATTTTGCTCTTAAGTGTAAAACTTTATATTTGCCCTTTAATTTAATCTTATTTCATTCCATGGAATAGTCTAACCTGAAGAGAGATTTATGAATCTTGATTCTGTTATTATACTCTTACCAATTTTGCATCATCTAAAGATTGAATAAGTATGCCAGCTTAGCTATGTCATTGATATTTTGAAGGATAGCACAGGGCTAAACACCTGGCATTACATTGGAGACCTTCTGAGCTAATATTAGGCCACTGATAGCTACTTTTCAGATGCCACCATTCATCAAGTTTATGAATTCATTTACATCTTTAAATCTTTTTCAAATGATTAGTGTCACACTATGTGACATGATGTGTCACATGAGGTATTAAATAAATTATATCTGTAGAATTCCCCTAGTCTAGTAATCCTTTTGGGGAAAAAAGGAAATATGGTTGTTCTAATATGATTTGTATTTGACAAAAACTTTTTTTTACCACTTCCTTTTCAATACATTCATTATTCATCCTTTAATGTAATATTCTAGAAATTTAATGAGGTATTCCAGGAATTTGCATTAAGCCCAATGGTCTATAGTTGGCAGACTCCATTCTTTTCTTTTTCTGAGCATAGGGACAGTCTTTGTTGGGTTGTTTTTTGTTTTTTTTTTTCCTTTCCCATTCTCTGTTTTCTTTCAGAAATCTCTTAACAATTCAGCTTCACATTTTTAAAATTTTGAATAGTATTTTATTTTTCCAATTTCATTTAAAGATACTCATTTTGTAATATTTTGAGTTCCAAATTTTTTCTCCTTCTCTTACCTCTCCCTTCCCCAAGAGAGCAAGCAATATAGGTTATAAATATATAATCATTCTAAACATATTTTCGTGTTAATGATGATGTGAAAGAAAAATCACAACAAAAGGAAAAAGCCAAGAGAAAAACAAACAAACAAAAACAGGTGAAAATAGTGTGTGCTTCAATCTATATTCAATCTCTGTAGTTCTCTCTGTGAATGCAGATGGCATTTTCTATCTGAAATTTATTGAATTGTCTTGGATCACTGAATTGTTGGGAAGAGTTAAGTTCATCATAATTGATCACCACTTAATCTTACTCTTTCTCTATAAAATGTTCTCTGGGTTGTTCTCACTTTACTTAGCATCAGTTCATGTAGTCTTTCTAGGTTTTTCTGGAATCAGCCTGCTAATTCGTATAGAATAATAATATTCCATTACATTCACAAACTGCAACTTATTTAGCCATTCCTCAATTGCTGGGCATTCCCCTCAATTTCCAATGCCTTGCTACTACAAAAAGAGGTATTATAAACATTTTTGCACATGTGATTCCTTTTCCCATTTTTATGATTTTTTTTGGAATATAGACCCAGTAGTGATGCTGCTGGATAAAAAGGTATACACAATTTTATAGCCTTTTGGGCATAGTTCCAAATTGCTCTCTAGAATAGTTAGATGAATTCATAACTTTGCCAGCAATTTATTGGTGTTCCAGTTTTCTCATATTCTTCCCAACATTTATCAGAATTGATATTTGATAGTTCCTTTCATGTTTTATGACTTGAATTTATCATGTTCTCTCATTTTCCTGCAGATAATTTTTTAAATGTTAAAAGATTGTTTTAACATGTATTAGGGGGAAATAGAATATAATAAAGAAAATTCTCCTTTTTTCTCTTCATATTTATTTCTCATTGTCTTCTGGATTCTAAGTTGTAGATCTAGATTCTAGATCTAGCCTCTCTCCTTCTCTGTTTGAAGAGTTGGACCATGAACTTCAAATTTCATTTAAGGAGAGACCTCAATTCAAACATGTCCTCATTTCTTATCTAGCTATACTATACTGAGAATTATCTGGCCTCCACCATATCTCCCTACCTTGTCAATTTTCTTATGTTTCCCTCCATTAAACCATAAAGTGAAGCTGGTAACTTTGCACCATTCTCCCTCATTTGCATATCATGGCATCACTTCTGTAGTATCATGATCCAGTTAAAGAATAAGGGACAAACAACAATAAACTCCTTGAGAGCAAGAATTGTCTTTCTTTCTTGTATCTGTATCCTGCTATACTTAGCACAGTACCTGGCACATAATAGGTACTTAACAAATATATATTGAGTAACTGGGAAGGCTGATTTGTTCTCTAGAATTTTAATTTGTGGCATTCTATCTGTGCTTTCTTATTATTGTTTTTCATGGCCTTATTCACTAACTCTAAGTTTGTAACAGGATCTTGATTAAGTTTAAGGTTATAGGAATTGAACCTATATGGATGCCATGGAAACCAATGCCCAGAGAGTTTATGTGACTTATACTCACATCATACAAGTATTAAATGATAGAGTAAGGATTTGAATTCAGCCCTCTAACTTCAAAGCCAACAGAGTCACAGTAGGTAATTTAATAAGTTATATCAATTCAATCAATATTATATTATTTTTATAGCTTTTACAACTGGGATAGCCACGTTGCTATTTTGAACTCAAGTCCTAATTATCAAGTGATTGCTGAAAACTGTGATGGTTTGCTCTTCAAATACAAGAGAGATAGGAAGATTATCAATGTAGATCCAAAGGTAAGAGTTCTTTGGCTCTTTATTCATTTTTTTTTCCATTAGTATTTAACATACTTTAAAAACTAAAAGTGTTCCGCTAAGTATCTGGTACTTTTTAAAGAATTAAGTTTTCTCCTTTTAGAGTACATGAAGAAAATATTCTTTGGAAATTTTCAAATAAACAATGTCAATTCACTTTTTAAAACCAAGCTCTACAATTCAATTTTTTTTTTTTTTTTTGAGATTGGATCATCCTTTTTCACCTAGCATAGAACAGCTGCCAATTATGGGCCCTCCATCCAATTCTAAGCAACATGAAAGTTTTGACTTCCATTGCCAGTCTAGACCAAGGTGTCTCTTCCTCACTAAGCCTAATGGCTCTATAATCCCAAGATTTAACCACATTGGTGCCAGACTTAGTGTAGACCATCAATTATCATGCCCACTGTAGCTCAGAGTTCTCTAACCCAAATGATCCATCAGCCTCAAGCTTCCCTAATAGCGGGTCTTAAACATATGGATCGGGAGTCCCCTCTGGCCTTTCAGAAGCTGATAAACTAATAAACAATCACCATGAATTTTTAGGAATATCTATACAACATACGAATGGGAAAATTCTCCAACTACAAAAATAAGTCTGTTTCACTTAGGAAATATTATTTAAAGTAATGAATTATTAACTCTGATTTGAAATGGGATGGGAAAATGGAATTTGAATGCTCCAGAATAGTTTTCCTTCACTTAGTATGTAAGCTGGCAGCGTTTTTGAAATGGTCTGAGTATTCTCAATCCCAGTACATCTAACTTTACATATACATTTTGCACAGAACAGGAATTTGTATACTCTGTCTGGTGTATTTCCAAGTTCCTGACTGTAAGCTTATCAATAAAGCAAATTCAGTGTGCATATCTATACTTGTGTGAATTTGTTAATGGGAAATATTTTAAAGTTAATTTGTTTATTAAAAAACAAATATTTGCATTTTCATCTGTAAAAAAGATTGATGTCTTAAAATGTGTATTTTACTTAGCAAATTTAAGCCTTTACTTATTTAAAGGTACAGTGATGTTATTAGAATTTTTTCCCATCTTGTGACAAATATTTTGGTCATGTGATGTCATCTTCATGAATTCTAGAAGTTCTTGAGTCTTAATTGTGTATAAAGAAAGAAAAATAATTAAATATAATAGTAAGGATATAACTAAAGGAAAGATCTTTTAAGACTTAAAATCCTTACTACCAAATAAATGAAGAGCTTTAGTTCAGGCTAGAACCTTTATGTCATGGAAAAGGTGAATCATTATTATCATTTTATATATATATATATATTGCTACTTGAGAAACTATTTTATCCATGTTCCTTCTAGAAGTAACTTCTTATGTATCACTTGACTATGAAAACTGTGTCTAAACATCCTCTTCTGAAAACAAATTAATTTCAATTTGGGCAAACCACCAATAATCTTAGGTGTATAAAATGATATTTACAAAGCTTTTTATGTTTTAGCTGACTATATTATATTTATAAAGGTATGAAAGGGAAAGTTAATTCTCAGTAACTTGAATTATATGAAACAAGCAATTATCAATTTCTGAATAGTTTCATATGTCTGACATCACATTTCATATGTTTCAAAGTTAAAGTTATATTTCAACAATATAAATAATATACCAAATAGTTTCAAATATTTATTTTAGAAAATTGATGTTCAATATACTTCTTTCCTTACATAGAGTTCAGAATCATAGAATTCTGGTTGTAATTTTTAAGTCCAAACTATATCCCAAATTAACAGCCATTATACTACAACTAGGTAAGGGTGGGAATTTCCATCTCTAATCCAGATAATGTATTCATTGAAGGCACAGACAATTTAATTGAAGTAGAGTGAATTAGACATTAAGGAATGCCATGTTCTTAATCATTTTGAAGAGATCCTAGGACTTTAGGCATTGGATGAAAGCAGAGTAATACCACATAGGCAAAATGTTATTATTAGTGGAGTAGATCAAATCTTACTTCTCTTGGGATATGTGTAAAACAGGAAGGTAGTTTAGAACAGCAAAATCACATGATGATTGTACTTTGAATAGGCAGACCCTTGAGTCTATAACAGAGAGAAAGAAAAAGGAAAGGACTACAGAGAAAGAAAGAATCTCCCTTCCCCATCCAATAGCCATTTTTTTGTATAGATTTTTTAAAAAGTAAATACAGTCAATATAGTATACAATAAATACAGTTTAAAAAAATACATCAAAGTAGTAGTAGTAAAGAGGAATACTAAGGAAATACATGGACAGCCACAGACAGGTACAAAAAGATAGTCATCAAAGAAAAGCAGCAGCTTCAGAGATTAGGCGCCCCCTCCCCCCCCCCCCATGACAGAATATTCTAACTGCGTACTCAGTTGATGGGAACTCAGCAAATAGCTACATTTAGAAAAATTTCATAAAGACGCCACAAAGAAGTTTCCCAATGCTTATGAAGTACACTTTTGCAATGTGTTTCATACTCATATGCTTACTTTCCTCCAGGGATCTTGTGTTTTAAGGGAAAGATCTTTAGTACCATATTTGGTACCAATTATTTTCATTCTGCCATCTTAGTAAAAATAAATACTTGCAAAGAGTTACTAGCCACTAGTCAATGGGAAGCACACTATTGAGGGCTTATGAGATCCTAACCCCTTAGAGTTGTCACTAGCTCTTCAAGAAGAGTATATTTAACAACTGGGAAGCCAAATTCTTGGATCAAGATTGTGGAAGTGGACTATGGATTTGTGGTCATCCAGATTCTGTTTAAAGATTTTCAATATCCCAAAGTCATATTGCTTTGAAACATATAAACTGTGCAGAAGTTTGTCCTAACAAATCTAAATATTTGTCTTTTCAGTTTCCCCACTTTGTTTTCTATACTTTGGGTTTTCCCCAAAAATAAGTTTGATCTTCATTCTGCATAATATGTGAAAAAATCCCTAGTTCCTTTAATCTATTCTCAAAAATTAAAATCCCATTTTTTAAAAAATGGGATTTGATCAAGAGAGTTTTTACTATCCTAGCTTTCCTCATCTACTTTCTGGCCTAATTATTAGTGTTCTTCCCAAACTGTGACACTCAAAACTGATCCCAATACTCTAGTGTGATCTACCCAGAGCAGAGTACAATGGACCTATTACCTCATGATGTTGCTCTGTCACACTGCTGACTGTTAGTGAACTTTTGATCACCTACCTGTCCTCACTACAAAACAGGCTCTGTTATTTTCCTCATTTTTGTAGTTAAAAAAACTGAGGTAAACAGAAGTTGTCATTTAAGGTTGCAAAACTATGAGGTGTCTGAGATTGATTTTGTCAAATGTCCACCTTTTCCCCTGAAGGATTATACTCAGTTTTACTGGTTGTAATCTTAGATCCATTGCTTTCCAGAATCTCTTATTCCAAATCTCCAGTCCTTTAATGTAGAAACTGCTAAATCTTGGCTGTGGCTCTACTGTACTTCAATTTTTTTTCTTTCTGATTGCTTCAATATTTTCTCCTTGATCTTGGAGTTCCAGAATTTGTCTATACTATTCCTGGGAATTTTCATTTGGGGGTCTCTTAGGAGGTAATTGGTCAATTTTTTTTTCCATTTCTATTTTATGCTATGGTTCTAGAAAATATCAGGACAATTTTCCTTGATAATTTCTTGAAAGATGATATTCAGGTTCTTTTTTTGATCATAACTTTCAGGTAGAGCAATAATTTTTAAATTATCTCTCTGAGATCTATTTTAAGGAATTCTTTTCCTCAGTGAGCTTTTCTACCTCTTTTCCCATTTGGCCAATTTTGCTTTTTAAATCATTCTTCTCCTCATTAGCTTTTGTTAATTTCCTTTTTCACCACTCTCAGTTCTCTAACTATTTTTTCCTCTATCTCTTTTACTTGATTTTCAAGATCCCTTTTGAACTCTTCAAGGCCAGAGCCCAAATCTTTATTTTTCTTGGAGACTTAGGAAGTAGGAGCTTTGACTTTGTAATCTTCTGAGTGTGTGTTTTGATTTTCCTTATCACCATAGTAACTTCCTATGATCAAATTTTGTCTGCTTATTTTCCTAGCCTATTATCCAGATTTTAACTCTTTGTAAACTGTTTCCAGGATTGAGGGTGCACTGTCACAAGCTTCAGTAGTTTTGTGCAGCTGTTTTATGTGTTTTTTGTGCAGAGATTATTTTTCTAGGAGCCTGACCACAAGCCTTCATTTCTGCCCCAGGAGAAAACATCTCCTTATTGCTAGGCAAGCAGTGGTTGCCTCCTTATTGACATAAGACTTACAATTGTTGGATCTCATCCTCCCCATTCATATCATATGTCCCTGCCCCACTGTAGCTGTAAGATCTAGTGTGCTAAAACAAGAGAGTCTGCTTTTGGGGGAGAGAACAGGGCTGGGGTAGGTGCTGACACTAGGGTGCACTGGTGTGGCCTATGCTGGGATTGCTCACCTGGCTCCCATTCTGGTTCCACAGACCTTTCAGAGGTCCTCTTTGGTGTCTCTGGGCTGAGAAGTCTAGAAACCACCAGTACTGCAGCTGATTCAGAGGTCTTAGTGGGTTCAGATCTGCACTGGTAGGGCCTGTACCTGGACTGCACACTGGGCTCCCACCCTGTTGTCACAATCTCACCTAACTTTCTAAACTGGAAAATGTTCTACTCTACTTTTTGTCTACTCTGATTCTCTAAAATTTGTTTAGAACCATTATTTAAAGGAATTTGGAGCAATTTAGGGGAGATGGTCAGTAAGTTCCTGCTTTTATTCTGCAATCTTGGCTCCGCCCTCTACTGAGGCTGAATTTGAACTAAGATCTTTATCGCTTCTGACCCAACTCTCTATTCCTTGCATCATCTAAATGGTTCCCTTCTTAAATTCACAGTTGTTACTGTCTATAAATTGTGTTACATCAGCACACTTTGTAAGTTATCATCTTGTGCCTCTGTTTTTTACCTTAGCATAAAGGTTAATTTAACTTGAAAATTGAGATTAAATGATGATGTATGTTTAACTCTTCAAACAGAATAATTCAACATCAGAGTTCAATACTTTTCCTTACAAATGTTAAGTTGTGGTACCTTTCCTTCAAATAGCTCTGAGCAGATAAGTTACTTTGCATCTTTGAATGTTTGTTGGGAAGTATTTTTAGTTCTATCTAGCAGATGGAAAAAAGCAATCTTATTTCCAAAAATTCATAAATCTAAAACATGATCATTAGTATTTAGGTCACCATTGGCATTGGATTTACCGTCTGTTACACAAGCACAATATCATAAATGCTAACTGCTGAATTCTCATTTAAATATATAGAATGCAGGATTTTTCTGCACAACTAAACTAAGATGGACATGCTGCCAGCCTACATCATCTAACCTGCTTTTAGAAATGTGGTTGGTAGCCCTAGCTTACATCCCAGGAGTGTTTGTGATTATCAGACATCATTATCAGAGCAGAGTATTATGGCAATATCAAAAAGCAGATATTTCTGAGTGCTAAACTTTCTTCTCAACTTAATAGTAACATTCTTTAACAAAGGCCAGATATGACATGATCAAAAAGAAATGATGCCTGTATAAAATTTCAACATTAAATTCATTCATAGGATCTGAATTAACAAAGGTAGTATTTTTGCATTTTCCTTTTACTTTGCAAATATAGTTTAAATTACCTTATTTTTTTAGTTCATGGTATCCCCATGCATAACTTATCTGTCTTTTGGGATGCATAAAGAGTAGGAATCAGCACAGAGGGAAAAACACAAACAAAACAAATACCCAAACAAATATGTCCCAGACAGCAGAACAAATAAGAAAATTGTTTTTGCCATGAAGTTGAAAACTCTTTCTTATCATATAGAATTGACATGTCCCTAATTATAAAGTAAATTCACTGGAAACATTATCCTTCTCACGCTTTTTTCCCTTTTAGAAGAAGTTTAATTTTGGATACCTGAGTTACATACATGCATGGTAAGAAAAAGTTTTAAGGATTTACATCTTTTAATCTAGCATAGTAGGGGACTATTATAGCACCAATCATTGGAGGTAAAGGAAGTGAAGAGATAGGAAACATCTCCTTATTGCTAGGCAAGTAGTGGTTGCCTCCTTATTGACATGAGACTTACAATCTTTGGATCTCATCCTCCCCATTCATATCATATACCTCAGGCCTTATTTCTTAGTAAATGTGTTCTGGACTGAAAAATCACGGGTTATAATGCAGCTTTTGGATGAAAGTAGTTAGGAAGAAGATAGATATAATACTCAGCATATATCTCTCTTTATCTCTGTCTCTCTCTGTGTCTCTCTCCTCTGTCTCTGTGTCTCTTCCTTCCCTCCCCATGGATATATATATGTGTATATATATATATATATATGTATGTGTATGTGTACATAGGTCAGTGCTGAATCCTTCTGTAACAGGTTCTCAGATCACCAATGTTTCTATTTGAAAATATATAATAAATGCTACCAGAAAACCAGAAGCCTGCCAAGGCTCATGAAATCTATCATACTTTGGTCCTCAGAGTTATGAGCTGTATTTTTACTATTAAAATGTTCTTGAGCTTTCAAACATTGCTTTGGACCATCTTGCAATCCTGCCTCTTGATAAAGTATAATTAAAATTCCCCAGACTATCTGTTTCATTCTGTTCTACTTTTGTGGATTCCTCTTGATGAACATTCAGGAATCTTTTCTCACTGACCAACTACTGGCAGGCACCACTGCAGATTTCATGTCTGTGAGTCATTGTTGTTCAGTCACCTTCATTGCCTATATATCCTATCTATTTTCCCACCCAGAGAATTCTCCTCAGAAATTAAGGTAAAGCATTTTTTAAATTTCATTTTATTTCATAGAGAAAATGTCAACACCCAATATAATATCCAGTACAACATATAAAATTATACATATTGTCTACAAACATAAAATTAAACTCTAATTTAAAGAAGAAAGTCCAAGTCTCCCATTTCTTTTGTTCAAGTAGCTTTTCCAGATTTTAATCATTCACTGAAGTTGACAGGAGCTTTATAAACTGAAGGGATACAAAGTAGTCAATAGAAAGAATCATCTGGCCATCATTTCCTGATCTTTTAATTTCAAAGTCCCTTAGAGTTTTTGTTCTATACTCTCTGTGCTCCTTTTCTGCCTCATCTTTCATCTTTTCGGTTTGATTCAATTGATAACACAATTCTCTACATAGCTCATGACAGTGTAATTGTTTTTAAACTTCTTTTAACTAGCTACTGAGATCTTTCTTATAACTTACTCCACCTTAGTTCAGAATTAGAATGAAGGTTAAGGTTATCTTGGCTATTTAAAAGTGACAATTATAAGTGGGTGGGTAGATAATTTATTTTTTAAAGAAAATGATACTATGAAATTTATAAATGTTTCCATCCTTATGTGATTTTGTTGCATGGTTCACCTACAAAAAGACCTTTGCATATGGTTAGAAACTTAGAAAATAATTTCCTAACCTATTTTTGAATCTTCCAAATAAGTCTTAAAGTGAGTTTTTGGATCTATCTTTTTTAATATTGGAAAATGAGAGAGATAGCTAAGAAAGCAGTATATCAAAATGCACCAATTAACTCTTGACTCTCCAACTACCTCACATCTTTTCCTCCTCATTGCCCATGCCCCATTGCCTCTTCCACCTACTATACATTTTTCTCTTCCTATCTCCTAAGCTGTTGCTTTTGATTCCAGTCCCTGGAGAAGGGAAGACTTTGGACTTAGCTTTCTAGAGGAAAGGAGTGAAGAAAATTGCTTCACTTCAGTCCAATCCCTAGAGGGGCTTTTGAGTGCAAGGACTGTCTTTATCTTTCTATATGTCCTTAGCACTTAGCATGATGCCTGGTAAAAAGTATTTAATAAATATTTGTTGACTTGATATTGCAGATTTCTGGTAATTTTTAAATGAAAATAGCAAAAAATAATCCATAATTTTCAGTTGACATCTATTAAATTGACCATGGACATACAAATCTCAAACACATCCTTTACTAACTACAGTGGAATAAAAGTTAAATAAATATCTGTTGAAGAAAAGACAACTGGAGGCAAACTTAATCTTAAAGAATTGGTGGTTCAAAGAATAAGGCATAAGAATAATGCATAATGTCACTAAAAAAAAAAGTAGAAGGTAGAAGGCGCTCATGTGCTATAAAGTTTGTGTCCATAAACTCAGAAAAAGTTGGAAATAACTGCAAAAATTACTAGCAAAAAAAGCTAGAATTCCCATTGTTACCTCTTCTATTTGATAGCATAACTTTGGGAGGTAGTAATACATATCAAAACTTTACTGAAGAAAGTAAACATTTTGAAAATTAAGATTGTTCAAATAGAAACTGATTCTATAGGTTATTTATAAATTATAAATTCAAAAGTCTGGAAAATGGGAGGGAAATGGAAAATATAGAAAAACAAATGACTTGGAAAACAGTTTAAAGAGAGGTCATTTAAGAATTTGAATTTGAAAGCTACCCCCCCAAAAAAAATTTTAATGCACAGGCATATTTAAAGAAATCATAAAAGTGACCATATACCTCAGATTTAAAGACCAAAGTAGATATTTTTTCAAATCTAATTAGTTAACACCTCAGAAAAACCTCAAAATAAAAACTCCCATATCCCCATAGGAATATCATAACAAAAATCTATAGCACCTAGATCAAGAAAAAACACTGCAAGCAGTCAGTAGGAAGGAAAGAATTCAAGTACTGAGGAACCACAAGATTTAGTAGCCCACCAGTATGCTAAGAATATTGTATTACAGAAGGCAAAGGATCTAGGTTTGCATCTCATCCAACAAAATTAAGTATAATCCAATAGAGGGAAAAGGGACCTTTAACAAAATATTTGTTAACCCAGTATTTCTAATTAAAGATTAGAACTGAGTAGAAAATTTTACATAATAGGAAACAAGCATAAAAATGTAAACATGAACAAGAAATAAGGATTAAAAAGAGTTGAACTATTTACCTTCTTACATATTTATAGGAAGAGGAATAATGGGGAAAATTATCTTGGATAAATGGAGAGTAGACAGTTTATAGTGAATACTACAATGCTCCTGAATTCTATTGAAGGCAAGGAAGTGAGCTACATTCACTTGGACTTCACTCTTAATCAAACTGTTTTGATAAGGAAAAGTACACATATCTTACTCTATACAGAATAAGGAGAAAGAATTGAGAGAAAGTGGATAAATAAGAGGGAGGATAAATCAAAGGATTCATTAGTAAGAAGCAAAGCAGACTTTTAAAGAAGGATCAAGGAAGACAAGGAAAGGAAAAGAAATAAGAAGGAAGAATAAGAAGGAGGGAAATATGACGTTAACAAAGATAAATGTTTAACTCTTAAAAAAAAAAAAAAAGGATAGAATGAATAAGAAATTAGAACTCACCTGTTTACAAAAACCATGCTTGAAACAGAAAATTATACATAGAGGGTCTGGAATAAGATCTATTAGCTTCAGCTGAAGTTAAAAAAAAAAAAAAGAGCCAATGTAGCCGTAATGAACAAACAAAGCAAAATCAAAAACAACCTAATTAAGTGATAACCAGGAAAAATATATTTTACTAACAGGCATCATAAGCAGTGAATTAATAATAAATCAGAGTTAAATATGATTGCATCACATGACATAAAATCTAAATTTTTAAAGGAAAAGTTTAAACGTGTTGCAGAAGGAAATAGCAAATCTATAATATTAGGGGATCTTAATTTATCCCTGTTAGAGCTAAATAAATCAACCAAAAGTAAACAAGGAAGAAGGTAGGAAGATGCACTTTGGAGATTGTTGAATAGGAATAGGAGTTTGGCTTTTTCTCAGATGTGAATGACACCTTCATAAAAATGATCATGTAGTAGGACTTTTTCAAACTTCATAAGTAACAGAAAAGAAAAAATAGCAAATGCATTTTTATTATTCATCATGCAATAATAATTACATTTTATAAAGGACCTTTGAATCAAAGATTAAAAATTCCTTGCAAACTAAATAACTTAATCATAAAGAGAAAGTGGGTCAAAGAATCTTAAAACCAGTAATTTCTTTAAAAATAATGACAGCATTGAGACAACATACTTAAATTGCAGGCTATAGTCAAGGCAATTAAGGGAAAATTTATATCTCAATAGTCAAAAAAGGAGAGAGTATATCAATGAATTGGGCATGCAACTAAAATAGAGAACCAACAAATTAAAGGCCCCCAATTAAACACCAAATTAGGAATTCTAGAAGTTAAGTGAGAGATTAACAAAATATACCAAATATCAAATCATAAAATAATGCTGAGAAAGTAAGTAACCAAAACAAATGATTATGGAATTAGGTATTCCTAAAACACATATCAGGACAGGGAATAGAGATAGGGAGAAAGAGAGAGAATTCAACATTATTTATAAACACAGATTTACCAAATGCCCTATTGGAATTCCTAAAAAAATGAAACAAGGATTTGGGTGGGGTTTTTTCTATAATATAAATGAAATGAAAGATCAAAAATAAATACTTGGGAGAATAAACAACTTGTTAAAAACAACTTAGTACTAAAAATGAACAACTTCACTCAGGTAAGAGACTATAAAAATTATATTAGACCAGATATGTTGGATTTGATGAATGAATAGATTTGTTTTGCTTAGCTGTAATTGTTACACTGAATTGACCTCAAAGAAAACAAATCTGATATATACAAAATAGAAAATAAGTGACAATATTTAAAAACTAATGCTTATGATTAACTTTTTAAAACAGAAGTTGCAATCGTTCTATTAGAACAAAAATAAATCTTAATAGAAATGACCCAAGAATCTAGACAATGAACCAATGTGAATATTAAATTTGTATGCATCAATTTTGGCATAGTATTTAAATTCATAAAGAAAATTTCCTAAGTGGACAAAGCATAAATAGTAACAATAAAAATAGATTTTGATATTCTTTTCTCAGAGCTGGACCTATCTAATGGAAAGATAAGCAAAAGGGAAATTGATGAATTGAATAATTGATGGAACTAAAAGATTTACGGCACCTTCAGAAGACAACCACTAAAAATATAATGTACATTTCTTGAATACCATATGGCATCTTGACAAAATATAAATCATAAAAATACAGAGAAATTCTAAATTAAGGCAAATAGCTGACCATAACCCAATTAAAAGAGAATTCAAAGACCAGAAGCAAACAACTCAAGCCCAAATTTAAGATTTAATAATGAAATTCTAAAAAAAAAAAAAATCACTATTAGGTAAAAACTAGATTTTTAGAGGAAAAAAATATATATCCCTAAAATACACACTAACAAAATAAAAATGAGAATGTTAATAAATTGAACTAGAACTTCAGGAAATCCACAATAAGCAAAAATAAAAAGGAAATCTTGAAAAGTAAAAAATATAGTTTGATTGAAAACCCAAAAGTATATAATAGATAAGCAAAATTAGAAGTGAGTTCTCTGAGAATATAAACAAAATTTATAAAAATTTAGACAATCTTAATTAAAAAGAGTAAAGAAAAAAATTTAAAATGATTAATTTTAAATTTTTAAATTAATTTTTTAATGTCATTAAAAATGACATTTATGAAGAGCCTACTGTGTACCAGACACTGTGTTCCACACTGGGAATATTAAAAAGAGGCTGAGTTCTTCCCAAATCCCTCCAAATACCTTTATATAATATATTCCAACAAATTCTGACAATTCTGTAGTAGTAGAATGGACAACAAAACCAAGTGAAACAGTTTTCCAGCCCAAGCAAGACAAGTTAGAAGATTGGCAGGAAAGGTTTGTCACACTTGGGTAAAAATGGAGTACAGTACAGTGCAGGCTGCTCCAGCATAAAACCCAGTCCCAGCTAACCAGGAGCAGGCTCTGTCTGAATGGGTCTCAGTGGCAGCTTCAAAGCTCTAAGCCCAGAAGGTGAGGGGCTTAAATAGCTGATGGGGAGGTTACAATAGTCTCTTTGCTAGCACTGAGGCAGGACTATTGCTTTGCTGATATTCAGATCCGGGTCGCAGCCCTGGGTGGTATCCCCAGGGTGAGGAGAAGGAGGATCATACCACAGATGGCTGCCACGGTGGAATGGGATCCCTCATCCCACTCACAAAACAGACCCCAGACAAGGAAATGGGAAACCCACCTCTCCTTAGATCATGTTCACTTGGCAAAACAAAAACAGATGCAAGTCCCTGGAAGTCTCTCTGAAAATAGCACAGAACCCTGAAGCTTGGGATAGTGAGCCCTCCACTGGAAGGTAGGAAGTAGACTCTTTGGTAGAATTAAAAGTGAAAATGAACAAACAGAAAAAAAGGTGTCTGACCATAAAAAGTTACTGTAGTGTCAAGGAGGGTCAAAACACACATTCAGAAGAAGATAAAGTCAAAATTTCTATATCCAAAGCCTCCAAGAAAAATTGGACCTTAGGCCATGGAAGAGCTCAAAAAATTTTTTGAAAATCCAAGTAAGAGAAGTAGAGGAAAATTTGGGAAGAAAAATGAGACTGATGCAAGAAAAGCACAAAAAACAAGTCAACAGTTTGGTAAAAAAAAATTCACCAAAAAAAAAAATTAAAGAAAATAACACCATTAAAAATAATCTAGGCCAGATGGACTAGCCAGTGACAAGAACAATGTCTTAAAAACAGAATTGGCCTAATGGAAAGAGAGACAAAAAAATTCACTGAAGATAGATCCAGGACGGATTAATTATAAGACTGTCTGAAAGTCATGATCAAAAAAGAGCCTGGACATCATCTTTCAAGAAATTGTCAAGGAAAACTGCCCTGATATTCTAGAACCAGAAGGAAAAGTAGAAATTGAAAGAATCCACTGATCATCTCCTGAAAGAAGGAAGAGAAGGTGATAGAAGAGAGGAAGATTAGAAAAATGGGGTAGTTAAAAGCAAAACACTTTTGATGAGGGACAAAATGAAGAGAGAGAATAGAATTAAATGGGGGAAATACATATAAGAGTAATTATGGAAAAAAAATGAAATGGCTCTGAAAAAGTGTTCATTTCTCAAACATAGAGAGCTAAGTTAAATTTATCACAATAAGAGTCATTTCCTAAAGGATAAATGATC
The DNA here is from genome assembly GCF_016432865.1 of Antechinus flavipes. Lineage (NCBI taxonomy): Eukaryota > Metazoa > Chordata > Mammalia > Dasyuromorphia > Dasyuridae > Antechinus > Antechinus flavipes. The sequence goes on along the minus strand of NC_067403.1, from coordinate 159,810,061 downwards.
AAAAGATATGAATAGTTTTCAAATGAAGTAATTCTAGCTATCTATAGCCATATAAAGAGATGTTCTAACTCACTATTGATTGGAGAAATGCAAGTTGAAACAATTTTGAAGTGCTACTACAAACCTATTAGACTGACTAATAGGACAGAAAAAAAAGTAACAAATGGTGGAGGGGATGGAAAAGAGACAATGTACTGTTAGTGGAGTTGTAAACTGATTCACCCATTCTGTAGAGCAATTTGGAACTATGCCCAAAGAACTGTAAAATCATGTATAAAACCATTTATATGGTCTATATCCCAAAAGAGATTTAAAAAAAAAAGGGAAATATGTTCAAAAACTATTTGTAGCAAAGAATTGGAAATTGAGAGAATGGGAATGGCTGAACAAATTGATGAATTCTATTGTGATATAAGAAATGATGAGCAGGATGCTTTCAGAAAAACCTGGAAAGACAAATATATAAACAAATATAAATTTAAATGTACTTTGTACAAAGTAAGATGATCGGTTAGAAATGACTTAGCTAATGATCAAGACAACTTTGAAGGACTTAGGATGAAAAAATGCTATCCATCCCCAAAGCAAAATGGATGTATATGATGAAGTCTGAATACAAATTGAAGCATACTTTTTTCACTTTATTTTTGAGGGCCTATTTTCTTTCAAAACATGATTATTATGTGTGGTCTTGCATGATCACATATGTATAGCCTTGCATATTGAATTATTGAATATTAAACTGCTTGCATTCTCAATGCGGGGAGGAAATGGCTTAATTCTCAACAGGGAAGAGGAAGATAGAGACTCTGGAACTCAAAGTTTTAAAAACACACATTAAAAATTGTTCTTACTTATAACTGGGAAAAAATTAAATACTAAATAAACAAAAAATACTAATTTAGGCCCAAAGTTAAAATATATGTGCCTTTTAACTGACTCCACTGAAAGAAAATAAATGTCTCTGATTTAAATAAAAGAGCTCTACAATAGGGAATTCTGGGAAATTATTTTCATGAACCACAGTTGCCTGTGAATGGTATCCATGAAAAATAGAAAAAAGAAAACTATTCACATCCTAAAACAATATGAGATCACTGGTTAAAAATTCCAAATTTGTGTATTTGGTTGCATTTTTTAAAGGCCACTGATTTTAATTCCTTTTAGTTAAAATATATTATCGATAACAAATTGAAAAAAGGTTTCTATTTTCGACTCATTTTTCACATCAGTCAACAAGTTTTCAATGCATTACTTTATGAAGGATTGCTTGACAATATTTTATACCTACTTCACCAAGATTTGCTAATTATGTAAATTCCTACATTTTATTGATTATTGGCATGAAAATGAGAAGTGAACTTTACTCTTCAGTGTTTGCCAAGCATTACCATGTCTTAGTGTTAGTCCAGGCTTGTAATCTATTTTAGTAAACTCCTTTCCTATTTTTCTTTTACTCTCCAGGTAGTTTGTGATATACTCCAATCACAAAATTGTTTCCTTCGGTCTTTTCCCAAAATAATTTTAACCATGCTTTCTCCTGTCTATCTGGTATAATCATTTCATTACAAAGCATATCTTCATATGCAATAGTATGTCTTCACCCCTCTTCTGTTTTAATCTAATTTATATTATGTATTGAAAGGGAAAAATAAATTTGTATATTCAATTACATATGGATGTCAATCTCTGTGTACATAAATGTTTAACTAGTCTAGAGGGGAAAATTGCCTATATGTTTTTAATGTAAACAAAGATAACCAAGAAAAGATACTGTTTTTTTAATTAGTAAAAATAGCTCTACAAAATATAAACTAATAGACATGAGAACTCTACTGAAGATTAAAGGCAAAAACATAGGAGTTAGAGATATTTCAGCTCTACTCACTTATTTTCCTGTCTCTCATACATAGTACAATCAATAACAAAATCAGCCTAACTTCAAGGAGAGACTTTAGGATAGAAGTTAAATATCAAGTGTTGATCAGAAGGAATTATTGAGAACAAAGTATGTTTCTGCCATAGAAATAAATAAAAGATGACTAAAGCGCATGACTCTGAAAACCTAGAAGAATCTTTGTTTTATCTAATTTTTTAAAGTTGTTTTTCATTTGTATCTAGTTCTTAAGGTTTTCTTGGCAAAGATGTTGAAATGGTTTGTCATTTCTTTCTTCAGTTCATTTTACAGATCAAGAAACTGAGGCAAACAAAGTAAAGTGACTTGATCAGTGTCACAAAGCTAGTTAAGTGTCTGAGACTAGATTTAAGCTGAGGAAGATGAATCTTACTTACTGACTCCAGTCCAGATTCTATCCATTGTCCCATCTAGCAGCTCCTATTTTAAAAGAATATGTCCTGCAGAAGCAGCTACACCCAAAGAAAGAACACTGGGAAATGAATATAAACTGCTTGCACTTTTGTTTTTCTTCTCGCGTTATTTATACCTTCTGAATCCAATTCTCCCTGTGCAGCAAGAAAACTGTTCGCTTCTGCACACATATATTGTATCCAGGATATACTGTAACCTATTTAACATGTAAAGGATTGCTTGCCATCTGGGGGAAGGGGGTGAAGGGAGGGAGGGAGGGGAAAAATCGGAACAGAAATGAGTGCAAGGGATAATGCTGTAAAAAATTACCCTGGCATGGGTTCTGTCAATAAAAAGTTATTAAAAAAAAAAAGAAGAAGAAGAAGAATATGTCCTGATACCAGCCTATCAAAAGATTCAGCTTCATTCACTATCCTAATATATACGTTTAGACTGTGTCTGCTTCAAAAGAGATATTGCTCTTCAATCTATTACACAATCAAGAAAATAAATGAACTCAGGACAGTCAGGGACAAGGAGAAATTCTGACAACTGACCATGGATAGAATGTTAATAGGATAATCTTAAGCCCTCTGTATATGACCATCTTAAATTTTAAGTTTTTAGAAGATCAAGACTTATTTTCATTAGTAAAATACCTAAAACAAAACCACATATAGTTACATGTAACTATATGCCTGTGGATATCTCTAAATCAGTGGGTCTTAAGTTCCACACACTCTTGAGCTGAGTGTAACTGGATTTTCAGGGGCCCATGAGCTTGGCTGAGAAAAATATATATCCTTATTACAGCTTTATTTCCACTAACCTCCAACTAAAATTTAGCATTTTTCTTAATTATGAATATAGGCAACAAACAGTAGTGTAAGCAATTCTTGTGACTGTTACAATGTTCATATCATATTACAATCATTGCTGATACTTTGAAATATATTATATTTTATACATTTATCACTACTTGAAATGACTAGTGTTTTTGGCTCACTACTTGCCATATTCCTATATTACAATCTGCTTTATCTGTTTTGATGATATTTCATTGTAATTTTCAGTATAACTTTTTCCTTATAATACTGTATTTTATTTTATGCATCTAAAACCATTATTCTGAGAAGTCCAGATCTTTACTAGTATAATTGCCAAAGGGATCTATGACAAAAAAGGGAGGAAGGGAGTAAGAGCCCCTATTATAAATGATGATGCTTCAGCAATATGCCACTACATTCTCTTAATATTTCCAAATAATAGGTGTGAATGCTGAAGGGGCAGCTCAGTGGCTCAGTGGATGCAGCTCTGAGCCTGGAGTCAGGAAGACCAGAGTTAAAATCCAGTGCCAAAAACTTACTAGCTTAACCTCATTTGTCTTAATCCACTAGAAAAGGGCAAATGGCAAAACACTACAGTGTCTTTGTCAAGAAACCTCCTGGACAGTGTGGTCCATGAGATCATGAATAGAACAATAATTTTCTTTCACTTTTTAGAGTTGCAGTTGTAGCACTCAAGATGCTGGGGGGGTTTTGTGGAGTAGCAATAATTGTGCTCATCTTTAATGGGGAATTTTCACATACAAGATAGGTAGCCACAAGGTGGCATTCATTGTCCTAATTCATCTAATTCTGTGGTTGTAACTGTAAAGTACATACTTTGTCTGAGACTCTTATCTACCTAAGGATATCATCTTTTTTGCTTGACTATTTCTCATTTCTCTTCCAGTATCTTTTTTTCATCTCAGCCCAGCACAAGCAATAATCGATGCTTTTCTCTACCTAGCAACTCCTTTTTCCTGATCTTCCACCCTTATAATAGAAGCTTTAAAAGTCCTTTAAAAATTACTAAACTGCCTTATTTTTTCTGAAATAACTGTACTGGCTGCTGTGAAATCCTATCCCATTATCTCATCATGTTATGGGGGGCATCTTGAGTTGCAAGTCACAATCTCAACATCTATATTGTCAATCCTCCCTGCCAAAAAGCTTCTAAAGGAAAATGATTGCAATGTCTCTAAAATCATAAATTGTTGATTTCTCTATAAGATTTAACAATTAAATGAGGGGAAATATTATTTGAGTACTTATGACTTATATGATTTGTGTTTCAGGTTCACCCAGGGGATAACACTACCAGGACTCCTATCCAAACGGACCTCTACCTGCAAGTTGTCATCTATGACCATGTTTCTCGAAGAAAGACTTAAACATCAACATACTGGGTCATTTTCTGTTTCCTTGCAATAAGTTTAAATCACAAGACTTGTAGCTATGAGGCAAATAAAGACATTTGAAGAGATCTCTCTCTTGACTGCCTTTTGATGAATACAAGGGTAACTTTTACAATCTCATTTTGAGGTTTTTTTCCTACACTACAAAAGTCCTTTCATGAACAAGGAAGTCATATTGAATGATACAGCTCACATGAGTAAAATCATTGATGTTTCAAAGATGCAATAATTTATGACATTTCTAAGCTTGGGATCTTTGTTAGCACATAAGAATTGTGTAAATTTCTATTAGTAACAAAAGGAGTGGAATGCAACTTTATTCCACATAGCAGAAATCTCTGAAAGAAATATGAAAAGATTTTAAAATACTTATATGATACAAGATCTACTCTAGCTTATGTATTTCTTGAATTAAATCATGTAAATATGGGGCATTAAGTCACTTAATTCTCTATTTAAAAAGAACAGTACAGCAATGGTTCTGCCTCTATGATCCTGGGCAAATTGTTTAACCTCTCTGAGTTGTTGTATCCTTCTCTGTAAAGGGAAAGAGTTGACATAATTGACTTTATGTTCCCTTTTAGTTCTGCCTATATGAACCTATAACATCTCAAGACATGATTGTCAAATTAATATTTTAAACATGATCCTATAACTGGCAGATGGGAACTTCATAGCATTTAGCGATGCTGAGGAACAACATGGGGATGAAACCTAGTGACATTTTGAGGAACTGATGATTCAGGCAAAAAAGAAGAAAGTAACTGATCAGGGAGGAAGGTTTAGACAGGCAGGATGTTGTAGACTGAGAGCAGGAGAATGCTAACGAAAGAAAGACTATTCCCAGGATCAAAGACACCATTAGGATAAAGGTTCAGATGCCTACAAGGATAGCAGTTTTATTTAACCTTATTTAATCTAATTAACCAAAACGGTACTCAATGGGTTAAAGAGTAAACTAGCAAAGGAACTTATTGGCTTGAAAGGAATGAAATAGTGAAGACTTGGGAATGGGATATAAGTAAAGACAGTTAAGATCCTGATCATAGTGAACCAAGCTAAGGTTGACAAAACATTCCTTGTGATTGACTTTGGCACCTGAGATTGTGCTGTGTTGTTGTGGCCAGAGTGGAGGGAGGAGACCACTGATGGAAAAGTGAAAAAGTTGGAAAGGCTTTATAAGAGACCGTATTCCCAACCCTCAATATGTACTCTTCAATGTTTGTAGAGGAAAATTACCTAAGGAAGTGGCTGTGGGCATCTAGCTAAGGGTGCCTTTCTTATCCTATACTCAAAATAAGCAATAACTATCAGTCCAAAAATGAATGCATAGTATATGTGAAAAAGTTTTTCACTCTGTTGCTGTCTTTGACAATTACATAATTTTGGTATGAGTCCATAGTACAGATATATTTATCTGCAATTATCATTTCTGGCATTAACCTTGGGATGATGAAAATGTAACATGAAGGCAAAATTTAAAATGTAAAAGAAAGAGGTTTTTGTGGAATTCTTTAATGGTGAGGTTGAATTATTTTTATATCCTCAGTGACAGTTTCAAAGTTATAAGTTTCAAAAGATTAATTTCTAATATCTTAGCACTGTTTGTATTTGATGCCTCAATATGATAGATGATTAAGAGTTTACGTGGATGGCCACTAAATCAGTACCATGAATCACTATAGGATATTCTCCACAACAGATTCTGCCTAATGACTTCTTGAAACAATCAGGTGCTTTTAACAGGACATTTAAGACTCTTCATGACCTTAATACCTTAGTCTATGTTTTCAGTTAATGCACTTTTTTCTGTATCCTACATTACAGCCAAATCTATAGGATTATAAATTTATACCCGAAAAAAGCCCACAGAAGCCATCAAGTGCAAAACCCTTCATTTTATAGATCAGGAAATTGAGGCAATCTTTAATGCCCTGCCCCAGATTGATCTCTGAGCCTTCTTGACTCCCATTCAATTGCCCTGTCCACTCATTACTTCATTCTGCCTTTTATTCACTGTATATGCTGCTTCTCCACAGAATTCTCTGTACCTTCCCATATGAATAAAAGGAAAATGAAAGACAGTCCCTACTCTTCCAAAGAGTAGGGACTGTCTTTCATTTTCCTTTTATTCATATGCCCAGTACCTAGCACAGTGCCCAACATCTGAAGTGCTTACTGACTAAATATAAATTTAGCTATCAGATTGGTATTCTTGAATCATAGGTCTGACCTGGGGAACACACTTCCACAAATCCACCATCAGAGACAAGAGAGCACACCACTAGGGAATAATCTACCTCCACAATCTTGAATCTGGTCATTTTTCTGTGCTCAGGTCAAAGTGCCCCTCACTTCTGGATTATTGCAATACCCTTCTCATTGTCTCTGTAGCCAGACTTCCCCCTCTTTTTCCATCCTCCTTGTAGCTCGCTGTCAAAATGATAATCCTATCTGGAAAACCCACCCTCATCATTTCTCTGCTAAAGACACTTCAGAGGTTCCCTATGGCCTCTAGGATAAAGTACAAACATCCATGTTTATCTTTCCATGAGATAACATATTACTACCTTCCACATATCCATTCTAGCCAATGCTGTTGTATCTCCTGTATCTATCTCCTTTGTGCCTCAAATGCTCTTTCAAGTCCTTATCTTTGCCTCTGGGAACTCCCTAGCTCCAGCCAAGGTTCAGTTCAAATGCTGACTCACACAACTATTAATTCCCCACCCCTGAAATCATTTTGCATTCCTTTGGTAGACATTAATTTATCTATATGGGAGCATGTTACATCATCTTCCAGATCTTAGTAAGCTCTCTGAGGACAGACACAGTCTTATTTTTTGTCTCAATAGCACAATATTTAGTATGAGATAAACACTTAGTAACTGCTTGTGATCTAGTGATTGATTTCTGTGTGCCAGAACATATAATTTGGAAGAGCACATGCATACAGAACAGCTGAGCTGCATTGCCTCAGGGTCACCACAGATGTCTGCTGGCCATAACATCATTTTCCTTCTCACGTGGTTATCCCTCTACATATGTATTCCCTGGCAGGAGCATGGGCATTGCTTGCTGGTGATTTCCGTTGGCTTTAGTTTTGTGATTCTCCTTGGTCCCATTCTTTCTGCTGGTCAGATATATCTGGAACCTTTATCTGAGAGGCAATAAGAGAAGAGCAAGAGGTAAATTTGCTTCTACTTTTTGTATATGCCCAGTGTAGTTTTCAAACTCTTTGAATTAGGATTTAAAGGGCTCAAAAATTTTAATAAACTGCAATGAGAAAGCATCCATTGAGAGACTGCCTCTATAAGTTACCATGAGCTTTTTGAGTTTCAGTCCACACCCAAAATTTCAACCACAAAATTATTTTGTGTATTATGCAAATGAATGTTGAAGGGAAAAGATAAAAAAATAAATTTAAGGGCCAAGGTCACATTTGTGACCTATTTATTAAATAAATATTGGGGAATGGTTTCCCCAAGGATACACAGAAAGCAGTTGCTCTTTATTCTCTAAATCTGTACACCTAACACTATGGCACAAGAGCCACCACTAAAATACAATTTATAATAATATATTAAAATAAAAAAATAAATTTAAATTTAAAAAACTAAATGAAAAAAATAAACTTAGTGAGCCAGACGCAAAATTCAAAACAAAGTCATAGATTAAAAGTACACATGTAAGAAATGTTTGACACCTGGGCCCATGCCTTGATCATAAAGCTACTTTTACAATTATTATTCCCTGTTCCACTGGACATACTTGTTCTATATTTACTTCTATTAGACATGGAGTTTTCTCTAGATACTGCCCAGAAATTGTCTCTTTCAGATGCTATCTTTTCTAGTGCAGAGCCTTTTCTGCACTTCTGTTATAAATTCATCCTAGTCGTAACTGATACTTTTTGAATATTTGTTACCACTTTGCTAATATTTTATTCATTGTATTTTAATATTAGTAATGTTATTTTAATGTTTTCTACTTTTTATTTCCCAGAATCCTTGTCTTCCTCAAATATTTTACTAGCTCTAACAATGAATAAATGTCACTTAGTATTGTAAAGCCTCAACTTCCTAATATATAAAATTTAGTACCTACATCAGAGGTCTGTAATGAAAATCAAGCGAAAATTGTAAGGCACTTTGCTGTGGAAGCTTGGACAAAGTGCTTTGGAGTTGGATTCCAACTCCTCTTTGCCCAGAGAGCATTATTCCATGGCGTACACAGTCTAGAGCTTTTGTCTATATGGTGACTTTCTCAGGGAAAAGACTTTTTCTCTGTAAAAGTCCTCTTTTTGTCAATTCTTTTAGAAAATGTTAAAAACTTGACTTCCAGGAGAGAAGATGGTAGAGTAAGCAGGAAATCATAATTCTCCCATGTTTACCTTTTAAACAGTTACAAAATAGCACCCCAAATCCTGGAACAGAATTATCAAAATGAGAAAGTAAAGTACTCTTTTAGCCCAAGAAGCTTGGATGATCAGTAAAAAAAGATCTGTCTCACTTAGCATTCCAGCTAGTCAGTAGTAAGCCCCACTTAGCAAATCAGTGGGAGACTCTGAGCCCTAGTTCAGTGCAGCAGGCTAAGACCAGAGCCCCCATCTGCTTTGACATAGGGAAAGAGACAGACTTCTACTCCAGGAATCATCAAATGATTTAAGCATAGCATCCAGGAAAAGAGGTACCCTATAGCAATCAGACCATTAGATGCGTCACAGTAGCTCTGGGGAAATGCAGAACACCCACTAATACAACATATGCCAGATACCAGCACTAGGACCCCAAGTCTGTACCAGGTAAACTGCCAGACCCAACAGCCATCAGCCCCCCACCTCATCTCTCAAGTACAGGACCAGACAAGAGTGGGCCTCAGGGCTGCATCCAGGCAGTACAAGGTAAGTTGCCAGAGCCTACAACCCCCAGCACAAGAAGTCTGAGACAGCACACCTTCCAGAAAGGAGTAAGACACAAAAAGAGCAAAAAAAAAAAAAAAAAAAAAATCTGTCATAGAAAGTTATTATGGTGACAGAGAAGATCAAGACACAAAGAAAAGGGCAACAATGTCAAAAGAAATATGGAGGAGGCAAGTAGATGGCAGTCCTGAAGTCAGGAGGACCTGAGTTTAAATCTGGTCTCAGACATTTAACACTTACTAGCTGTGTGATCCTGAGCAAGTCACTTAACCCCAACTGCCTCAGCTGAAAAAAAAAATGAGAAAATGCCAAAAAAACACAAGTGAAATCAAGACCCGAACTCATGAATGAGCTCAAAAGGAGCAGAAAAATATAAGAAAAATTGGGGAAAGAAATGAGAATGATGCAAGAGAATTATGAATTATGAGTCAACAGTTTAGGAAAAGAAAACTGATTAAAAAGTAGAATGGGCCAAATGGAAAAATAAATACAAAAGCTAACAATAGAAAACATAAAATTGGGCAATGGAAACTAATAACTCTTATGAGGCAGCAAGAATTTAAAAAACATTCAAAAAAATGAAAAAAATAGAAAATTTTAAATATCTCATAGAAAAAATAACCGAATAGAGAATAGATCAGGGGGAAAAAAATGAATCATTGAATCACCTGAAAGCCATAATCTAAAGGAGGACCTGAACAACATTTTTCAAGAAATTATCAAGGATCAATTCTGATGGACCTGGCCATCTTCAGCAATGAGATGAACCAAATCCATTCTAATGGAGCAGTAATGACCTGAACCAGCTATGCCCAGCGAAAGAAATCTGGGAGATGACTAAGAACCATTACATCGAATTCCCAATCCCTATATTTTTGCCCACCTGCATTTTTTATTTCCTTCACAGGCTAACTGTACAATATTTCGAAGTCCGATTCTTTTTGTACAGCAAAATAATGGTTTGGACATGTATATTTTGTATTTAATTTATCCTCTAATATATTTAACATGTATTGGTCATCCTGCCATCTAGGAGAGGGGGGAGGGGGAAGGAGGGGAAAAATTGGAACAAAAGGTTTGGCAATTGTCAATGCTGTAAAATTACCCGTGCATGTAACTTGTAAATAAAAAGCTATTAAATTTTTTTTTTAATTATCAAGGAAAACTGTTCTGAAATTCTGGAATCAAAGGATAAAATAGGCATTGAAAAAATCCACTAATTACCTCAGGAAAGAAATACCAAAATAAAAACATTATGGAACCTTATAACCAAATTACATAATTCAAGTATCCAGGGGAAAAAAAAAGTTTTCTTGGAACTACAATCACGATTACATAGGACTAAGCAACTACAACATTAAAAGCTCAGAGGTCATGGAATATATTTCAGAAGACAAAGGAGCTAGGACTACAAGAATCACCCACTGATTCTTGAAATTACACATAACAATGAAACAGAAGAATTTCAAATTTCATAAGGAGAAAACCAGAAATAAAACAAAAAATTTGATCTCTAATATCAAGATCGATAGAAGCCTTTACATCCATACATGGGAAGATGATACTTGTAATTCTTAAAAAATTATACTACCAATAGTACAGCCAGAAGAAATATACATAGAAAAAAATGGATAGAAAGTGAATTCGAGGGAATGGCCTAAAAAAATATTAAGTTGTAAGAGGGCACTGAATGTAGAAGAAAGGGAGGGATAGAATAGAATTATTTCACATAAACATGAAAAATCTATTATAGTAGAGGGGGAAATGGACATTACTTGAACCTTACTCTCTTCAGTATTGGCTCAAAGAGAGAATAATATACACCATTAGTTGAATATAAAAATCTATCTTACCTCACAGGAAAGTAGAAGGGAAGACAATTAAGTAAAGGACAGAGAAGAGAAGGCAGACTGGAGAAGGCAGTAGTCAGAAGCAAAACAGTCAAGAAGGAAAAGGGTTAAAGGAGGGACAGAGAACAAACGAGGAAAAATAAGATGTAGAGAAATATACAGTAATCATAATTGTGAGTGTGAATGGGAATTCTCCCATAAAAAAGAAATGGATAGCAAAATGAATAAAAAACCAGAATCCTAATATATTGTTTACATTTGAAGTAGAGAGATGCACAGCAAGTAAAGGTAAAGAGGTGAAGCAGAATCTACTAAGTTTCAGCTGGAGTTTAAAAAAAAGTGAGTAGCAATTGATTTCAGACAAAGAAAAAGCAAAAATAGAGCTAATTTTTAAAAGAGATCAGGAAAAAAAATTACATCTTACCAAAAGATATGATAGACAAGTAACATCAATACTAAATGTATATGCACCAAATATTATCATAGCATCCAGATTCTTAGAGAAGTTAGATGAGTCACAGGTTCATGATCAAATGAGATAACATTACAAATTGTAAAATACATAATTTTGATGATGTTAAATTAAAAAAGGTTTTTTGCAAACAAAACCAATGCCACTAAGATTAAAAGAAAAGCAGAGATCTGTGAAACAATCTTTACAAATGTCTCTAGGACAGGCTTCACATATACTAGAAACTGAATCAAATGTATAAGAATACAAGGCATTCTCCCCATTCTCCATCTGATAAATGATCAAAGGATATGATCAGGCAATTTTAAGATGAAGAAATCAGTTTTTATAAGCATATGCAGAAGTGTTCTAACTTTTGATTAGAGAAATGCAAATTAAAACAACTCATATCATCTCACACCTATCAGATTGGCCAATAGGACAAAAAATGGAAAATAAATGTTAGAATATGGGAAAATTGGGATGCTACATTACATTAGTACTGTAGGGGGAGTTGTGAACTGATTCAATCATTCTGAAGAGCAATTTAGAACTATGTCCAAAGGGCAACCAAACTACAAATAACCTTTGATTTAATAATACCACTCCTAGGTCTATGTCCCAAAGAGATTATTTTTTTAAAAAGCAGTTACATGTACACAAATATTTATGGCAGCCCTTTTAATGGTGGCAAAATATTGGAAACTGAAGGGATGCCCATCAATTAGGGAATGGCTAAACAAGCTGTGGTATATGGATACGAATAGGAATACTATTGGGCAATTAGAAATGATGAACGGGCAGATTTCAGAAAAACCTGAAGGACACATAGGAACTGATACAAAGGTAAATCAGCAGAATCAAGAAAAAGCATTGTACACAGTAACACTGTGTGATAATCAACTACAAATGACTCAATTCTTAGCAACACAATGATCTAAAACAAATACAAAGGACTCAGGAAGAAAAACGCTATCCAAAGTCAAATAAAGAACTAATGGACTCTGAATGAAGATTGAAGCATACTTTTTTCATTTACTTTATTCTTTTTTGTAGAGTTTTTTTTTTCCTTTTGACTGATATGGAATTATGTTTTACATGATAGCACATGCATAACCTATATATCCTTATTTGCAAATGAAAAGCAAGGAATGCTGTTAGGTAAGTGCTAAAGAAATATATTGTGCATATATTTATATATACATATATATGCATTTGTGTTTGTATAGTGTGTAATTGTACATTAATGACACATGAAAGTATGCATGAATGTGTGTTCATATATCCATTGTGCATAAAGGAAACTTGGTTCCTATTTTTTTCAAGTTGTGTCAATATCAATGTAGAAATATTCAAGTAATAAATATGTAGTATTACAGCAATATTGCTTTATGAGTTTATTTTATTGTGTTTAAGCAGTATAATATCAAGGCATTAGTAATCAACTCAAATCATTAAAACTGTATCAATGACTTTTCATGAAATACATACTAAAAAATTCAGCATACAGCAGCATTCAAAACTTGCTTGAGATACTCATGTTCAGTAAGGTTCAGGAATAGATAAATCTCCTAATAGTGTTTTCATGGTAGCATCAGCTAGGGAATGAAACCAAGCTAGTCTATATGTGTTCAGTACATCTCCAAAAAATTAAATTAATATAAAAAATATCTAGGGGCCTTCTGAAATATTGCCTGGAAACAATTCCAGGATGTATTAAGTAAAGAAATAAAATTATCTGTGCTTTAAAAAAATGCCACCTTTGGAAGGAGGAAAAAAATGTAATTTCCAGAATGAGAATATTAAATTCCCTTTGGAGATAAAATAACCATAGCAAAATATTTGAAATTTCAAATGGCAAAGAAGATGCCAATGGGATTCACAGCCATCCTAGTAGATGAGTTCTAAGAATGAGTGTGCCAAATTATTTTTGTGATACAATATCAAAATTAGAAAAAGCTGCACAGGAAATTGATCTAAATGCCTTCATCAAAAGTAAATAGCTACTAGCAATTGGGGGAGAGGGAGGGAGAGCAGAAGTGGGAAAGACTTAACTCCACCACAGCTTTAATCTGAAAACTAAATTTAACTACTACTTATATAGCGAATTTGAGGCAAAACTCACAAAAGTGTAAAAGATAAGGCCAGAGATGGTTTAAAATGATAGCAGTTGGTACCTAAAACAATAGGCATCTTAAGATTGAAAGCCTGAAGTCTATTCACATGGAAATCATAAATTCTCAGAAAAGAAGAAATCAGCAATTATTGCAAAAGTTTTCTTGTAGACAGAATCCCCCAGGTAGGCTTGGTAGGGGAAAATAAGTCCCTGGCTGGCTCTCTCTCTCTCTCTCTCTCTCTCTCTCTCTCTCTCTCTCTCTCACACACACACACACACACCACACACACACACACACACACAGAATTTCAGTGAAATACTTCTGGAATTGGGAAGCAAAAGAACTTTAAAATCTTCAGCTTTCAGTTCCTGAAACACTAGCAACAATCATTGGATTTCCTGAGATGAAATGAAAAAGAGAAAAACTTCAAAGATTTAAGAAGCATCTGACACTGAAAGAGCATGGCTGACAATGAGACTGTTAAAAGGACCTTTAAAATCTTCAGGAATCATTGGATTTCCTAACACAAGATGAGACTGTTTTAGTTCTTGAAAAACCAGCAAGAATCATTGGATTCCTTGAGATGAAAAATTGTTGATGAGACTTTTGCAGTACTTCAGAGCTTACAGGAACTATTGGATTCCTGGCACATGAACTAATGGACAATGGATTTCTTTTGGACTATTTCTAGGACTTATGGACATGTGTAAATTCTCAGGTTGACTCATGTTATTTGTTACATTATTACTAGCCTGTGTTATATTGCTGTGTGCTTATGTAAATTATGTGTAATGCCTCCCATATTGATGGATTTATGTATACCATGTATATCTGTTTCAAAGTTCTGGCCCATATTGATGGATTTATGTGTACCTGTTTCAAGTGAGCCCCTTCAGAAACCCGCTAATCTGATTTGACTTCTATTTCCTTTGGTGTTTTCATCTCCCTTCCTGAGGTGTCAGGGAAGGTATGATCACCGTTTTGGGGGTTCTCACCTCCTTGAAAAGTCAGGGAGGTCATGACCATCCTATGTTCTAAAACAAAAGAAAGGGGGAGATATTGGAATCTTTACAAACTACTAATTCATTAGAGTTGATAGATTATTGATCTGATCTTACAAGAAGATGTTTTGGGCCAGAATCTGAAACAAGGTACTAAGTAGAACTAATTGATGCAATGCTTGTATTCACACCTTTACTCATTGGAGTTTACACGTTTGGGAAATTTCAGGATTTAGTATGAGATATCTGAATTCACACCTCCCTTGAAGCTCTTAGGGTCAGAAAGCACTATGGGAGAAAACCCATAATCCCATTCTCTCAGAAGAGTCATATATAAGCCAGTGAAGAGTGATTCATTCCAGAATGTTTTCCATTTGGTGGCAGAAGAGAGTTCAGCTAGATTGGAGAGGAGCACTCTGGTGCAGACACAGAGCACTTTGAGAGATTTCAGCGGAATTACACCAGAAGCCCTCTCTCCGAGGCAAGAAGGAATATTTTCCACTTGGCTGGCTGGTGGCAGAAGAAGAGTTTTCAGAGGAAGAAGCTACGAGTCGAGAGTTCAGCGGACAACCAGTTTCATCTTCATCTCACGCCACTGTGGTAGGTGGCTGGGCATCTGCACCTCCCCCAATGAGACCAAGCTGGTCTGAAAGACTCACCAGAAAGCTAGCCGAACCCCAAGTGAAGGAGACAAAAGATTCATTCCATCTTTGTGCTGGCTGGAGGCTGAAGAAAGCAGAGGCAGAGGCTGAAGGACAAAACCTTTGGATTTGGAGACATTCGGAGGGCTCTAAGCTAAACGGGCTGTGTTTTGAGAAAAACAAGAACTCCAACATTTGAACTCCAACAGTCAGGACCCCTATTAAATATATTGAATTAGCAAACTAAAATAAAGCAGAAAATCTAACTAGCAACATTCCATAGATAAGAAGAGTTTGGCCATTTGACATCCATGAACAATTCAGAATAGAACAGAACTATGTAGTATTCAAAAAGTAAAGGTAAAATATTTTCTGAAGAACAGATAATAAACTCTGGGTCCTTCCTTCCCGCTTAATTTTTGTTGCTGAGGGGTAGGGAGTAATATCAGAAAATGGCCAAGTTTTCTTTTTCATTTGATTCTATTTTTACACAAGTAAAAGCCACACATCCTTCAATAGTGCCCTAATTTTTCTGATCTTCCTCATTTTCTAATTGTAATGCTAACTATTAGTGAATAATTCAAGACTACACAAGAGTGGAACTCTCCCAGTTGCCCAATACAATGTTCATCCTGTTGTTCTTTTAAATTCAGTTGAATTTCAATGAGAGATGGCAGAACAGCATAGGCAAAGAGCCAGAAGGAGGTGGCTAAACCCTAGAATTAAATGCAGATGTGTATATCTCAGCTGTTACCATTTTTTAAAGCAAACTCTTAATATCTTGATTTTCAAGCTTTGGAAAAAAATGGATATTTTCAAGTGTTGTAGAGGAGGGAGAAGAAAAGAAAGAGAGGGGAAAGGGAAAAATATGTAATGTATATGTATATTCACACACATATACTGAAACTTTGAAAAATATAAAATTCAACATTATATTTATACTGAAATTTGATAGCTGATCATAAAAAATCACAATAGAATTTTAAAAGCAGAGTTGAGCATTTAATGGACAGAGTTTATCAGGAATGGTTAGGAGATTTGATGAGGTTAAATGAGTTGAAACCCTTGTTTGGGACTGGAACAGTATGAACACTACTTCAGTAGTGATTATCTCACTTGGAGGAATGATTTGATTCAGTTACACTATTGTGAATGAAGTTGTTTGAACTGGCTTTTAAAAGGTATCAGAATTGGGATGCAAAGGGACATTCATACAGAAATTATCAAAGACCTGCTCTTGTACTTCTCTAGGAATAGCATCTCTACTCTCAAACTCAGAGATGGCAGTTCTGGAGAGAGGATATATTTGGTGGAAAGGAGGAAGTTCCTGAAGTCCAGTTTCCTTCAGAAATTCAGGAAAGACAAATGATGAAGTACATAATGCTAGAGCTGGAAAAGTAGTAAGAACAGAGCCACAACCAATCAACAAGCAATCACTAGGCAGCTTCCATGTGCCATGCACCAGGGTTGCAAAGATAAAAGGAAAATCTCTACTCTCAAGGAGTTTATATCTTCTCAGAAAGATAAATTCACATGAAAGTATACAATAAATAATCACAAAATTGTTTAGTTAGTTGATTTCTTATCCATCTTGTTCAAAGAACAAAATGTCATCCACATGGAGGTCGGAAGAAGGAATACAAGGAAACTATCAATAAAAAACTAAGCACAAAGTTTGGAGGGAAGTCACTAGTAGTTGGGAAGTCACAAAAAGTTTCATAGGTAATGTTTGAGTGAAAAATGAAGTTAATGAAGTGAACAAATCAGAGAAAAAAAGGGAGTCTCCCAGACATGAAAGTTAGCCAATGACAAAGCACAAAATGAGAGATGGAGTGCCAGGTGTAAATTAGGAGAAGAAGGCTAGTTTGAAAGTGTGGGAAAGGCTGAAGAGGTCAGTCAGAAGTATGTTGTGAAGAGTTTTTTTTAAATAGCTTTTTATTTACAAAACACATGCATGGGTAGTTTTTCAACATTGACCCTTGCAAAGCCTACTTTTCCCCTCCTTCCCCCCTACCCCCTCCTCTAGATGTCAGGTAGTCCAATAAAGTATATGTTAAATACAATATATTTATACAGTTTTCTTGCTGCTCAAGAAAGATCAAATCTAGAAAGAATGTAAAAATAGCCTGAGAAGGAAAACAAAAATGCAAGCAAAAAATAACAGAAAGGAGAGGAAATGCTATGTTGTGGTCCACACTCATTTCCCATAGTTCTCTCTCTGGGTGTAGCTGATTCTCTTCTTTACTGAACTAGTTTGGAGTCAGGAGAAGGAAAGGAGGTTGTCTCTAGTAATCCCTTGTCCTGAGCTAGCTAAACTCACCTCCATAGGTTAGGGTTCTGCCAGAAAAAGGAAACACTGGAATGCCCTTCATCACAATGGTTTATTAGCCTTGCAGGGGAAGTTCTAGGGACAAGAACAGCTGGGCAATGTGTCCAGGAGGACACACACACACACAGTAGTAATTAAGAGAAATGGATGAAGACAGAGGAAGACAGAAAGCACCAAGTTGCTAGAAGCCTTCTTCCAAGTACCATCAGTTTTGGATCTTCTCCTGTTAATGGCAGCCCAGAGCTGTAGAGCCTTTTATCCTCTCACAGGGTCTTCTCAGGAGAGGTGAAGGAGCAGAGCTCTAGCCAAGGTATTTTTCAAATGACACCAGTGTTCCCTCTGGTGGACCAATTTTATTTGCTTCATCAACTGGCTACATTGACAATATACAATATTTTTCCCATGGCTTTTTGTTTTGAACATCTGATTTCATTGGTTAGAGAAAAGGAGGAAAATAATCTCCATGAATACATATTAAAATAGGAAATCTGCAAATTAGGACCTTGGAGAGTTATCTGAAGCACTGAAAGGAAGGAAGAAAGGAAGGAAAGAAGGGAGGTAAGATGGAAGAAGGAAGTTAGAGAGGGAAGGAAGAAGGGAGGAAGGGAGGAAGGAAGAGAGGGAGAAAGGAAGAGAGGAAGGAAGGGAGGAAGGAAGAAAGGGAGGAAGGAAAGGAGAAAGGGAGGGAGGGAAGGAGGGATGGAGAGAGGGAGGAAAAGAGAGAAGGAAAGAAAGGTGGAAGGAAGAAAAGGAAGGAGGGAAGAAGAAAGAGAAAAAGAAAGGAAGGGAGAGAAGAAGGATGAGAGGGAGAGTGGAAGGGAGCAAAGGAGGAAAAAAAGGAGGGAAAAGGGGAAGGAGGGAGGAAAAAAAGGAAAGAAAGAAGGGAAAGAAGAGAGGAAAGAAGGGAGGGATGAGGATGGAAAGAGGGATGGAAAGAAAGAAGGGAAAGAAGAGAGGAAAGAAGGGAGGGATGAGGATGGAAAGAGGGATGGGGGATGGAGGGAGGAAGAGAAGAAGAGAGAATAGAAGAATGGAAGGGAGAAAGGGAGGAAGGAAGAAAAGATGGAAAGATGGAAGAAATGAGGAAGGGAAGGAGAGAGGGAAGAAACAAGGAAAAGGGGAGGAAAATAAAGAGAATTAAGATTCTTATATATGATTTAATATATTTTATAATTTCCATCAGTATTTTTTTATATCTGTGTCAATATTAGAAGAGGGAAGTATAATAGAAAATGTGATAAACTTGAAATTAAGTGATACTTCAAATCCCAACTTTGAAATGTGTCAGCCAAGTATATTTGGGCCCAGGTTTCCTTATCTGTCTTGTCTACTTTAACAAGGTTATTATAAAATGTAAGTGAAACGATGTTCACAAACTTTATACCCTTATCTTAGTAACAGCTATGATTTCAGTCCTATCCTCAATTATTATCTCTAAGATAAAACTAGATTAATCATAACTACATTGCTGGTGTCACTTTATGAAATAATATATTCAGAACTAAACTTCTTGGTCTTCCTGAATTCCTAGTTTCTGGAAGTTCATGATGATATAGTCATCCTTCTTGAATAACTTGAAATCATCTTTGATTTATTTCCTGCTCATTTATTTTTTCTGTGTCAAAAATATTTTTATCTAGCTCTTTCTTTCCACTGTCTCATCATTTTAATTCTTCATTACATTTCACCTAGACCCTTAACTTTTCCTCCTTACTTGTTTTTCCCCATTCTATCCACCCTTCTAAAAGTAATTAATCATTTTAGAGTGTAGATTTGAACAGAACAGTCTCTTGTTCAAAATTCTTTCCCAGCTTTCAGTTATTTTTTAAATAAAGTCTGTACTCACCCTATATTACTTTTCTTTCCCTCTATATACTCCTATGTCTCATAGTGTTGACATATGGAGTCTGCCTTCCTCATTCTTCATCTTGGAATCTCATGCAAACTACCTTAAGAAAGGGTCATATGGAAGGGTTGTATTAATTTGCATTCCTCTGAATGTTAATGATTTTATATATATATATATATACATATATATATACATATATATATATATATATATTTCAAGTAGTTATTAATAATTTGTATTTTTTAATTTTTAAAGTTTTAATATTAGGAAATGGTTCTTAATCTTATTTATTTGTGACATTGTCTCCAGTCCTCACTGAATCTCATAAACTATGACAAAAGTCTAAAAGACTAACATAATTCTGATAAATTAACAGAGAATGATAATCTCTAATTTATTCACTCAACTCTCCCCTCTAGTTCCCATGCTCTGGCAGGGCACTCAGACCAGCTTGAACTCTATAATCTCCCTTGCTGCTGCGTGAGCCTTTGCTGGTACATACTGATCTTGTCTTCATTCCACTAGTCTCTGGCAACAAACAATAATCCTCAATTCTCCCTGCCCACTTGCAGAAGAAGAGAAATATGAAAAAGTGGAAATATGCTTTGCCTGCTGCGGCACTTAACCAGAAAGCAATAAAGATAGAGGGAACAAGAGCATCACTATGTATATGAAGCTGCAGGTGGCCACATGCATCTGTAAGGATTGGTTCCCAGAATGAAGGTTCTAGACTAGAACCAGTGCTGGTCCTGAGTCTCATGACTTCTTGGCTACCTGCAGCTGGTATAAGAGTGAATGGTGGGTCTGGGTGGCAATGGCAATTTTATCTTCCTGGTAGATGCTGGCTCTCGTCTCTCTGGGCTCGCCTGTTCCATTTGTGACAATTGGTTGACATTTAGTAAGATTGGCTGGATCCCTCTCCAGAGTAAATGCATCCTTGGATGATTGTAAATATGGGGCTGGAAGCACAATCTAGAGGACTTCATACATGTCATCATCCCATGGCATTGGGTCATTGGATACTGTGCTTCTGCCTACCATCCCTAAAGCTTTATTTGTGTCAATAAATACATTTGCCTGAACAATTGCTGCTTTCACATATCTGGCTTGAATTTTACCATTTGAAGTGCTCTTTTTTTCTTTGGTGGTAAGATAAAAGACACTTAGAAGAATCCCATAGTTCTGAACTCTGCCTAGAAGGCAAGATCTAATTCCTCCCCACACAGGCAGGTCATAAGACTTAGGGAAGAGGTACATGGATCCAATTTTCTGAACACATTTCTTTTCAAAATTTAACACCTTTCTTTAGAGTCCCATGAGAGAACCAGCTACAGTAAGATCCCAACTTCATAGGATCATGAATACATAACTCCTAATTTTAGCTATCTGCAACAATACAAAAACTAGTCATCATCTGGAACCTGTAACTGATTTTAAATAGCTTTCAGAAATAGGTCTTCAGGAAATTCCCAAAGTCAATGAAATTGCTACAGAGAGAATCTCCAGAACAGGTCCATTTGAAGATGTCCTCAATGACCATTTATCTGATGGGTGTTTAAATTTCTCCTTTTAATTCTTTTAGAGGTGAAAGCCCATCTACCCTCAAACTCCTGAGTAGAGGAAATCCTCATATTGAGTATAGTGATACAATAAGTTTATAGTTCCCAAAATGAATCACTGTTCACAATTTCCAAATCTAATCCTCACTTCCATTCCCAATCTCTTCCTTTATATTCTTCATCTCAAATGAATTGAATACATTTTTTTAATGAAACTTCTAGATTGGGGAATATCCCATCCATGGCCTATTGCTCCCGGAATTCATCAGCACTGTTCTTTCTACTTTCAATGTTACTAAGTCTATCAGTCACCTTCTTTGTCTTTAAACATTGTACTTAAAAATCCAAAAGTACTGTCTCTTATTGCCGAAAGTGATGAACTAATTTACTTTGATTTTCTTTATGCTGACAATTCAGCTTTGCTAGGATCACAGACAATATTCTGAAAACCTTTCCCCACTAAGTAATCCCTTGAAGTCGATGGGAACCCTCCTCTCTGTCCCATGTGAACCCAAAAGGTTCATATAAAGCAGTTGAACAATGCCAGACCATCTATGTCAGGCCATTTCTTTATCTGAACTTCCACTTCCTCTATATCACTCTTCCCTCACTTCTACCATATTCTGGTTCTACCAGAACCATATTCTTAGCAAAAGTCCTATTGACTTTTGCTAAATATTGGAGTCAAGACAAACCCAAGCAAGTATGGTACTTTGAGTTCATGATATAAATCAGTTTAAAGGTAGTTTAAAAATAGACTATTTTACTTTACTAAGCTATAATGTGGAAATAATATTCAACAGGGATACCATGCTGGTTCAAGTAAATGCAGTCCATTTTATCAAGTCAAAAGAGCATATTGGCTCAAAATCAGTGAAACATCCATCAAAATTGAGTGGTACTGACTCCTTCTGGGATTGTCTTTTTATACTCTTAATGAATGCAAAGTCAGACAAACGGCTTAAGACCTAAAACCCAGAACCATTCAAGTCTCAGAAAGACTCCCCTATTTTTTTAGAGGTAAAACAAACATCCTATATATTAGAGCCTCTTTGGTCTCATAGATATAGTTCCTACTTAAAAAATAAGTTTCAGTCACATGTTAAGTTATTCTTGCTTTTAAGTCTTTTATCTTTAATCTTTTGAAATGTCATATTCCAAGATTTTCTTTCCTTTATAGTCATTTCTAACAAATCTTGAATGACTCTGATTATGGTTCCTTGGTATTTGAACTCTATTCTAGATTGGTAAGTATTTTTTTTATTTGACCTGGAAGCTCTGGATTTTGGCCATCACTTCCTGGGAGTTATAAATTTCAAGTTTCTTTCAGAAGATGAGCCACTACTCTATTATCATTTTCCCCTGTAGTTCCAAGAAATCTATGAAGTTTTCTTTCATGATTTCTTAAAACATGGACCCAAATTTTGTTTTATTTTTTGTTTGGTCATGTTTTTCATAAGTCTAATAATGATTGTTATATGATATCTTTTCTGTAATTTTTCTAGATTATTTTCTAGAATTTTAAATAAGTTCCCTTACATTTTCTTATGTTTTCTTCAATCTTTTTTACTTTATTCTGTTTGCCCCATTCTTATTTTCAGAATCTACTATTAAGATAAGTTTTTTCCACACTCATTTCTAACTTTTTTTTCTTTCTCCAGGACTCTTATTTCATTGTTTTTTCTCTATCTTTTATTCAGATCATTTGTAGTCTCTAGACCAGGACATTTTTTTTCCTCTGAAGCTTTTATTATTGTTGTTCAGTTGTTTCTATTGAATTCAACTTTTCATGACCCCCTGTGAGGTTTTCTTGGCAAAGATATTGAAACAGTTTGCCAATTCCTTCTCCAAATCATTTTACAGCTAAGGAAACTGAGGTAGATGGAGTTAGTGACTTGTCCAGGATCAAGTATCTGTGTCAAGTGTCTGAGGCTATATTTGAACTCTTCTTCCTGACTACAGGCTCAGCTCTCTATCCATTGAGTCACCTAACTGCCCAAGTATTATGAAATCACTTTCCTTTTCTAATTTTATCTCCTGGAAATCTCTTGACCTATAATATTTCTTCATTATGTTTAGTAAGTCAGTCAATAAATATTTGTTTAGGCCATACTTTGTGCTGGGCAATGTGCTAAGCATGAGTACACAAGGAAATAAACAAAGAAAAGCAAAAGCAGTCCCTTTTCAATGTCTTCAACGTTTTTCCTCATATCTCCAGCCTTAGTTTCTAATATGTGACTTCATATCAGGACCAGGTTGCACTGCTTGCCATACTCTTTATTGGGGTGATCAGGCCCTGTTTGCTCTTAATCTTAACTCTTTCAGCTCTGCCCACTGGTCTATGATGCATAGACACCCCTAATGACAATGCTACTAAATTTGGGGCTTTTTCTAGAGGTTCCTCATTGGAGCAGTCCAAGTTTCTGATCCCTTGGGAACAAAGCATTGACTGGCTTCTGATCCGCTTATCTGAATTTATGCTGGATTCCTTAGCACAATCTCTTTGCCAAAACTCATTGGCTTCCAACCGTGTTTTAATGCAGTCTTGGGCTGACTGAATGAACTTATTATGATTTCTTTGGATTTCTTTATCATAATTTTATACAATCAAATTATCAGTAGTGTATTAAAGGTAAATATCATTGTGTAGTATAAAGATACTGAAATATGCAGACTGTTCTTTTATTTTTAATAATTCTTGTTATACATCAAGTGGTTAATATTGTGGATAGTCCAAAACCTATGAATATTTTTGCAGCCTGAAAAAATTCTCTTCATATCTGATATGGTTTCTTAAATATGTTCCAATGACGATTTTTTTTATTTGTTGACTTGGATTTTTTTCCATATTTTGAAAATAACAACTTTGTTTTCTTCAAACAATATCCTCACAGAGTCCCAAACAGACACATTGAGACAGATGTGCCAGACATATGGATGACAAGAGAAAGATTTTTTCTCAGAAATGATAACCACATGAAAGTTCTCAGAGTGTTCTTCTTTCCTCTGTGACTCTCTAACCAAAGAGAATACAAATAATCTGGGCTGAAATAACAGAGGAAATGAAAACAGGTTTAATTCACTTTTTCTGTATAGCAGAAAAGTCCATCTTCAGTGGCTCCTGTTAAACCAAATAAAGTTTAAAATTCTTTTCCTAAAATAGAGAACTAACCTCCTCCTCTCCTGCTTCCTCATTCAATTATCTCTGAGATCAAATGTAAAATCTTCTGTTTGACATTTAAGACTTTTTTCAACCTTATCCTTTCTTACTTCCCAGTGTTCCTACAGTTGCCTCCCTTCCAAGCCTCCACAATCCAAACTCTGAACTTCTTGTTATTCCTTTATTATATTTTCCTTTCCTTATTCAATGCCTTTTTGATTCCGGTCCCATCTTTCATTCTTGGTATGTTCTCCCTTTCATTTTTACCTCCTTGATATTTCTTTGTTCTTTCTTTTCTTTCTCCCTCTCTTCCCTTTCTTTTCTTTTTTTCCTTCCTTTCTTTCCTTCCTTCCTTCCTTTTTTTTTCTCCCCCCCTCACCCAGTAGTTCAGCAACTACTTGTGGGCTCAATCCCACTATTGATCAGCATGAAAGTTTTAACTTGCTCAACATTTCCAAATTGGATCCATTTCTCCCTCCTAATGACCACCTGCTCCTAAAGGAAGCTATAGTAATAGTACAGGAATAAGGTGCTGAGGATCTGTATCATGGTGGGTGCCAAAGGAAAGAAGGGGAAGTGTGTTAGAGATGTCACAAAGGTGGAATCCTCAGGACTTGGCTACTGATTAGTTCTAGGGTAAGAGAACTGAGTGAAGAACTGAGGGCGATATCAAGTTTGTAAATCTGAATGACTGGAAGGATAGTGGTAACTTTCAACACCACATCCACTCAATAATAATACTAAGGAATTCAGAGAGAAAGGATAGGGTTTTGGAGGAAAGATAACAAGTTCATTTTTTCACATGAGTTTAAAATGACAACTAGGCACAAAACGGTTTGAAAAGTTACTAATTAGACATTTTGTACTTCGTCTCAGTGAAATTATCCAGTCAAATAACCAAGCTTGAAATTCTTTGAGATGACTTACTTCTCCAATGAGGAAGTTTCCTATGTTGTCAGTCTTTGAACTTCCAGCAACACAACAGCTATCATTTAGCAAGTTTGGGATCTTCAGATCTTTCAGAAATCACAAATCATTGGGATGCTCACCTAAGATGAAGAAAGAATATGTACATACATGTAATGAGGGTCTGATAAGTGCCCAAACCACCTAAGATGTTATCATTCACTTGGAAGACTTTGAGGAAATCTGAGAGGCCAGATCAGGTTTGGATAATCAGTGTTAATCTATTATACTGTTGAGAAGAGACTTTTTTCATCATTTATGTAGACAGAATCTGTAGGTATTTCAAATAGTCTGAATCAAAGTAGGTGAGGGCTTTTATAATATTCACTTATGAGATATTAAATTGATTTTTTTCATTCACAACCTATAATAACATATGGTTTAAGAGAAAGATTTTTTGTCTCTCCTTTCCCAAGCCTCCCAACCCCCTCAAGAAATGGGCCTGAGCCGCTATCCATTTTTTTTTTGGATTATTCTCAGGGCAAGGGGTGAAGTCTCTGATCTAGAAACATGAACCACAAGGATCTGGGAATACAACAATCCAGGCTGGGTGTTATGGCTTCCTAGCTTTTTCCACATATGGAATGTAAAATGTAAATGACATTTTAAATGATCTAGGTATGTAGCAAAGATACACACACACACACACACACAAATGATGAAAGTGGCCAGGAGCCTTTAAAACAAGCTTACATCATTAAGGTCATATTCCACATGGGGATCCATGTTAAAATTGCCATGAAAGGCCATTCCCCTTTACTCTTCACTAAAATTATATGATATCATCTGGACAACCAGTGGTAAGAAAGACTAGCTGGGAGTTTTGTCTCTTTTTTTAATCATTGGCTCAGCAATCAGTCATATCCTATTACAAGCACCTGAGTCATGCACAGTTGGAAGTGAGTTCTAAAAATCTGGAAAGAGGCAGAAAATATCTATTCACCCTTTTTACAGAGCAGAAGAACTTCAGGATTCAGACCAATGCATAGAACGACATGAGTCAGCAGTCCTAATGGGGGGAAGGTTTATAATGGAGCTAAGGTTATCCTTTCTGAGACATTTGGATCATTCCAGTTGTTCTTCCTGTGGGAGGTTTGAAAGGTAAATATTTCCCTGAAGGTTGAAGTCCAGAGCATGACTGGAGATAAAGGGAGAAGCTGAGAAAAGAGTAACCGACTTTTCTACTTCTCAATACAATACCAATGCCCACAACTATTGCTAGACATAGACATTTTGTTTATGCAAAGTCCAGATTTGTGATTTCACTAGTTTAGTTAACTCCCAGAGCGACTAATATTTGAGACTCACTTGGGACATAGAAGACGAACAATTTTACATAATCACAGAGAAGCAGGACTTGAAATGAGGCCATCTTGACTCTAAGAATTATCCATTACCACTGCAGAATTCTATGTCTCTCCATATGTAACCCATTTTAAAAGGATATAAAATATATATGTAGGGATTCAAATAAGTAGCTTTAATAGACTATAACCCCTTTGTAGTCCCCTGTCAAATAAGTGCTTTTTACCAATCTGATTCTGATTGGCCACCAATAGATCCTAGACCAAGCCTATTTGATCATGGTTTGGAATGAATGCAAATTTCAATCATTTCTGCTTTGGCCAGAAATCCTGAGAGTCTTTTCCTCCCAGATTCATTCATTTGTTTATTTATTTATGTAGATCTTTTCTGGACTAGGTAAAAGAGGAGATTCTTTTATTGTTTAATTGCTCCCTAGCCTTAATAACTGAATAGGTGCAGCCTCAGTCAAACAGAGATCTGTGAAAGACCTTAACTTAAAAAGGCCAAGGTCTCCCATTTCATTCAGGACACCTCCAGTCTCTTAATCTATATGTTGCCAATGGACCCAGATACCTCTGGAGGAGAAAGTAAGGCAAGTGACCTTGCCCAGCCCTCCCTCACTTAAATCCAATTCACTTGCATGTCAAGGCATCCTTCCCTGATGTCATAGTCCTCTCCAAGAACAAAGGACAAACAACTTTTCTTTTAATTGTTTGTCCTTTTTGCTTTCTTCCTTCTCTTAGCATGTGATTTTGGCCTGCCATTGAGATCAATGAATGTTGTTTACCAAATTTGACCCTCATTGTAATAGTCTTCCCATAATTCAAGCCATCTTCCAGGTAAAACTTTCAATGAATGGAAAGAATTCAACCTAAGAATGAATTTTTTATTTATTCAGCTTGATCACTGTTTAACAGTGTAACTGTGCAGATCCACTAAATATCTGAACTAATTATTATCATTACTTTATAATTATAGCTTAATAATAACTAATAATAATCCCATATTTATCATTTTTACCTCTGTCCAAACAACAAAATTAACCTTTGACTAATTTTTTTAGCCAATTACAATAAATTATTACCCAATATTCTCTAGTGTGTAAATTTTGCAATTGATTCTTTATCCTTGTTTTCATGACTTACACTTAGCATGTCTCCACTTCATAAGCTGTTCTTGACCTTCATTTGTTGCAAATCATCCAGGATAATGCCCGTCATCTTTCCACTTTTTACTAACTGAGCTCAAGCAGTTGTGCTGATTCTTCAAGGCAAGATTGTAAAGTGGGAACTTTCTGTCTGGATCTGTACTGACCCCCTCATCATTGCTTCATATTTTATTGATATGGCTGAAACTAATCCAAGACACTTCATATTTGCTGGTCCATTAGTTCTCTGTGCAAACTTTTGTGCTGTCAGGACTGTTGGTTGATCATATTCAAATCCCTGCCAAGTCTGCAAGTCATATTTGATGAAAAAAGTTCGTGGCACATTCACTTTTTTATCAAGGTTCACTTCAAGCCTGATATGTCCAATAGCTGTTGGAATTTTCTTGGCTAGTAAGTAACTAAACTCCTCCAAAATCAAATGTGTAAGAGGTTCTTTTTTATTGTTATGTTTTTCCCATCAAGGTTTCAAAACAACACCTTCCATTACAATAAATTGTTTTGAAGTGATTGGATTCCCTTGATGACCTCCTATTAATGCTGATCAATATGTTGACTACAGTTTTTCAAACACCTGGATTTACTAACTGAGCTCAAGCAGTTGTGCTGATTCTTCAAGGCAAGATTGTAAAGTGGGAACTTTCTGTCTGGATCTGCACCGACCCCCTCATCATTGCTTCATATTTTATTGATATGGCTGAAACTTGGATTCTTGTTCTGCATCAAATTATCTTCTTGAGGATACAGAAATAGGCTGGGTTTACTCCATTGTCTCCTAACATCTCCTCATTATTCTATTTTTCCACTGAATTTTAAAGCTTTCTTGTAATCCACAAATTGACAGCATACAAGGACTTAATCATCTTTGTATTTTTTTATGTCTTGGATGTATGCATATCTATAAATATATATACATATATATTTCTAAATTTTAATTTGCAGATCTATTATGTACAACTTGCTATTCCTTTTAAATATAAAAATAAAAAATCATGTAAATTTCTTTTTTCTTCCCTTCCTCCTCTCCCTACTCTAGGGATGGCTACCATTAGATTAAAATAGGTATAGATACATAAAATTATTCTATAAATGCTTATATTTATTGTTCTTTCTCTGGATGTAGTTGTCTTTCTCCATGTGTCTTTTATTTTTATTTTGTATATTTATAATAATCAAAATTATTTCACTCAAAGTCATTCTTAAAACAATATTGATGTTACTGTATACAACATTCTCTTGGTTCTGCTTGTTCTACTCTTATTTTGTACAAGTCTTTCCATGTGTTTCTAAGATCAGGGAGTTCATCATTTCTTATAACACAGTAGTATTCCATCACAATCATATAGCACAACTTGTGCAGTCTTTCCCCAATTGATGGATATACCTACAATTTCCAGAATTATATTTGAAATTTTCCCAGAAAAAGTCAATACTCGTGACTGATGAAATTTTCCAACTTCTCCATATGAAAGAGCTTGTTGTACCTGAAAATCTGGTAGATTTGTCAGAGGAGAGCAACATGGTCCTCATAGTCTGGAGTCATTGTTGTCAAAACGACAGCACACTGGACATTTTCTAGATCTGAAGCTCCCAAGTGTTCACAAAATGAAATATGCATTTTACATAGTTTTGCATAGGAAGGTTCCTTATTAACTAGAAGGCAATGTAGCCTTAACCCTTCCATTTCCCATCTGTATCATGAAAAGGTTGCATTCAATAATCTTTAAGATCTACTCTAGTTCTGAATCCTAGGAGGCCATTTCTGAGCTGTTGGAATATTCATTACTTCATGTGGTGATTCTTGTCCTTTTTTCTTTTTTTTTTCTGTTGTCCTACCTTATTATTTCACCTTTCCATGCATCTTGGTTAGAATAACATTCAATATAAGTCATTCCAAAACTATCCCTTTTGCACTGTCAAAAATACCCATATGTAGTTTCTGCTGTGTACAGAGTGCTTGAGGCTATATTTCATTCCAAGCACACTGGACAAAAAACATCAAAACTTACTTTGAAATGTTTCTGACTGTCTTTTTATTATGAAAAAAAGCTGCTTTTGAGCCATTGGATTGTAACTGAGGCTTCTTATTTTCCATCTTATTTCATCATTGTTGTGTTAGGGACTTGGGAAAAGGATCTAAGAACGTGATTAGTCATCTAGGAGCAATCTCTTCTAAAGCCTTCTTGAAGTCTATCATTCTTTAAAGTACATTTTTATTGGGATACTTTCACACTTCCCTCAAACAGGGAAAAATGTGGGTAATTCTGGTGTAACTCTAGAAATCATAATACCAAGAAACTGATCTGATTTTTGAAATTATCTCTTTTTTAGATTGTCCCATATCACCAAAGCAATCCCATTCTCTTCAACGAGAGCTGCTTGCTGAGTAGGACTAGAATATGAACCCTGGTATAATCATGCAAAGAGAGTCACTTTTCAAAGCTAAATAGTCTAAATCAAAAGTCAAAAAGATTCAGGCTCAAATAACTAAACAACCCAAATCTTTAATGAAGCAGCCATGCAATCAAAGAATCATTGTTAAGATCTCCTTAAATTTTACAAAATTTATCATTTTTCCCTAGTTACATTAGGCATCCATAAAGCTCATATTTGTGAAATAAATGGGGAATGGGAATGGGGAATGGGAGTCAAATGTGCCATTTATTCTCAAGTGAAATGTATTTGGGTTCCTGATTCTCTGCCTGGGAGGCAGACAGATGCTCCTGATACATACCAGGTCAATCGCCCTGCTGCAAAGAAAACAAAAACACAGGTGCTGAGTGTATTGTAATAGTGCAGATGTGCCCTTCGATGTCACCCACTGTTTACAACAATGAGGAACTGAACTCTTATCATTTATCTTATCTTGTGACATCTGTTCTTCTCCAGCCCCCAGCTGGAAGCAGCAAAACCGTTCTCAAGAATTCCACACAGCTATTGCAAATGACCTTTGCCCCTCAAAGAGAAAAGCTGGGTTGCTTTTATGCTGTCAATATGCACTGATTACTTTTACATTCAAAATACTCTTCTCAGTTACCACCTACCTCTCCACATGTCCCACTCTTCTTCCGAAGTGACTAGCATCCACACCATCCAGATAGAAGGACAGACAGCAACAGACAGACAGATGATGGATAGATAAAACCAGATGATAAAGACAGATATGTTAGATGAGAAACAAGACATGGTGGTGATCTGCATAAAGACAAATAGATATCTGATGATAAATGGATTCAGTCAGACAGACACAAATTAGACAGAAAGGTGATAGACAGATAAATGCTATGTATGTGTACACAAAGAGATGAGATGATAGAGATATTGATAGATGCAGATAGATGATAGAAAGGAAGAGAGAGAGATAGAGAGAGAGAGAGAGAGAGAGAGAGAGAGAGAGAGAGAGAGAGAGAGAGATGGAGATGGATGGGATAGATGGATGGATGGGATAGATAGATAGATAGATAGATAGATAGATAGATAGATAGATAGATAGATAGATAGATAAATGATGGATGGATGGGATAGATAGATTCATGAATAGGTTAAGAGATGAGAGAGAAAAGGAGAGAAGGAGAAAGAGAGATAGGAAGAGAGACAGACTGAGACTAAATAGAATACTGAATAAGCAATTGTTTACATACTGAGCACTGGAAAGTTTATCAATGAAAAGTTTTCAGTTTTTCTTTCATGTTCAAAAAATTTTGACTAGACATCCAGTAAATTATGAGAAAAATCATAGTTCAGAAACTAAACTTTAACTAGGACTCCACTTTTAGTAAGTTTACCATAATTTATTTTTCTTTCTGATAACGCAGGAGAGTAGATAAATATGACCTACTTTTATGTTTAATCTGCATCACTTACATTTTCTCTGTTACTTTCTTAATTCTTGATAATCAACAATCAAACCCTGATTTGTAGAGTTCCACAGTTTTTAAGATGTAAATGCTCACACCAAAAATGTAACAATTCATCTCCAACTGATTTGAACTGACTTCAAAACACCTTTGTCAGGTGTGTTTGGAAGAGGTGAGGGAAGATTTTCTGAGATTTCACAGGTGCATGAAACTCTAAATGAAGAAACTTCCTTCTGCAGAAGGATTGCTCCTATTCAGGCAATTTATGAGAATTGCTTGAGGCACTGGAAGGTTAAGTGACTTGCCTAGGAACATTCAGACAGCAGCTTTGAGAGGAGGTCCAGTCCTCTATCCACTACCCTTATCATATAAATGAATAAGATACATATTATAGGATGTTTGACACTTCACATAATTCACAAAGCCAATCTGAGAGATCATCTTTCTTCACATACTGCACCATCCCCAACACATCACACACACAACCTCAAACCTAAATCAAACATCTGCTCTTATTCCAAATTTAAGTTCTGAAGTTTTAAAGGCAACATTTAACTTTGTTCAAGTTAATAAAATATCATGATTTCATCTATCCATTCCCTTCAATGACACAGGTCCCAGCCTCTCCCTCACATAGCAAGGATTGTTATGTTTTTTTTTTTTTGTTTTGTTTTGTTTTTTTTTTGAGGGGATGGGAAAGAGGATTGAGAATTCTGCAGAAAATGACTGCCAAAATAATGAGCCTCTTCTTCCTATCGACATGCATCAGAACCTGAACTTAAAGTTTTTCCAACCTAGTAGGAGCTGTGAGAGCTCGTACATCATTGTTGTATTCTTTAATTATCCAGAGTCATCTCTACAGTATGATAAAGTGCGGAATTTAGAGTGAGGGTATGGGATAAAGTATTTATCACATTCAAGCTAATTTCTAGTTTCCATGTGAAATATGCAAAGAAAGGGACTAAAATACCCATATCCTGTGATCTAAAGATACCCCAAGGAGGTCAACAATAGAAAGTTTTCATATTCATCAAAACATGTACAGCAGTATTTTTTGGTAGTAGCAAAAGTCTGGAAACAAAATGAGTTCCCATCAACTGGAAGATGGTATCAGAGTGTAATAGAACATGTACTACATTATATGTGCCATAACAGAATAATGTGCTATAAGAAAATCACTTTGAACAATACAGAGAATTATGGAAAACCTACATAAACTTATGTAAAGGAAAGTAAGCAGAATCAGAAAAGTTACACACACACACACACACACACACACACATATATATAATGTCAACAATAATGTAAATGTGAAAAATGACTATATTAAATCAAATGCTCTGTAATTATAATTGTGAAACTTGACCTCAAGTTGAGGAGAAAATGAATCCTCATCCCCTTCTTTGCAAAAGTGGTAAACTGTGGTATGGAATTTTTGTTCTCATTCCTCTTTCTTATTCTTTGTACCAAAAAACAGACTTCTGGGTAGAGATGGGTGAGGGAAATGTTTGAAAAGGAAGGTAATATAAAAATAAAAATTAATAAACAAACAAAAAGCTACCTGCTTTTACGTGGCACAAGGAAGGTATTATGGAGAGAAAGTAGAGCTAGAGAAACACAGCCATAATCTCTGATCTTTAAGATGTAATAATCCAAGATAAGTAACTGATTCAGATCGAATGGACACAAGCCTGTTACATAGAAAATAGACTTAGCCTGAAACAGCAGAGATAGGAGCAATGGGTATAAACTGTAGAAAAGCCAAATTAATCTCTGATATTAGGAAAAACATTCCTAACAGAGTTATTTCAAAGTAGAATAGCCTAATCCTCCACCACTACTGGGCATCTTTACACCAATCAAATGACTACTTTCCTTTTTCATGATAGATTAATTGCTTCATTCAAAATGATGTTCATTTTTTAAATATGAACTTATTCTGTGTGAATGTTCTTTTCAAACTTTAACGCACTATCTAGATGTGTGTGGTTACATTTTGCATAGTCATTTAAAAACAGAGAATTTTGAAATTAACTTTAACTAAGGTAAAATGTGAGTTAGTTTGGTCTAATGGTTAATTGAAGTAAATAAAAAGCTCAGGAAATAATCTGCCTCCATTATGAGTTATTTATAGTGATTAAGGCAAATGTTAAACTAACCCTATTTTTTAGTGCTATACATTTCTAAATTTCTTATTTATTTTTAATTTATTCCATTACTATTTTTAAAAAAAGATTACACATGAAACTGCAAATCTTTTGTGTGCAACTTGTTGTTCCTTTTAAATATAAAATAAAGTTATCATGTAAATTTCTTTTTTTCTTTTTCATTTTTTTCCTCTCCCCCTCCCAGATGGCTATCATTAAACACATATGTGTTTATGTATGTATGATATACACATATGTATAAGTAAAAGCATTATATACATACTTCTATTTACCAGTTCTGTCTCTGGCTTCAGATAGTGTCTTCCTTCGCATGTGCTTTGTAGTTAATTTGAGTATTTATAACAGTCAAAAATGACTTATTCACTCAAGAAATCAATGAGTCTCTCTGTCCTAACCCAGGCTTTACTTGGGAAAGCTCATAGCGGAAGCCTCAAGCAATTGTGTGGGCTGGACAGCCCACCTTTGAGGGTGATACATATGTTGGACAGACAGAGAAGGAAACTTAGAGTCTGGTAAGAAAGAAATCTGCAGGAAACCCCAAAAAGTTAAGGTAGTGGCTTGTTCTTATTATTTTTTGCATACTTTAATTATTAAAGTTCGATTGTATGGATTGTGAAAGGTAAGGCTAATTAGTGTTTCCAATCACTAGTTAGTATAAGTAATAGTAAACTGGATATATATGTGTACCATTTGTTATCGTTTTAGTTTATTTTCAGTTGAACAGAAAGGAAAAAATGGAAGGATGTGGGTCTTGCACAAGGAATCTTAAGATTTTACTTCAGCCAGGAAGTAAGGAATATAAACTGTCCAGAAGAAATGGAGCATTCTGAGAAGACTCCTGCAGAGTAATCTGCCTGACCCCATCCAACAGCTGAATGATCTGCTAGAATCAGTCTGAAGGCAGACCAACAGCAGGTGGATAGAGTGTGAACTCCTAGTTTGAATCTTGCCTCAGGGATTTACTAATTATGTGCCTCTAGACTTAATTTCTCTGATCCTCAATTTCCCTATTTGTGGAAATATAAATATTAATTACCTCACAGGGGTTTTATGAAAATCAAATCACTTTACAGACCCCAGAGGTATATAATGCCAGTTTTTGTTCTCTGTCCAAAATGTGTGGGCTCAAGCTGGCCAATGATCATTTTGCAGTGCTTCCAAATTCCATTTCTTTTCTTTTCTGCTTCAAGCTAGTGTCCCTGTGGCCACCTTCTTTTGATCTCAGCTGATTGGCAGAGATGGGATGATACACATACCCATGACCATACAACAGTCACTGCTGGTTGTTTTTTCTTTTCTGGCCTAGCTGATGTTTTCATCTTCTTCCCTATGTTCAAAATTGGTCTCTAGGAAGTTGCCCCTCCAGAACTCATCTTAATTAATCATTATTATAAAAAATCAGAGTGAGTCACAATAAAGGCCTAAAATTTCCACTAACAGTAAAGGAAAGAACATTTCTTAAGTTCTTGACTCAGTGCATTGATGTGAAAAGAATTTGAGATTCAGAGGATCCGAATCCCAGTTTTTCTTGTTTACCTGAATGAACTTGGGCAAATCATTTAATTTACCCATAAAATGCCTTCCAGTTCTAATGATTACTCTAGTATAGAACTGACTCAGTGAGAGAATGCTGGATAGAAACCTGCCTATGCAATATTTATATGATCTGACCAGAGCTGGATTGCACTAGTGGAAATGTCAAGGCAGGGCTGGGATCTAAATTTCACTGTATCACATGGAGAGTAACTATGAACTTAGATAGATCCAGATAACAGATCAATATAAAACACCTGTTAAGCCATAAACATCAACAAAGCTTCTTTCATATCACTTAAGCCATATCTGGGACTATATAATTTCTGCCAACGCACTTGGTGTTACAAATACAATGATATCAAAATCAGCTAAAGATAAGTTTTTCTACATTATGCTGATGCATCTACTGACACATTTACAATCCTGTCATAAAACCAATAATAACTCTTTGTACTTATAAACTGCCTCACACTAGAAATCTAAAATGCTTTATAGACCATAAATTCTCCCAACACCCTCGAGGAGATAAAGAACCAGCACCAACTATTCCCAGGTAAGTGGGAATTGGAGTGAGATTAGCCCAAGGCCACTGAGGGAGAAAGCATACTTGGATCTAATAAATAAAGCATGGAAATTCCATCTCAGTATCACTTACTTAGAGGGCACTATGGAAACAGGCCCAACCCAAGAAGATCCTTCCCCTTTCTATTCCCCCTTCTTTGACCATTCCTCCTTGTCACCCTGAAAAGTATTCACTGATAACAGCTGATAAGTTTAGGTGTTAACAGGCACACAGATACTTACGTTTTTATTAGGGAGTTCTGAAAAAACTTCCATACTCCAAGACCATAAAGAAACGATCTCTTCGGAATTCTCAGTTGTGAAATTTCAGACTGTGGTGTTTCTCAACTAAGTACACTCAACATTTCCATCCACCTCTAGTTTTTCTATGTTGCCTGAGTGGGTTGCAAAGAATTCTAATAGATCAAGCTGCCTTAGAACCTTTCTTTTCACATTTTCAAAGAGAAAAAAGCATATTTCTGGACAGGGACCCTCTTGGAACTTTCTGCTCATAATTGGCTTCCCCTTTTGTTTTGTAGTATTATGACTTTTTCCTAGTTCTACTTTTTGGGCCTAATATCACCAAATACTATACTTTCAATTAATTCTTCATTTTTGCCAGTGGCTCCTGTGGGAAATGTCATCCAAGCACCAATGTGAGCATTAAGGAACCTTAACATGACAGCACAATCCAATTTTCATTGTTCCTGCTACATAGAGTTTCCAGGGATGACAAGTCAGTCAGTCAACTAATATTTATTAAGCTCTTACCAGGTGCCAAATGTTAAAGTCTTTTCTGAAATTTCTTGCCACCTAAGAAGAAAAATGCAATATTTGCAGTCCATCAGAACTTATGGGTCCTAAGAATGATCTGATGCTGCATTTTACAAAGAGTTGCCTCTAGATCATTAAATTTATTAGGAACATTATTTGGGAAAAGCATTCTGGACTTGGAATCAAGAGACCTGGATAGTGCTTTGGCTTTGCAACTAACTTGCACAAATCACTTAAAGTTTCTAAGACTCAGTTTCTCCACGTGTAAAATAGTGACAATAATTATATAGCACATATAGACTCTAAATTTACTCTCTCAATCTACATGTGCACTAATGGGTACCAAAAACACAGCTCTTTTCCTTCTACTTATTCTAGGGTTAGCCCTTATAGGCAGTGGGTCTTCTAATATCATAAGCTCAAGTCCCCATCCTGTGTGTTCTTCCATTGATTACTGTCCCAATTTTATTTGTCATAGTCAGCTAATATTCCCTCAGTATACCTTAGCAGTGGTTATTTCCTCAATGAATTTTTATGAAAGGATATTTAGTGATAAATTATAGCAACAGCAGAAACACAAACACACACCAGCCCTGAAGTCAGGAGGATATGAGTTCAAATCTGGTCTCAGGTACTCAGCATGTCCTAGCTTGTGACTCTGGGCAAGTTACTTAACCCCAATTGTCTCAGCAAGAAGAAAGAAAGAAAGAAAAAAAGAAAGAAAGAAAGAAAGAAAGGAAGAAGGGAGGGAGGGAGGAAGGAAGGAAGGAAGGAGGAAAGGAAGGAAGGAAGGAAGGAAGGAAGGAAGGAAGGAAGAAAAAAAGAAAGAAAGAAAGAAAACAAGAAAGAAAGAAGGAAAAGAAGGAGGAAAGAAAAAAGGAAAGAAAGGAAGGAAGGAAGGAAGGAAGGAAGGAAGGAAGGAAGGAAGGAAGGAAGGAAGGAAGGAAGGAAGGAAGGAAGGAAGGAAGGAAGGAAAAGAAGGAGGAAAGAAAGAAAGAAAGAAAGAAAGAAAGAAAGAAAGAAGAAAAGAAGGAAGGAAGGAAGAAAAAGAAGGAAGAAGGAAGGAAGAAGGAAGGAAGAAAAGAAAGAAAGAAAGAAAGAAAGAAAGAAAGAAAGAAAGAAAGAAAGAAAGAAAGAAAGAAAGAAAGAAAGAAAGAAAGAAAGAAAGAAAGAAGAAAGAAGGAAAAGAAGGAGGAAGAAGAAAAAAGAAAGAAAGAAAACAAGAAAGAAAGAAGGAAAAGAAGGAAAAGAAGGAGAAAGAAAGAAGGAAGAAGGAAGAAGGAAGGAAAAGAAGGAGGAAAGAAAGAAGAAAGAAAGAAAGAAAGAAAGAAGGAAGAAAAGAAAGAAAGAAAGAAAGAAAGAAAGAAAGAAAGAAAGAAAGAAAAAAGAAAGAAAGAAAGAAAAAAGAAAGAAGAAGGAAAAGAAGGAGGAAAGAAAGAAGGAAGGAAGAAGGAGGAAAGAAGGAAGGAAGGAAGGAAGGAAGGAAGGAAGGAAGGAAGGAAGGAAGGAAGGAAGGAAGAAAAGAAAGAAAGAAACACAAAGACATCCTCTCAAACTAGGATATTCTAACTATCCCCCTCTACCACTTTGGTCTTTAAGAAGAATGGGCCTTAAATTAAAGTTGTTATTAAAAACATTTTTCCTATCAAGCTCATTTCTGAAGATTTATAGGTAATCAATGATCTATCTCTCCCTTACTTGCTATAGTGTCTCAATTGGGTCACAGATCATTCCTTGGGGCTGTTCAGGTTTCTCACCAGGCTCAACTGCTGCTATTTCCAGCTCAGGTTGTCAGTGGACTTCATTTTCTGGACTTATGTGATTTTTCCAATTTTCAGAGTTTACAAGGCTCTGATCTAGTCCATTTCATTCTGATGTTCATTCACCTAAAATCAGAAAAAAAAAAAACACACACTGAGGCAAAGGATGCTCTATGTTGAAAATCATGTTCTTCCCATATGAGGAGAGTATGGCTACCGAGGTAGATGTCTCTCCCCCAGCTAGATGCTTACATAATTTCTTCCTCCTCACTTGAACATCACCAGGTAGAGACGGGGAATAGGTTCCTCTACTCCAGCCTTTTGTTTGTATACTCAATGATTAGTTAAAAGGCTTATCCACATCATAACTAGACAGGAAACAGTCACAGAGTACTTATGCATGGTTTAAATCAGGAAACAGGTTTCCCAAGGCTCCCATAGATGTGCATCAGGGAAAGAACATGGAGCACGCTCCAAGGGCTGAGTCCACATTGATGCTAGTCCCCTGTTATAATTATATGACTTGCCTCCCTGGATTCTTTTAAGGAGACCACTTGGTAAAGATTAAAATACTTTAGGAATGTGAGTTATTTACTTCAACTTCTTGAAGTGTTATTCTTGGAGAGAGAAAACAAGAAAATTAAATACTCATGATAAGAAGCTCACTATGTATTTTTTAACATATCTATTTAAAAGACAAGGAAATAAACCATACTAATGCTATTTAAATATACTGACTACAGGGAAAAAATGTTTAGAGAAATATTAAATCCCATCCAGGAGGAGCAATCTAACACCCTTGAGGCTTTTCTCTAAATCTATTGATGGAAGTAACAAAATAAGCATTTAAGTGCCTAATAAGTGTCAAGTGCTTTTACTGCACACTTTTATAAATAATAGTTCATTTGATCCCCACAACAATCCTCTGAGGTAGGTAGTTGAGGAAACTCAAACAGACAGAAGTTAAATGACTTGCCCAGTTACACAACTAGTAAGTATCTGAGGCCAGGTATGAATAGGGTTCTCCCTGATTCCAGATTTTACACTATCCCACCATACCACCTAACTGCCTCTAGGCACATATGCTGTCAATTATTCCTCACTTTTCTCTTCTTTATTTCAGGTAATACATACATCCTTAATACGATTTCTCCCAAGCAATTCGTCATTGGTAATGTGTTGCAGTCTACTTACACCTATCATATACCTTTCTTTTGGTTTTTGGCTGACCCTCAATTTTAATTCTTAGGAGACTGGGGTATTCCATTACTTGCAGGCAAAAGATGGTTACAGCAGCTGAACTAGAACAATTATAAACAGATGAGCTCCATCCTGGATCTAATACAATTGTGAGTACATCAAGGGGTCGGTTGTTAAAGGTAAAGTTAAAGGCTGTGAAAGGAAGGAGGATACTTTCTGATCGCTTCCAAATTTTTAAAATAATAATTGACACAAATTGTGGGGGCTTTCTAAATGAAATTTCAGAGGGAAACAATGATCTTTCAAAAATGATATTCCAGAATGGATTTCTTTGACAAAGAGACCTAACTTAGTTTCAATTGATAAATGATGGACAGAAGCAGCTACACCCAAAGAAAGAACACTGGGAAATGAATGTAAACTATTTGCATTTTTGTTTCTCTTCCCGGGTTATTTTTACCTTCTGAATCCAATTCTCCCTGTGCAACAAGAGAACTGTTCGGTTCTGCACACATATATCGTATCTAGGATATACTGCAACATATTTAACACATATAGGACTGCTTGCCATCTGGGGGAGGGGGTGGAGGGAGAGAGAGGAAAAATCGAACAGAAGTGAGTGCAAGGGATAATGTTATAAAAAAATTACCCTGGCATGGATTCTATCAATAAAAAGTTAATATAAAATAAAATTTAAAAAAAAATGATATTCCAGGGCAGACCACATCTTTATAGTCAAACTAACTAAAAGGTATAGTGAGTGCAAATGAACTGTGTTTATTTTCATTGAACATCTTAAAAAATGGATTTGATAGGGAAAAAATGTAGTCCAATAAAATATCTCTTGTGTATATACCAAAATCATACCAGGTGTAACTGAAGAAAAGGATGGTTATTGCCTATTTGCAGAAATATTATCATTCGCATATAAGTGATCAAGAAAATTATTTTTGAAAGCATGAAAGTATTCTTCAATAATAAATAAAGATAAATTTGTACAATGTTGGTTTTTTATTCCTTATGGTATAATAATTATAGGATCATAGATGTAGAGGCAAAATAGACCTTGGGGGAGAAAATGAGTCCAACCAACTCATTTTGAGAATGTAAGAGATAAAATGAGTTTACATAGTTAGAAATATTCCACTAAATTCATATACCACAATATGTTTACTTATTCAATCAACATGGCTATAATATAGACTATATATATTAAACATATGTATGTGTCTGTGTGGGTGGGTAGGTAAGAAGGTTGGTGTGAATGTTTTATTTCACTTTGTTACTTCAACAGATAATTTTAGATAAATAGATGAGAAATAGGTACATACATACATAGATTTTCTTTTGTACCATTGACCTCCTTAAGGCAAAAGTTCAGTAGAGAGATCTCGGAGTGTGTGTGTGTGTGTGTGTGTGTGTGTGTGTGTGTGTGTGTTTGTGTATGTGCATGCATGTGCGTGTGTGTGTGTGTGTGTGTGTAAAGAGTTTAGCAAATCTCACTGATTGCAAATTGTTTATCAGAACAGTTATGCAAATTTACAATTCCAGCAATAGAGTTTTCATATGGCAATCATTCCCATGGCCCTTAGGACTTTGGCTTTATCTATTTTTACTACTTAGCCAATTTGATGAACATAAGAAGATACTTCCATGTTGTTTTGATTTTCATTTCTCTTATTATTATGATTTGGAAGCTTTTAAAAACATGGTTTTTGCTCACTTGCATTTCTTCTTTTGAAAACTTCACATCCATGGACTAAGTTTTTGGAATAGCCTCTGGCTGATTTTGCCAGTTCTTATTGAACCAAGTCTTTCTTCCTACTAGTATACTCTTCTGTTTACCTTATATAGGTTTATATTTTTCTGTTTGATTCTAGGTCTTGCTCATCTATCTTATATGATTTACTTATATTTCCATTTTTATCTAGCATTAAATAACTTTAATACTTACTAATATAATTTCAGATCCAGGAATGGTATGCTCCCTTAATTCATAATTTTTCATTGAAAAAAAACCCTTCACTTTCATTTTTACCTTTTTTTTTCCAAATGAATTTTGCTATTATTTTATCTATTCCCTTCATAGTTTAATTGGGGAAATTAGCTGATAGTACATAGAGTGCTGAACCTAGAGTCAGGAAGACTCATCCTCCTGAGTTCAAATCTGACCTCAGCTAGAGATCAAATCTATGTGTGTTGTATGATCTTGGGCAAATTACTTAATCCTGTTTACCTCCGTTTCCTCATCTTTTGAATAAACTGGAGAAGAAATGGCAAACCACTCCAATATCTTTGCTAAGAACCCAACTGGGATCACAAAGAGTTGGACACAACTGAAAAAAAATGACTGAACAAATAATCTAATTTGCATAGTACTGAATACAAAGATTAATTTATGTAGTATTTTCATCATCTATATTATTTTAGGCAAAATAGGGCAATTAGGTGGCATAGTGGAGTTCAAATCCAGCCTCAAACACTTACTAGCTGTGTGATCTTGGGCAAGAAGAAGGAAATGGCAAACCATTCCAGTATTCTTTGCCAAAAAAATCCAAATGGGATCAGAAGTCAGACAGAACTGAAAAGGATTGAACACATAGCACCCAAATATTTTTCAATTAATTAGGACTTTGTTTCTTTATATTTTTTTAGTTATATTTTTGTAAATTCACACCCTAGGAATCTTTCTTTATTCTCTTTCACTCCTTCCATATCTAATTAGTGACCAAGTCCTACTGATCTTATAAATAACTTCTATGATACCCAAACCTTTTTTTTAAAAGATCATTAAAATTTTGAATTCCAAATTTTATCCCTCCCATTGTCCCTCCCTCCATTCCCTCCCCCATAACCTTTCCCTAAGATGATAAGCAATCAGATGTAGGTTATACATGCGGAATTATGTAAAGCATTTCCATATTAGTCATTTTGTCCAAGAAGACTCAAATAAAAGGAAAACAATGAAAAAAGAAAGTGAAAAATAGTAGGTTTCAGTCTATATTCAGACAATATCAGTTTTTTCTCTGGCAATAGATAGTATGCTTCATCATTAGTCCTTTGGGATTGTCTTAGATAATTGGAGTGCTGAGAACAAGTCATTCACAGTTCTTCATCAAACCATATTGCTGTTGTACTGTGTACAACGTTTTCCTGATTCTGTTTACTTGTTTATGCACCATTCCATGTAAGTCTTTCCAGGTTTTTTCTGAAATTACCCTGCTTATAATTTCTTATAACACAATAATATTCCTTTATAATCATATACCACAGCTTGTTTAGCTATTCCCCAGTTGATGGTGATCTCTTTGATTTCCAATTCTTAACCACCATAAAAAAGCTACTATAAACATGTTTATGCAAATAGGTTCTTTTCCCTTTTTTGGATTTCTTTGGAATATAGACTTAGCAGGGTATCCACAATTTTATAGCCCTTTGGGTATAGTTCCAAATTGCTCTCCAGAATGGTTGGATCAGTTCACAACTCCACCAAAAATGCATGAGTGTTCCATTTTTCTCACATCCCCTCCAACATCCTATATATTCCTTTTTTGTCATGTCAGCAAATCTGTTAGGTATGAGGTGATACCTTAGAGTTGTTTTAATTTGCATTTCTCTAATCAATAGTGATTTAGAGCATTTTTTTCATATGATTATAGATAGCTTTAATTCCTTTGTCTGAAAACTGTCTGTTCATATATCGTGACCATTTAACAATCAATGACTTATATTTTTATAGATTTGGCTCAATTCTCTATATATTTGAGAAATGAGATATTTATCAGAGATACTTGTTGCAATTTTTCCCCAGTGTTCTGCTTTTTGGGTATGTTGGTTTTGTTTCTATGAAAACTTTTTAATTTTATATAATCAAAATTAGTTATTTTACATTTTGTACTGCT
This sequence comes from Antechinus flavipes, assembly GCF_016432865.1. Lineage (NCBI taxonomy): Eukaryota > Metazoa > Chordata > Mammalia > Dasyuromorphia > Dasyuridae > Antechinus > Antechinus flavipes. The sequence continues at coordinate 159,766,442 of NC_067403.1, read as the reverse complement.
CTCTAGATCTTCTTTGGTCCTAAATTCTTTCCTTACCATAAATCTGACAGACACTCTCTAAATTTGCTTATAGTTATCCATTCCTTTCTTTCCAAGTAAATGGCCTTCATTTTAATTCAGAGCCTCATCACTTCCTATGTGTCCTTTCACAATAACCTTCTAATTGATTTTCCAATATTCAACTTCTCTCCTTTCTAAATTATCCCCACAGTTCTGAAATGTATATTCTTAAAGTCCATATTTGACAATGAAACTTACTTGAGAAGCTTCAGTGGCTCCTATTAAGGTAAACAAAAATTCTTTCATTTTATTTTGAACTTTTTCAAAGTCACTTTTTAAAGTGACATCGATTTCTTTCTTGCTTGGTTATATATTATTTGCCATATTACATTCTGTTTCAGCCAAAATGACATAATTGTTCTTTATGATACATGTAGATCTTCTTCCTGCTTGCATTTTGGCTCTCTTCAAATGCCATCTCCTGTGTTTTCATTTACATATTGAAATACAGTAGAAAATCTCTTTTCAGTACTTGAAGGGAATATCAGAAAGGAATTGAGTAATGACCATTCTGGCATTTTATCCAAAACCTACAATTTCAAGATCCTTACAAACATCATATAAAATTGTCTTGGTACAGAAGAAATGATGGACTATATCAAAGTTTCTTAAAGTATAGGTCATGAATCCATATGGTACTGCATAAATGAATGTGGGAGTCATGAAAAATTTGGCATCAGTAAAAGCTTTCTGAGTGCAATAACCAAAAATTAATTCAAAATTAAATTTGTAATGAATTTGAGGTGTTTCTGGCACTGCTTGCCCGTGTCGTATCATGCAATTGCACTGCAGTCTTGGGTCTGAACACACAACATGCACACTTTGCACCATGCATGCATAAATGTTGCCAGAAATACTTTGGCTCCAATTCAAATGGGGTTACATAAAAACTTCTTAAGTGAAAAGAACTCACAAGTGGAAAAGGTTTAAGAAGTCCTGCACTATACCAGTGTGGACATCTTGAGCTAGACATGCTTTAGCTATAGATTAATGTTAAATTAAATTATATCATTTCTCAAAAATCTGAGTCTAAATTTCAGAGTATATAATTAATACTAGAGGAATTTAAAGGAAAATGCAGGTAGTAGAAAAGTATAAATTTATGAAATAAATCAATTAGGATATTTCGGTCCTGTTTTTATATCAAACATATAAAAATACTTCATATTCTACAATCATTGTGGAGTTTTCTCACCCTAGCCAGACAATAGGAAATTTTCAAGGTACACATAATGATTATCACTACCTCATTGTCACCTGGGGCCTCAACCTCAGAGGTATTTCTTAAAGTATTAAATACTTATTAACTCTATAGTATAAGAGACAACTAGCATACATAAGCAAGATTCAGTCCTGAGTTGACCTGATTCAAAAAAAAGGAAAGCCAGGCTCTTTAGCTCACTGTATTCCTACTCTATATCCTTGAAGAAAATATAAGCTCATACTACAAATCCATGGGATGGAGGGGAGGGGGAAACAGTGGTTTATATCTCTGTCTCTTTAAAACTGTTTACGTGGTTCCTACCTGAATAGCACAATCATTTATTTCCTTTATTACAGTAGAGATGCTAAAAATACTAAAGATTCATAAGTGTTCATGGAAAAATACTTAAAACATGATATTGTAACTCATATTCCTATTATAGTCTCCTCTGAGATTGATATTTAAAATATTCAATCATGAAATAACTTGTACTTATGAAACCTTCACTTTGGCTCTGAGTCCAAGAAACTCATTCGACATAAATATCTCCAGACTACATAGACATGTAAGACAGGTTCTCATCCTCTTGATGATGATCAACTTCTCCTCTAAAAAAAATTGCTTCATAGGGCATATTCTGCTGGGCAATGAACACCTGAACCCAAGAACTCCTCAGATTTTAATCTCACAAACTTGCTTCCAAGACTAGAAATAGCTATTTCCAGATTTCATAATGCCACTTGTATTCAGAGAAAGAAATACAAAGCAGAAACTTAGTGGAAGATTTTAAGATATATGCAGCATATATCCAAGCTTAGTAAATACATATGTGTGTGTGTGTGTATACATATTTTTATATGTGTATATGTGTATGTATACAAAGCTTCTAAATACAGGATAAGGAGAACACTAAGAGTTGTGAAAATAAGGAAAGAATTCATGCAAAAGATGGTGTTTGAATTGTAAATTAAAGGAAGAAAGGAATTCTGTGAGATAGAAGTAAGGAAGTCAGGAATGAGTCACAAGAAAAGAATTCAAAATACTGTTGGTATTTTGTGCTAAAGCGCACTGAATAAGAAATTCTTCCTATTTAGTAGCCAGTCCTTTTCTGATTAGGAAGGACTTTGAAGGCTGAATAGAGGATTCTGTATTGAACCTGAAAATTATAGGAGAGTCACTGAAGTTTGTCAAGAAGGAGGGTAATATGGTTAGATCTAGCACTTTGGAGAGATCATTTTGACATCTGAGTGGAGGGTGGACTGGAGTGAGGAGAGGCACGTGGACCAAGTGACCAACCAGCAGACTATCGCTATAGCATATGTGTGATGATGAAAGCTTGCATCAGGGCAGCAATGTTAGAGAAGAAAAGGAGACGTACTCAAGAAATGTCATAAAGGGAAAATCAATAGGACCTTCATAATAGATGGATATGAGAAGTCAAGGAAAACACTTAGGGCGTGAGCCGAGGTTCTTGGGTTAATGGTAATACCCTCATAAAAGGGAAATGAGAAAGAATGGAGAAAGATGAATTCTGTTCTGAATATGCTGAATTTAAGATATCAGTGAAACATTCAGTTCAAAATTCCAATAAGCATTTGGAGATGCAAGGTTTCAAGGTCAAAAGAGTGGTTGGAGTTGGATAAGTAAATATGATTATCATTAACCAAAAATGATAAGGGAATCACCATTGGTGGGATGGCCAAGTAAAATAATATAGAGAGGGGAGAGAAGTGGGTCCAGCAGAGAGCCCTGTGGGACATCCATAGTTAATAGACATAACTGGAAGAAGATTCAGCAAGGAAGATTGAGAAGAATCCTATCGAGAGGAGATTCAGGAAGGAGTCGTGTTACAAAAGTCTAGAGAGAAGTATCAAGAAGAGAATAATCAAGAATGTCAAAAGCTACAAGAAGGAAGGAAGGATTCTAGGAAGATAGAGTAGATCAGAAAGCTCTCCAGATCTCTGCCACAAACAAGACAAAATGTGTCTCAGGGAGAACACAGAGGAATAAAAACAAACAAGAGTTAGGGCAAAACAGCCCCAACTGTTGCCTGGAACAACCAGAGAATTCCAAGATACCAGGATGGAAGTTTGACTAGATGAAGTGTAAACACCTCCAGGTTAGCTCCCCTGAAACAATAAGAGGATAGTTCTGGGGCTGGCAGGGTTGGGAAGTCATGCCCCAAGCCATGAAAATTTTAAACTCCCAGAAAGCAATGGGAAGTCATGCATCCAAGTCAGGGAAGATTGAAGGAACCTCTGCTGATAAGAAATACTTGTCCCAATTGCACTGCAGATACACAGCTCTGGGTGAGAAAGAACCACCACAAACCCAGTGAGTGTAGCAGCAATGGGGCAGGAATGCTGCTGGCTATGGGAACTTACAGGCTTACAGGCTGATGGAGTTCTAGGTTTGGGGTTCCAAGACAGAGGAGAGAACTGCAGGGGGATCTCAGTGCAAGGGTGATTGCACTAACACTATGCTACAAAATGAGCAGGCAAAAAAGAAAGAACCCAAATATAAAAAGTGACTGTGGGAATAGGGAACACTGGGGTTCAACTTCAGAAGAGGATATTGAAATGAAAAAAGCCCTCTCCTACTCCAAAAGAATCTTGATATAGCAATACAAGAAATAATTAAAGAAAACTGTCCCAAAATGTTAGAACAAGAAGGGAAAATAGAAATAGAAAACAATCACTGCCTGAAAAAGATACTATAGGAACATTATAACTAAATTCTGAAACTTCCAGATTAAACAGAAAATATTGCGAACAAGAAAAAAAAATTCAAATAAAATGGAGCTACACTTAGAGTCACACAAAACCAAATAGTGGCTATGTTAAAAGACCAAAAGTCTTGGAACACTCTATATTGCAGACCTAAAAAACTAGGGATGTGGCCAAAAATATAATATGCAGCAAAAATTTTTGTTGTTATTTTCATAGCCACCAAAATTAAGCATAATCCTGAATGGGGGAAAAAAAAAGGAATTCACTGAATTATGAGACTTTCAGGATTTTTTGCAAAAGAATACCTGAACATAATAGAAAATTTGACATGTAAGCTCCAACAAAAATATCAGGTAAACATCAAAGATTAATTTCAAGAGACTCAATAAGGACAAACTGATGCGGGAAAGATTACTTTCTAGATTCCCATCCTCTCCTAGTTAATAATGTAAATTGTCCTTTAACTCACAAATCCTGGTGCCTTTGAATTCCAATAGAAGATCCTGACCTGTCCCAGCCCCACCCGGATCTAAGTCAACTTTGGGGCTACACCTAAAAGCCCCTTGAGCTAAGTCTCCTATTATAAAAAGGCCACGCTGGGAACCCCTCTTTGCAGAGATTCCAAACATGGTAGCCATGTGAGGACCCTCTGTCCACTGGACCCTTTGTCCCGTGCCCTCCTTATCTCTATCTTCACCTAATAATAAACTTCTTTTATCAATCTAGCTCTTCGGGCCAATAAATGCTTTTATTGGGAACTCGCACCGCTAATAGACCCCATTTACTGCCATATCCCTGCGCCGAATCCAAGGGGGTTGCAGGGGATCTTTGTTTGACTCCCTATACCCCGAACCTGCCACTAGACCTCACCTTAACCCTAATTTCATTTAGGTACCCCAAATCGAGACCTCAATATTTTACATATGTTGACTCCTAATAATCCTGTGAAGTAGGTGTTAATTATCACTGTTTTTTACAGATAAGGAAATTGAGGTACAGAAATGTCAATTGATGTGCCTACGGTCACCCCACTACTTCTCACTTGAGGAAGGAATTACACTGTCAGGAATCTTCCTGACTCCATGTTCTACAATGCATCCATTCCAATGAAGGGTGAAGACATTGGCTCATCCTAAAATGTGATCCATAAGATGACCCCAATTACACAAGGCGGGAAAAATCAGTGGATGTGGAGGAGGTGTATATTTGGCATTCTTCTCATAACAGCTGTTCCTTCTCCTTAGAAATTCTCTGTCCTTTTTTTTAATCCTCTTTAACTCCAATTCATCTTTGCTGACAAGGTCTAAAACTCTGATCCCACACTTTTATCCCAGACCCATATACATTTCTACCTAAGTGCCCTGCCTTTACCTCAAACTCAATATATCCTTAACTAAATCAATAATATTTCTACCTAGGATAATGCTCTATCATAATTGCCTTGTCAATGGAACTGTCATAATCCAAAATTTTTAAAAATTGATTTTAAATTTATCCACCTTTTATTCCAATATCCTCTCAGTTACCAAATACTGTCATTCTTCCTTTAATCTCTTTCTCTTCAATGTCACTTGCAGCATTTAATTTATTTATTAATGGCTTTCAAACTACCATAGCTGGTCTTGGTTATAGTCTCCTGTAGTTTAGGTCTCAAGTGCTCCATGATACCTTCCCTAAAATATTTCATCCAACACTGATCTTCTCTTACTTCATTTCAGCTCAATAAACATTTATTAAGTGCCTATTATATGCCAAGCACTGTGGTAAACACTGAGAATACAAAGATAGGCAAAAGGCCTGCTCACGGGAACTTACAATCTAATGGGAGAGACAACATGCAAACTAATATATACAAAAGAAGCTATATACCTAATAAATAGGATAAAGTTAAGAGAGGGAAACCACTGGAATTAAGAGGAGCTTATGGAAGACTTCCTGTAAAAAATAGAATTTTAGTTGAGCCTCAAAGGAAGTCAGGGAGGTCAGTAGTTGGAGAGTGTCAGGGAAAACATTCCAGATCTGGGGATAACCAGAGAAAATGCCTGGAGCTGATAGAAAGACTATCTTGTATAAGGAACAGACAAGAAGTTAGTGTCTCTAACTGGGGAGTAAGATATAAGAAAACTGAAGAGACAGGAAGAGATAAGGTTAGGAAGAGTTTTGAATGTCAAAAAAACATTTTATATTTGCTCCTGAAGGCAAAAAACTGACATCAGAGTTTTGATTAAGTAGGAGGCTGACATAATCGGACCTGCATTTTAGGAAAATCACATTAGTGGCTGAATGCCGGATGGATTGGAGTGGGGAAGAGACTTGAGACTCGAAGACTACCAACAAGTTGATGCAGTAAAAAAGATATGAAGTGATGAAGGCCTGGAATGTCAGAGAAAAGGGCAGATTTGAAAGAGGTTGCAAAGGTGAATTTGACAGGCTTTGGAAAGAGACTGGATATAGCAATAGTTGAGAAAATGTGAGTATGGTGTTATTCACTACAGTAAAATGGAAGATAGGAGGGAGATGGGTTTAGGGAGAAAGATAATGAGTTCTGGTTTGTACATACTCAGTTTAAGATGTCCACTGGATTCAAACATGTGAGATTTGAGGATACCATAGAGTTTGAGACATTAAAGATAAATTTGAGAATCATAAGCTTAGAGAAGATAATTAAATCCATAAAAGCTAGTGACAACAATTAAAGTAGTCTAGAGGGAAAAGAGAAGGGGGCCCAGGATACTATCTTGAGTGACACCTATGGTTGGAGGGAATGAACTGGAGGAGGATTCAGCAAAGAAGAGGGACAGAGACAGACAGACTGACAGAAGAAAGAGAGGGAGGAGAGAGACACACAGAGAGAGATAGAAAGAGAAAGTGGGGGGCAGGAAGGAAAGAAGGAAGAAAGAAAGAAAGAAAGAAAGAAAGAAAGAAAGAAAGAAAGAAAGAAAGAAAGAAAGAAAGAAAGAAAGAAAGACGAAGGAAGGAAGGAAGAAAAGAAGGAAGGAAGGAAGGAAGGAAGGAAGGAAGGAAGGAAGGAAGGAAGGAAGGAAGGAAGGAAAAAAGGAAGGAAGGAAAAAAGGAAGGAAGGAAGGAAGGAAGGAAGGAAGGAAGGAAGGAGGAAGGAAGGAAGGAAGAAGGAAGGAAGGAAGGAAGGAAGGAAAGAAAGGAGGGAAGGAAGGAAAGGAGGGAAGGAAGGGAGGGAGGGAGGGAGGGAGGGAGGGAGGGAGGGAGGGAGGAAGATTGGTATTCTAAAAACCTAAAATGAAGAGTATCAAAGAGAAGAATAATCAAAAGTGTGAAAGCTGCAGAGACTACAAAGAAAATATGTATTGAGAAAAAGGTCATTGGACTTGGCAGCTAAGACATTATTAGTAACTTTGTAGAGTTTCAGTGGTATGGTAAAATCAGAAGCCAAATTATAAAGAATTCTTAAGAAGAATGTAAGAGGTGAGGAAGTGGAAGCAGTTACTATAGGTAACCTTTTCTAGGTGTTTAACTTCAAGAGATTATACAGCTATGATAGTTATTAAAACTCCTAAAGTAATTATCTTCTGTAGCATATATATACCCTAGCATTTTGTGATGTCTTTTATTTATTAATTGCTTCATGTGTATTACTTTGCACCACCAATTAGATTGTAAACCTACTGAAGGCAGAGTCCACGCTGTATTATTAGTCCCTCCCACAATATCTAGCATAGTTCTGAGATCAATAAATATTTTATTGTTTGACTGGTAGGCTTAATTGCCATGCCTTTAGGGAAGGGTAATGCCTTTAGGGAAGGGTAAAGAGCAGTCTTTCTGCATAATGTTTCATGTTTAATACTATATATATATACATACATACATACATATACACATACATTCCTATGTAGTATGCACTCATGAACACTGTGGTAAAGAATTTCAAGTCAGATTTGATGTGTTTCAATTACAAGCTCTGTCACTGTCTCTCTCCCCCTCCATCTCTCCCAGCCCCCAATCTTATGTATTTAAACTGTATTATGTATTTAAAATAAATGCACTCTGCATTGATAATGGAACATATAAATATTCTGTAATGTAAAAATCAAATGTCAAAAGTTAATTTAACTGAAAAAATTGTCCACAAAAATATAGAGGGTTCCAGCAGCAGTAGCAGTTTAACTGCTAGTTATCTATTCTGTGTCTGGCTGAAGGCAAATCCTTGCCATCTGATAGAAAGGCACCTCAGCTAGGATTCTCTAGATTTGATGCCTTAGTTGTTCTTTTCTGGGGATGTAAATAGCCAGCAAATTTTGACACCCCAAAAACATGATTATTCCTTTGTTGTCCTTGTTTTAAATGGCAATATCATCTTTTCCCACTCTACAAATATTCTCTCCATGTACTGTTTAGGAGATAATTTAATTTCTATCAAGAGTAAGCTGGTAGATATTTAACATCCCAGCTTTCTCAAAAATTTTGGCACTTCTAAGTTTCCTCTGTACTATTAACATTTTCTCCATCACTTTCTTGAATCTAGACAATTCTTTCTTTCTTCCCTTTCTTTCCTCTTTCCTTTTTTCACTCCTTCCTTCTTTCTCTCTCTCTCTCTCTCTCTCTCTCTCTCTCTCTCTCTCTCTCTCTCTCTCTCTCTCTCTCTCTCTCTCTCTCTCTCTCTCTCCCCCTCCCTCCCTTCCTTCCTTTCTTTCTTTCTTTTCTGACTTGCAGGTTTGCTGATTTCTGGAGTGCTATGAACGCTCACATTGAAAGTGTATCGATCGAACCGGTCCCAGCAAAATGCATTCCATCTAATTTCCCTCCCTTGTCCAGGACTCTGCCTAGGATAGCTTCTCCGTTGATGTATTTCCCTCTCCGTTTGCCCTCTCTACCTAGGCAAGAGGTAGGGGAGTCAGCTTCAGGAGGCAAGAAGCCAGTTCACGGTTCAGGGTGGGTGGGTGCGATTGAGAGCGATGTGGAGCCAAGTCCCCCGAGAAGGAGGTCTCCTTCACCTGCGCTCAGTGTATACTCATTGGTCAGGAGACAAGCACTGAGATTTTCTACGCATCCTGCCACGGATTTTCGCCCCTTCCTTCCCTGTTACATGATCCTGTTGCTTTCCTTGATTTATTAAGTGGCTGGCCTGGGAAGTTAGGGTCAGTAGAGAGAAGCCTTCTTACTTCCCAGGTGCTGGCTGAAACAAGGTTACACTAGAGAAATGAATTAAAAGTTAGCGTTTCTCTATCCCTTCCCCCGCCCGCGCTCCCGCCTCAGCTCTCCTCTCCTGTATCTCAGTCCACTTTCTTTCCTTGCCTCTTCCTACTCTTCTCCGTCTCCAGTTTTCTTCCCCCTCCCGTTCTGTGAGTTTCCCCTTCTCTTTGCCTCTCGGGCAGCCGCCAGCGGTGTCCGAGTTGGGAACGAGCCATTGGCTGCTGATTGCACAGATCAGTGCAGAGAGCGGACACACACACACGCACATGCACACACACACATGTACACACGCACACACGCACTCACATACACATACACAACTTGGAGTGGCTGAGCCTGGGCTCTGCAAATGCCTCTCGGAAGAGCAGCTTCAGGGAGAAAGAACAGAAAGCAGTGCCCACGCCGCCGTGTTTCTCCTGCCCCCCCGCCCCCCAGCAGCTAATCTCCCCACCCCTGCCCGCCTCTCCAAGAGCCGGGGCACAAGGGGATGGTAAGAATAGCTCCGGAAAGCCGCGGACGCCCCCCGCCCTGAGGACCATCGGGTGCCCGCGTCCCGCCTCGCCTTCTAGGCTTTTCCCGCAGCGCACCGGAGCCCTCGCCTTCCATGACCGCTCGTGCCCGGTTTCTTGCCAGCAGCTCTCCGAGACAGCCTGCGAGCAAGCGCTGACTTGAGCACTCTCTTCACCCTGCTACGGCTAACTAAAGGGGGCCCCGCTCTCCTCTTCCCTTGTGTCGGGGTCTATCCCAGCTTCCCGGCTCCGGCGCGCGAGCCCGCAGCCCGCCTCGCTGCCCTTGCCCTCCAAAGCAGGCGTCTCCCGGACCGCCCTAAGTGCCACTGAGGAACAGCCAAACGCTCCCGGGAGGGCAGCGCAGCGGGAGGAGGATGGCCGGACTCCGTTGCCTACTCTACCTGTGGTTCAGCTGGAGCTACGCTAGCGCGGGGCGCTGGGAGCGCTTTCAGCAACCCCCCCAGGGGTCCCACGAGGCGGTCCCGGTACAGCTGGCCCGAGGCACCGGCAGGAGCCCCACACTAGAAAGAGAGCCTAGGGATCAGGTGGCCGAGCATATGCTGCGCCTCTATGACAAATACAGCGGAGGTGGTCCTCCTCTGTCTGGGGCGCCCCGCAAGCCCAGACCCCCTCGCCACGTATCCCTCCCGGAGGGTAACACGGTTCGCAGCTTCCGAGCTCGGGAAGCAGGTGAGTCGCCTTCCACCTCCTCCCCCGGGGCAGACCGAGAGGCCCCTCTCCGTGCGGGGTGTGTGTGTGTGTGTGTGTGTGTGTGTGTGTGTGTGTGTCCCATCGCCTCCCCTTCGCCCGCATCCCTTTCCTATGTTTGGCTAGGTGGTCTGTCAGTTCTGGACAGGCTGGGTGAGGAGGTCAGAGGGAAAGAGAATTGGACTTAGTGAAGACTTGCCAAGAAGTAGAGAGGGATGCCGAGGATGTAGGAGATACGTGTCTGACGTGGGTAGGGGGATAAGGGAGAAGTGGAATGGCACCGTGGAAAAGGAAGAGAAACGTTGAGGGGGAGAGGGTAAGAGGGACAGGGACACAAAAGCCAAAAACACCTTTAGATGCCGTTGCTCTTACAGTTCCCTATTCTTTCTGTTAAAGCTCCTCAAGCTGACGTTAACTTGGTGCCTGTGGGGATGCAGGTGCCGCTGAGCGTCTACACCCAAATTAGAAATCTGGCTCAGAATGCACATCTTTCCTTTGCAGCATCTTTTCTTTTAAGATCTACTTTGCTTTTGCCATTGCTTTCCTTAATATGACCTCCCCTTCACACATGGTAAATTAACCCTTGTAATAAAGTTTTAATAAAAAAGAAAAGAGGGGAAAGTTCAGCAAAATTATTCTGTGGGTCAACTGAGTAAGTTTAGGCAGGGCTCCACACCCACAGTCCTCTTTGCTCCACTTAAAAATGCTTTTTTTCCAATTTCCAGTACTTCGGTCAGTGCAGTAACTTCTGCATGTGGTGCAAGCGCTATATCAAATGTGGTGGCTCCTTAGTTGGGGGAAATAACCATCTGATATCTGGTTTGTTTAAAATAACCAGAACTTTATCATAGGTGGAGGATTTTTTTTTCTGAGAATTTGTAGCTGTAGCCTAGAGTTGGGAATGGGCAGCAGTGTTTGTGAACTCTTTAGTATTTGCAGAAAAAAAAAGTTGTTCATCCTATCTTTCAACACAGATTATTTTAGACTGAAATTTATTGCTTAAGAGATTATTTCCTGGCCCTGCCAAGAAATATATAATTTATTGTTAATATAAACAGTTTGGGAGATAGATTTCTGGATGATGTCTATGCCTGTAAGCTTTGAGGATACAATTGTCCATTGTGGTAAGTGTGTGTGTGTGTGTGTGTGTGTGTGATAAAGTTAAATTTAACTATAAATCTTCAACTGTAAATCTAGTTAACTGTGAATCATTAAGATGCTCCAGCCATCTGTATCACCCCACTATTTATGTCAAAATTACTAGGCAGTGATTCCCAGAGCTCTGATATGCATAAGTCCTGAAAAAAAAATCATCAAGGAAAGTCCTGAGTTGGACTTTGGAAATGCATTTTGGGGTTTAAGGCATGATGACATTTACAGTAAATATGAATTATGTTGTCAGTATGAAACTCTTGAGCTACAGTCTGAGCTAAAGCAGATTTATTTTTCAGCAGAGTATTATATAAGAATGATCTGTGAAGAGTCAGCAAAGACTCAGAGAACCACATCCATTTTGCTGTAGAATAGACGATTCCCTCATTTGAGTGATCAAACTTCCCCAAAAGTCAACCACACCGGCTAGTTTCCAGTTATGTGAAGTGTTGAGAAGAGTTTTATATTAACAGAAAATTGGAGTGGGGTCAATATGAGGAAACTGGAATATCATATCCTTTGAAGATCATCCAGGCCAACTGCTTAATTTTACGAAAAAGATGAAGTCACACAAATTCAGGTGAACTAAATGGTTGAATCATACCGATCCAATTCTGCCTTCTGATTCCAAATCTATTCAGATTAGCATAAAAGAATGGGATGTTGATGACAACTCATGTCTATTACTAGATGGTAATCTGGTTAGTTACTATCAATAAGTGTTAATAACTGGAGAGAAGAGATATCATTTAGACATTTTTAAAAATTAATGTTGCTGATGAATTGCATAAGCTGAAGCAGAAGTAAGGAGGATGTTGGAGAGACCAGGAAAATAAATGTCTTCACAGCATCCAGTTTTCAACAACAGAGATCTGATGTGTTTGCTTTGTAGGTATTATTTAATTAATATCCATTTTGGCTCCAAATCTCTTAGGAAGCTGCCCTACAGAAAGAAATAACTAAATCCTGGTACCCAATTGATTGAAAGACTGACATACCATCTCTGAACACATGTGATTTTACTCCCAGGGAATGGTTTCAATAGTTTGCAGAATCTGTTTTTTTGTGAAATTTATAAATGAATGAAGAGTGAACAAATGAAAAAAGATTTATTAAGCACTAACAACATACAAATCACTTTGCTCAGTGTCAGGAATGTGAAGAGAAAAAGTAAAACAGTCCCTGTTCTCAAGGAGTTTGTATTAAAAGGGAGAGACAACGCATAGGTTTGCACTTTTCAGATGAAAAGGTCTTACATGATCCTTAGGGTGCAGCAGCAAAGCAGATAGTAATGTGTCTTCATTAATGTCATTTCTACTGACAAGCATATCTGTTCTAATGTTGAATCATTTAACAGTGCCAAGTATGTGAATAGCAAATTTATTTTCTTGGTCTTTATGAGCTGTGATTGCTGAGGAGAGAGTGTACTAGCATGCACTCTCCTCCATGAGCATTGTTTCCCAAGATAATAATGGGTTAGGCTGGAATTAAGACCAATAAGTAGAGTTTTGTATTTGGTTTCTAGACTGTTAACTTGAATCTTCTTTGACGTAATAGTAGTTTTTTTCTCAACAAAAATACACATATATTTCAAAAATCTAGTTTTTTTTAGTTACAGAATTTCAATTTGTCAAATAGTTTTTAATATCAACTATGAATATTTGTTGTTTTAAAACACTGAAAAGCTACAATGTGAAACAGTGGGGAAAAAAAATCCATAGTTAGTCAGGTGCAAGAATCTTAATCCTAAAGCACTAGTTTTTCATTTTACTTTATTTAAAGGAGCCCAAACTGTAGATTTGGTTTGATTTTCATCAGTCCTACCCAAGAAACAGATCTTCCACAATTTATTATGAGCTTTCAGTAACAATTCCAACTATGAATTACATAGACTTTCTTGAAGATGTCAAAGTATTTAACTCAACAGAGCAAATTCATAGGGATCCTGAGAGAGAGAAAAGGAAGGATCATGTACTAGGCAAGTTAAACTACCACTATCATTTCAACCACTATCTCCCCTCATACTCCAAGGGAGATATTAAGGGATACAACCCAAAGACCTTGGGAATAGCAATGCCCCAAAGGCCAATGGCTCTTCATTTGGCCTAAGGTCTATAAAGGGACCCCTCGCCATAGAGAAAGGGCCCTCTTTCTTCCCCACCACCCAAGTTAAGAAAAAACTATAAACATTGGGCAGATGAACCCAAGAACCAAGGAAATGGGTTAATACATTAAAAAACCTTGAGTTTTTCTAGCATAAATATTAACTTAACCCCAACTATTATTTCATCCCATGAGCACCTCCTAGAAAGGTGGCTTATCCTGGATTTGATCCAAAGATGTTTAGGTATTCAGTTATTAAAGGACCTTGATGGGAAAGTTTCACCTAGAAGCCACAGAGAAAGCATTCCAGTTTCACTGAGAGTCTTTGGCTCTAAGCTACATTACATTTTGCTCTCCCTATTTCTCCTTGTGGCATCTATTCTGGTAGGGCTGATGAAAGCTGTGTGGATTAGCAAATTGGAAATTCTTTATAATTCTAGCCTATATGGTCTCAGGGCATGTGGAACTCTTCAGACTATATTAAAAGTTCAGGTCGAACTATTGATTAACATTATTTATTGTTCTAAACCTATAATAATGTCTTTGGTTGAAAACCAGCTCCTTGTGGTCTCTTTTTGATTACTTTATACTTAAATTATTACTTGCTGGTAGGTGGCATTCATCCTAAATATACTTTTCGCTAACCTCTTTTCTCTGCTTCCTTCACTGATGCCATTCATTTGGTTTGCCAAAGTCATAAATTTGCAGTGCTTATAAGTTCCTGAGATAGGAAAGCATTTATAAAAACAATTCAACCTATTAGGTTTTATCTTTCCTTTGGCAAGAAATTATTTATTAAGTTATTAATGGCAGCAATATTCAATTCCATAAAAACCATGGTCACATGTCACAGGTTGGGAGGATGGAATGAAGGGTATGTGATGAATTATTTTTAGCTATTGTTTAAAAAACTGTCCTTTTTAATCTTTTAATAAAAAATAAAATAGCACATTAGGATTGTCTTCTTTCTTTGCTAATTATAACCATTTCCATAGTTAGTACTGTCTTTTCTTAATTATTAATACAAACTTTCTAAGGTGTTCTTATAAAGAACTGGTTAAATTTCTCTAAGTAGCTTTTTTGAAAATGGAGGTTTACTTCAGTGGGCAATATAGCCTTTTAAAAACATCCTCTAAATTTTAGAGTTAGGTTGTTTTGTTTTGTTTTTAATAGCACCCTCCTTTCATTGAAAGAGGAAATTCATTATGAGGCATTTCCCTTTATCAATGAAAATCAGCTCACTGGCTGGATCACTGAGAAATTCTGTGATTTGCCAAGGTCAGAAAGCTGGTATATGTCAGAAGTCTGGATGCCTGATGAAAATTTTCCATTGCCCCCTCCTGCTTCCTACGCAATACAAGTGAGCACTTGAACTCACACATGAATCTCCTCAATTTAAATAACAACATTGGGGCAGGTAGGTGGTACAGTGGATAGAGCACCAGTCCTGAAGTCAGGAGGACTTGAGTTCAAATCTGGTCTCAGATACTCAACACATCCTAGCTGTGTGACCCTGGGCAAGTCACTTAACCCCAATTGCCTCAGGGGAAAAAAAGAATAACAACATTGTAGCTTTCCCATATTTCTGGTCATGAATTAGTGGACAAAGAGACATTTAGAGTGATGAAAACAGGGAATTAAGAGGTGGAAGGTCACGCTAATAGAAGCAATTCCTATTTAAAAAAAAAAAAAATCCCCCAAACACTAAGAAAGAATTATCATGTGATAGGTTAGAATTTGGCTCAAAAGCTAATTATGTTGAATTTTCTGACCTCAGAAAAGTAGGCTACATATGAACTTTATTTCAATTATTTGATATTTACACTTAAAGGAAACTAGGATATTTGGAGAGGGATGGCAAAAGAAATAAAATGATTGCCTCCTTAATAAAGTATTTACTCTGTTGTCAAGATCTTTTACAAACTGAATTTTTTAAAGATAATATAAAGTTTTGTTATCCATGCTAATGAAAAAGAGAAGCATCAATGATGCATAAATAATTTATGTTTAGCTTTGCATCATAGACAGATATGCTTAGGAAGTGAGATGGACCATGGATCCAATAGAAGAGATTTCTAAAATTGAAATTCCACTTAAGAAAATTTAAAATCAACTTTATAATTAAAATAAGTTCTTAAGATTAAAACATTTTAGTGAATACATTTTTGTAAGTATTTGAATAGTATTCAAACTTTTCCAAGCACTGGTATAGAGACAAGAGTAAGTGGGGCCTTGAAGCTCCACAGATCCATTGGTAGACTATTGTTCTGAAATTCATCTTTAAAACCCCTCCCATATCAATCTCAGATGTTCTTGAATTGGAAAGAACATGAATATGCAAAATTCATAGTGAATTTCCTAATATTATGTCTCAGAACACATATTAAACTTTAGCATAGGGAATTTGGTTAAAAAATAATTCCTTTTTATAGAATATTTCCACAGAAACTCTAATGTGGAGAAATAGTAAAAAAAAAAAAAAAAAAAAAAAAATTTCCTAGATACTGAAATAAAAATTAGAAAATGATAACCCCTTGATTCTTTCCTGTGTAGGAATATACTCAAACATCAAACATAGCAAGAGTTTATTTCAACATTTTTATAAAAGAAAAATTCACCTTAAGTTTACTTTTCAAAAGTTTTACATTGGATACTATGTTTTTGTGAAGTTGTTAACATTTTTTCAACACCAAATTCTCTTGTAATTTTAATACTCATATGTTAAAAAATAGTATATCTTTATTTGGGTGGTGACAGTGGAAAGACATTTTGCCCTAATAAAAATATTCCCAGGGTATGCCAAATTAATCCAGAATGAGTTTGGATGGTTGTGTTCTGAATCCATGAATATAGAATTTTTATCGTGGAAATAATGACACAGTCTTGACCCCTGTGGGGCAAATGCATCTTGATATCAGATCTAAACTATAGTAAATGACTTTATAACTAAATTGCCCTTGTGACTGTCCTTTTTCATCCCTTAAATACATATGGCAGTCTATAAAAATGCTATTATGTCCCTTATAAATGTAAACACATGGTATGATAATGGAATGTTTCCATCATATCTATGCATAAGAATGTCTCTTACAACCTATCTTTTAATCTTTGTGATGACATCAGGTTTTAAATTTTTTATTGATAGTTTTAGTTTTATACCATCTGAATTCCTCAATATGACCCTCTCCTTACCCATCCCCCAAGGTACATCCCATATAAATGTAGCAGTCCTGCTTCTGGTCCAGCCCTCATAGCCATCATTTGGCTCCTGCAGAGACAGGATCAGACATCTACCAAATTCCAAACAGCTGCCATTCACAGGGCAAGCGACCAGCCAAGCTGAAATACCAGTATAGAAGGAAGAGAGGGGCAGCAGCTGACCCACCTTTGTCACCACAATCTTGATCACCATCTTCCCTCAGATCCTGATTGAGATAGCCCAAGAAATCTTAATCCAAGATAACTGAGAATAGCAATATTCTTCAAACACCAGACCAGTTTCCACCCTAACCCTCAAAACTATCATGGAGAGGAGAAATCACCATAGAGACCCACTATTCTCATCACTATTAGCAATACTTGGAGACTAACTGCCACTAGTAGCCACATGTGCACAAAAGCCTGGGAGAGGTACCACTATTTCTTCTCAGATTGTGATAGAAAGAGGCAGGATCCTGAACTTGAAAATAGAAATGCTTCATTTCCCTGCCCTCAACCATCATGCTGGAAAGCAGCCCCTATGGAGATGTAACCTGGCAAGTGCTTCTACAGGTAGAGTTCCTGGAGGCTGAGAAAATAAAGTTCTTGTCACCCAAGTCCTCAGGACTGTCAAATGGTTTAACTTCAAGAACTGATAAAAAACAATTCTTACTAATTATTTTGCCAGTGG
This sequence comes from Antechinus flavipes, assembly GCF_016432865.1. NCBI lineage: Eukaryota > Metazoa > Chordata > Mammalia > Dasyuromorphia > Dasyuridae > Antechinus > Antechinus flavipes. Next base: position 159,748,922 of record NC_067403.1, on the reverse strand, counting down.
AAATGACATTAAATAAAAGGTATTTCCATCTGCTTTGTGACTGCTGAAACCTGTTTATCTGTCTCCCCTATTAGAAAGTGAAATTGCCTTTCTCTTCTGTTTGTCTCCTCAATGCTTAAAATAGGACTTTGCACAGTAATCATTTAAGAATTTATTCATTCATGTAAAAAAAGTTTTAAAGTTGTTTTTGGTTTTGATTTGGGAGTTTGTTTTTTTCTTTAAAGAGAATTCAGCTAGTGCTATTAAGAATATTCTGGACTATATGGATCTTTTCTCTTTGTCTGATTATTTTCGAGTATATGCATAGTAGAGCCATCCATAGATAATTGGATTTAGTGACTTTCTGGATAGAATTTCAAATTGTTTCCTAGAATGATTTGTTCAAATTTGCTCCTCTGTCAACAGTATATCTATTTAATTATCCATCTAGTACTCCTCTGATCATTCCATTGTATTCTTTTGTATTTTTTCTTATCTGATGTGTGAATGATAAATGCCAGGGTTGTTTAAATATGCATTTCTACCATTAGTGATTTGAAGCAAAACTATTCACTTTCATGTAATCAAAATGCCCCATTTAATTACTCAAAGTCATTTCTATCCCTTGTTTGCCCAATAACTATTTTTGTCCAGGTTGGCCAGTCTTCAATCTGCTCCAGCTGTGTGTCTTTCTAGACTTCACCAATATGCCTCAGTTGTAGACTCACTTGGGATTTCCTTTGGCACCTGGAGCCTTATTATCCTAGAATAGACTTCCACAATGCCAGTTCCTTTTTCTCATTGGTGAATCCCTTTCAAGGGCTTCTGTTTGGGGAGGGCCAGCCAATTGTCATTCTCATCCAAGCTGTGCATTTGATTTTCTCAATTTCACTCTCCCATCTCAATTTTCAGTTAGCTCCCTTTTCTGTGTGATCTTCTTCCATCAGAATATAAGTTCCTTGAGAGTAGGAGCTGTTTACCTTTTGGCTGATTGTGTATCTTTAGTTCTTGGAACAAGTCTGGCACATGGCAAATGCTTATTAATGCTTATTGCCTTCCCTTGCCTTCTTGGTAAAATAATTGAGCAAAATAATTTCTAGTGATTCCTTTTATTTCCTTTTTTTGCTTTTTTCATTTTTAAGTATGATCATTTGGTTTTCCATTCTTTTAAAAATCAAATTAGCTTATGATTTGTCTGTTTTATTAGTTTATAATTTTCCTGCTTTTATGTGTTAATTCAATGCTTTTATTTTTGTTTTCAATTTTATTGATTTTTTCTGATTGTCAGAATTTCCAACTTTTCATTTAGAGTTTTATATGTGGCTTTTCTAGATTTTCTTTTAGTTTCTTATTCAATTCATTGATCTGCTTTTCTGTTTTGTTGATATCTATTTAGAGATATAAACACATATACACACACACACACACACACACACACACACACACACACCTCTACTCCTCTATTGACTGCTTTAGGTCCATTCTAAAAGTTTTGATATGATTTCTCATTGTTGTCATTTTCTAAATGACATTACACAATAGGGTTTTTTACTTGTTCTTTGACCCACATATTCTGCAGTATTAGTTATTTGATTTCCATTTAAGTTTATATCTTTTTTCCAATATCCTTTTATAATTGTAATTTGTGTTCACTAAAGAATGTTTTTAATATTTCTGCTTTTTCATATTTGTTAATGAGATTTTTTTATGCTCTAGTATGTGCTTAATTTCATAAAGATGCCATGCAAAGCTAAGAAATATTTATACTCTTTTAATTTTCAGTCAGTGATTTTGAAATTTTATACAAATATTTAGATTTTGTTAGATTTTCTTAGGCTAGAAAAGTAAACACTAAAGTATCCTATTATAGAATTCTCTTGTTTTACTCCTTATAATTCATTAGTTTTTTCTTTAAGTATTTACTTCTCTTTAATCACAGGGCATTTTGGTATTATCCAGAGCAGTGCCTAAAAGCCTGTAAGATAATAATCATTAAACCATCTCCCTTGTCCTCCAATTCTAGGCCTAGTCCTCTTATTTCCTTTTCCCTTCAATCTCTCCAAGTATCAGGGACTTTTCCAATGAGTTTTATCATATAGCCAAAGAATTTAAGCTTCAGCTTCAATATTTGACTTTCCAATGAATTGCATGGATTAATTTCTTTAAATTTTGACTGATTTGATCTCCTTGATGTCCAACAGACTCTTAAAAGTCCTCTCCAACACCACAATTCAAAAACATTGATTCTGTGGCTCTCAGCTTTCCTACAATCCAAGTTTCACAGTCATACATTGCTACTGGAAAACCCAGAGTTTTGACTTATAGATATCTTCGTGCAAGGTGATGATATCTCTGCATTTTAGTATGCTATCTTGATTGCCATAGCTTTCTTTCCAAAGCGCATCTTTTAATTTCATAGTTGCAGTTACTACAGTTCTTTGTGAGCAAGAATATAAAATCTGACACTGCTGTCTGTTTTCCAAGAAGTGATAGGATCAATTGCCAAGATGTTAGGTTTATTTGATATTAAACTTACTTTTTTTCTAGCAAATTTATGTATTTTTAGTACACATTACTTTATCAATCATGTTGGGGAGAAAAATCAGAGCAAAAGGGAAAAACAATGGGAAAGAGAAAAAAACAGAAAAAAAGAAGTGAATATAGCATGTGTTGATTTACATTCAATCTCCTTTGTTCTTTTTCTGGATGAATTTTCTATCTAAAACCTTCTGGAATTGGCTTGAATCACTGAAACACTGAGAAGAACCAAGTCTTTCATAGTGGATCATCGAACTTTCTTGATGTTATTGTATACCATGTATTCCTGGTTCTGCTGGTTTCACTCAGCATCAGTTCATGTACATATTTCAAGGCCTTTCTATAATCAACTTGTTCATAATTTTTTATAGAATACTAATATTCCATTATCTTAAAATAGCACAACTTATTCATCCATTCCTCAAATGACAGGCATCTACTCATTTTCCAATTCTTTGCTATCACAAAAAGAGCTACTCCAAACATTTTTGCACATGTAGATCCTTTTCATTCTTTTATGATTTCCTTGGGAGACAGATGCAGTAATGGCACTGCTGGGTCAAAGGATATAGTTTTATAACTCTTTGGGCATAGTTCCAAATCGCTCTCCAGAATGGTTGGAACATTTGACAACTCCACTCACAATGTATTAGTTTCCCAGTTTTCCCCCATTCCCTCCAACATTTATCATCATCTTTTCTTATCATCTCAGCCAATCTTAGAGGTATAAGGTGATACCTCAGAGTTGTTTTAATTTACATTTCTCTGATTAATAGTGACTTAGAGCATTCTTTCATATAACTATGGATGGCTTGAATTTCATCATCTGAAAATTGTCTTCATGTCTTTTGACCATTCATCAATTGAAGAATGACTTGTATTCTTACAAATTTGACAGAGTTCTTTATATAGTTTAGAAATGAAACCTTTGTCAGAAACACTGTTTTTAAAGATTTTTTCCCATCTTTGTACTTCCCTTTTAATCTTGTTTCTGTTTTTATTTGTGCAAAACCTTTTAAATTTAATTTAATCAAAATTGTTCACTTTGCTTTTCATAATGTTCTCTAGTTCTTCTTTGATCATAAATTCTTCCCTTCTCCAAAGATCTGATAAATAAATTATCCCTTGCTCTCCTAATCTGTTTATGGTATCATTGTTTATGCCCAAATTATGTACCCATTTTTAACCTTATTTTGGTATGGGGTGTGAGATATAGGTCTATGCTGAGTTTTTGACATATTTTCCAGTTTTCCCTGTAGTTAATGTTCTTATTCCAGAGCTTGAGTTTATCCCTAATCAAATATTAGATTACTGTAGGTCTTGATTATTTGATCTACCACTCTTTTTCTTAGCCAGTACTAAATGATTTTGATGACTACTGCTTTATAATTTTAGCTTTAGGTTTGCTACTGCTAAGCCACCATTCTTTATTTTATTTTATTTTTTCATTAATTCCCTTGATATTCTTGGCCTCTTGTTCTTCCAAACGAATTTTTTGCAGTTTGATTGGTATGGCATTGAAAAAATAGATCAATTTAGGCAGAACTGTCATTTTATTATATTTAGTTCAGCCTACTCATAAGCAATTGATTTTTTTTTCGTTTAGATCTGACTTTATTTGTGTGAGAAGTGTTTTGTAATTGTGTTCATATAGTTCTTGGGTTTGTCTTGGCAGTTAGACCCCCAAGTATTTTTTGGTCTACAGTTGTTTTTAAATGGAATTTCTCTTTCTAAATCTTGCTGATGGGCTTTGTCAGTAATATATAGAACTGCTGATGATTTGTGTGGGTTTATTTTATGTTCTTCAACTCTGCTAAAACTGTTAATTGTTTCCAGTAGGTTTTTGGATGATTTTCTAGAATTCTCTAAGTATATCATCATATCATCCACAAAGAATGATACTTTTATTTCTTCATTGCCAATTCTAATTCCTTTAATTTCTTTTTCTTTTCTTATTGCTAGCACTAACCTTTCTAGTACAATATTGAATAATAGTGGTGATAATGGGCATCCTTGTTTCACCTCTGATTTTATTGGGAATGAGTCCAGCTTCTCTCTCCATTACAAATAATACTTGCTATTGGTTTTAGACAAATATTGCTTATTCTTTTAAGGAAAGCTTTCTTTATCCCTATGCTCTCTAGTGTTTTTAACAATAATGCTTCTGCAGAACCAGGAGATCATTATACACTTCGACAATGATATTGTATGAGGATGTATTCTGATGGAAGTGGATTTCTCTGACAAAGAGACTTAACTGAGTTTCATTGGAGAAATGATGGACAGAAACAGCTACACCCAAAGAAGGAATACTGGGAAATGAATGTGAACTATTTGCATTTTTGATTTTCTTCCCGAGTTATTTTTACCTTCTGAATCCAATTCTCCCTGTGCAGCGGGAGAACTGTTCGGTTCTGCAAATATGTATTGTATCTAGGATATACTGCAACATATTTAACATATATAGGACTGCTTGCCATCTTGGGGGGGGGGAGGAGGGAGGGAGGGGAAAAAACGAAACATAAGTGATTGCAAGGGATAATGTCGTGTAAAAATTATCCTGGCATGGATTCTGTCAATACAAAGTTATTATTAAATAAAATAAAATTAAAAAAAAACAATAATGCTTCTGTATTTTGTCAAAAACTTTTTCTGCATCTATCAAGATTACCATATGATTTCTGTTGGTTTTGTTATTGATATGGTCAATAATGGTAATAGTTTTCCTGATATTGAACCAGCCCTGTATTCCTGGTATAAATCCCACTTGGTCATAGTGTATTATCCTTCTAATAAGTTACTTTAATCTCTTTGCTAATATTTTATTTAAAATTTTTGCATCAATATTCTTTAAGGAGATTTATCTGTAATTTTCTTTCTCTGTTTTGACTCTTCCTAGTTTAAGAATCAGTCTACTATGTCATAGAGGGAATTTGGCAGGATTTCTTCTTGACCTATTTTTCCAAATTGGAATGATTTATTCTTTAATAATTGGAATTAATTGTTTTTTAAATGTTTGGTAGAATTCACTTGTGAATCCATCTGGCCCTGGAGATTTTTTTTCTTAGGGAGTTCATTAATGGCTTGTTCAATTTCTTTTTCTAAAATGGGACTATGTAATTTATTTTGTCTTCTGTTAATCTGGGAAAGTTATATACATCCAAGTTGAATTATCAGACTTGCTGTCATACAGTTGGGCAAAATAGTTCCTAGTAATTGCTTTAATTTCCTAATCATTGGTTCACCCTTTTTATTTCTGATGCTGGTGATTTGGTTTTTTACTTTCTTTTTTTCTAATCAAATTAACCAAAGTTTTATGTATTTTGTTGGTTTTTTCAAAAACCAACTCTTAGTTTTATTTATTAGTTCAATAGTTTCTTATTTTCAATTTTATTAATCTCTCCTTTGAGCCTCAGAATTTCTAATTTGGCATTTAATTGAGGGTTTTACATTTTTTTTCTAGCTTTTTTTAGTTGCATGCCCAATTCATTGATCTCTTCTTTCTCTATTTTATTTATATAGATATTTAGAGATATAAAATTTTCCCCTAAGAACTGCTTTGGCTGCATCCCGTAGGTTTTGTATGTTGTCTCTTTCTTGTCATTCTCTTAGATGAAATTGTTGATTGTTTCTGTGATTTATTGTTTGACCCATTCATTTTTTAGAATTAGATTATTTAATTTTTGATTGGTTTTTAGTCTATCTTCTTCTGTCCTTTATTGAATATAATATTTATTTCATTGTGATCTGAAAAGGAAGCATTTACTATTTCTGCCTTTCTGCATTTAATTGTGAGGTTTTTATGCCTTAATAACATGGTTAATTTTTGCGAAAGTACCATATGCTGCCAAGAAAAAGGTGTATTCCATTCTGTCTCTATTCAATTTTCTTTAGAGGTCTATCATATTTAGGTTTTTTTAGAATTCAAGTAATCGCTCTAGTTTCTTGTTTATTTTGTGATTAGATTTGTCTGATTCTGAGAGGAGAAGGTTGAGGTCTCTTACTAGTATATATATAGTCTTACTGTCTCTTTCTATAACTGGCATAAAATCTTCTTTAGGAATTTGGCTGTGTCTACTGCTTAGTGCAAACACATTTAGTATTGTTATTCCTTCATTTTTTACAATTCCCTTTATCAAGATGTACTTTTCTTCCTTATCTCTTTTTATAAGATCTATTTTTACTTTTGCTTTATCTGAGATCAGAATTGCTACCCATTTTGTTTTTTTTTTTTTTACTTCAGCTGAATCATAATAAATTCTGTTCCAGCCTTTTACCTTTACTCTGTATGTATCTCTGTGTTAAATGTGTTTCTTATAAACAACATATTGTAGGATTTTGTTTTTTAATCCACTCTGATATTTGAATGCTTCAGTTTTATGGGAGAATTCATCCCATTCACATTCACAGTTATGATTACTTTGTATTTCCCTCCATCCTATTTTCTCTCTTATATATATATATTTTTTCCTCACTTTCTCCCCAGTCCTTAATCATGTTCTTTTTTACCTCCCCACTTTATCTTTTATTACCTTCCCCTGAACTCCATTCCACCTACTATGTTATCTTCTATTACCTCTTCCCTTCTTCTCTTACCTTTTCCCCTAGAGTTTCCGCCCTATCTCCCCTGTCTTTCTCTTTTCTTTCCTCTTTCTCCTCCTACTTCTTTATAGAAGTTATATAAATTTCTATACCCAACTGAATAATTTATTCCCTCTTACAACCCAAATTAAGCTTCAGACAATGGTCATCCCCCCTTTCTTTCCCTTCACAAGTCTTTTGTACCTTTTCATGTGAACTAATTATCCCATTATGCTTCTCCCTTCCACTTTTTCAAGTACAAACCCTTTTCCACCCCATATCATTTTCTTTGATGTCCACATCACATCAGAGTCCATTCAAAACCACATCTTCAGTCCATGTGATGCCCCCCTGTCTCACTAGGTAGTTAATTCTTAGTTGTAACCCCAGGTCCTTTGCCTTCCAGAATATGGCATTCCAAGACCTCCGATCGTTTATCGTAGAAGCTGCTAGATCCTAGCTAATCCTGACTGTTGCTCCTTGATATTTGAATTGTTTTTGTCTGGCAGCTTGCAGTATTTTTCTCTTGAAGTTGTAGTTCTAGAGTTTCACAACCATATTCCTTGGGATTTTCTTTGTGGGATCTTTTTTTTTTTTTTTTTTAAGATGATAAATGGATTATTTTAATGAGCATTCCCTACTCTGTTTCTAAAATATCAGGGCAGTTTTCCTTAATGAGCTCTTCAAGAATGCTATCCAGGCTCTTTTTTTGGTCATGGCTTTCAGATAAGCCAATAATTTTTGTCTCTTCTGGATCTATTTTCAAGGTTGGCTGTTTTTCCAGTGAGATTTCACATTTTTTTCTACTTTTTCATTCTTTTTAGCTTGTTTGACTTTTTTTAGTTTGTTGCTGTCTCACAAAATTATTAGTTTCCATTTGCCCCATTCTGCTTTTTAATGTGTGATTTTCTTCAGTTAGCTTTTGAGTCTTTTTCCATTTAGTTAATTCTACTTTTTTAATGAGTTGTTTTCTTCAGACAATTGTCTTCTTTCCTTTTTCAAGCTGTTGACTCTCTCATACATCTCTCTATTTCCTTTCTCATTTTTTCTTCTACCTCTCTTTTTTGCCTTCTAAAGTCTTTTATAAAGATTTTTATAAAGCCTCTTTGGGCTGAAGACCAATTCATGTCACTCTTTGAGATTTCTTCTGCGCACATTTTGTCCTTGTTTGAGTTTGTGTTTTGGTCTGCTCTATCACTTTCTGTGGTCAAAGTTCTTTTCTGTTTCTTGCTCATTTTCTTTCCTTTTTTTTTTTTTTTTTTTTAAACTTTTATGGTTGAGCAGAGCTCAACCAGAGGGGGCGCTATCTCAAGCTTCCTGTGCAGCTCTGAGCCTTGGCTTTGAGCACAGCGCCCCCTTGTGTTTGCAGAGGTAGCTTTGCCTGCTTTCTCCAGGAAAAACCTGGTTTCCCAGAGTTTGTCTTCTGAGCCAGAAATAGAAGCTGCCTCCTGATTCGCTCCTCTAGAGAGCCAGGACTGAAGATTGTAGTTGCTGATTTGCTGTGAATAAGACCCTCTCACAGTCTTCCCCAGAGTTTATCTGACTTGGGGTGAACACCCTTTTCACTCCAGTGAGACTGACTTTTCTTGAAATTTTTTCTGTCTGTCTTCAGCTGGAGAGTGACTTCATTCCTAAAGATTCTGTTCAGCAGCTTGGTTTTATGTAGTTTTCCAGGGAAACTGAGAGAGCTCCAGCAGCTTCCTGGCTGTACTCCGCCATCTTGGCTCCACTCCCGGAAGTTCCCTATTTGATATTAAACTTAATGCCAGCTTTGACACTCTTATTTCCACTTCATTAAGTCTCATCAAGAGGCTTCTTAATTCTTCAGAATTGGTATCATTCGTCAGAATGGTATCTTCTACACTTCTGAGATTGTTGATATTTCTCCTGGCAACCTTAATTCCAGTTTCTCATTCATTCAATCTGGCGCCTAGCACGATGTCTACAAGTTTATGTATAAGATGATTGTCTATAAGTTAAAAAAAATGAGAATATGCAGCTTTATTTTCCCATATTAAACCAATAATTTGTTCCATGTTCAGTTCTAACTGTTGTTTCTTGGCTGGCATGTAGGAGACACGTAAGATGATCTAGTACCCCATTTCTTTGAAGGCTTGCCACATTTTGTTGGGATCTACACAAAGACTTTACTGTAAGCAATGAAGCAGATGTATAGGTTTTTCTGGAACGCCTTTGCTTTTCTCCACAATCCAATGAATATTGGCGATTTGGTTTCTAGTTCCTCTGCTTTTTGAAAACCAGCCTGCTCTTCCGGTAATTCTCAGTTCACATAATGCTGAAGTATAGCTTGCAGAATCTTAAGAATAACATTGTTAGCATGTGAAATAAGTGCATTTGTTTAATAATTTGAATATTTGGGGCAGCTAGATGGCACAATGGATAGAGCACCAGTCCTAAAGTCAGAAGGACCCCAGTTCAAATCTGGTCACACTTCCTAGCTGTGTGACTGTGTGATCCAAGGCAAGTCACTTAATCCCAATTGCCGCAGCAAAAATAAATAAAGATAATAATAATAATTTGAACATTTCTTGGTATCACTACTCTTCAGAATTGGGAGGTAAACTAATCTTTTCCAATGTAGTGGCCACTGTTGAGTTTTCCAAATTTGCTGGCGTATAAAGGGTTTTGAATAGCTCAGCTGAAACTCTGTCTCTTCCAATAGCCTTATTGTTAGCAATACTTCCTAAGTTTATTTGAACTCATTCTCCAGGATGTCTGGCTCTAAGTCAGTAACCACACCACTGTGGTTATCAATGATCTTAAGATCTTCCTTGTGTATTCTTGCCAACTCTTCTTAATCTCTTCTGCTTCAAAAATTAGAGATATCAAAGTAAAGTTTTATACAGAAATGGTCATGATAAATGACAAAAATGTGAGTATTTTACACTTTTACATATCCACTGTACATATCATATACATTCTTGGATACTATATCCTCTATCCCATGATAGAATCTTTATTATTTTTTCATTATAAAATAGATTATTCTTATAGCATGGATTGTTAAATTTAAATTGAGACCCAAGAGTTGTGACAGAATTTATTAGGTGCTTTATTTTTAATGGAAAATTAATGAAAAACCAAAATAAGACTTTAGCATATATTTCACTTAAATCCATAATGTGATACTGAGAAGTGGATAAAGACTCAAGACATTTGGAGTCTAATCCTGATACTTCAGCTGGGTGACTTTGACCAACCAAGGCAATTTATCACTTTGTTTCTGTTTCTACATCTATAAAATGAAGGTGTAGGATTATATGACTTCCAAAGTCCCTTTTATTTTAGAATGATTAGATTTTTATTAAATTCACCATATATCTGTATGACAAATATTAATTGGTTCATTAGACATATTTATGTTGTTTTGTTGTTTATTCTTTTCAGTTGTATCCGAGTCTTCCTGACCCCATTTGGAGTTTTCTTGACAAAGATACCAGAATGGTTTGCCATTTCCTTCTCCAGTTCATTTTATAGGGAAACACAGTTGTGATTTGTCCCTGTTCACACAGCCAGTAAGTGTCTGAGGCCAGATTTGAATTCAGGAAGACGAGTCTTTCTGACTCCAGGCCCAGCATTCTATCCACTGTGTCACCTAGCTGCCCCAAACACTCATTTTTGCTAAGTTCTTAGCAAAATTACAGATGAAAGATTGGATTTACTTACTACCACTTAGAAAATAGCCCCACCTATGGGTGATGGTCATCTTATTAACTTTTTAAAAAAATATTTCTTTGGAAAAAAAAGAATAATAGACTTTTCTTACAGCTAATACTAAATAATTATAATTATTCCTATATTTCTTATCACATTTTCTGGGTACTATGTTCTCTATCCCATGATATAATCTTTATTACTTTTTCATTATAAGATAGATTATTCTTATAACAGTCAGGGATGGAAGACTTTGATATATGATCATCTGATCTTTGTTAGAATTTTTTCAGTAACAAAAACAATTTCATGAGGGAATTTATTCCTTTGTTGATAAGCCTAATTTATTCATTAATTTATCTTGCGTAACTGTGTATAAGGCAATGTGCTAGGTGCTAGGGGAGATTCAAAGATTCAAAAAATATATTCCCAGTTCTTGTAGATTTTAGAAAAATAAAAGAGAAGATTTTAAGGAGATAAGCCATGTGCATAGATAATAATAGAGCATTCTTTATGTAAGAAAAGTATAGACAGAGGGCTGTAAGAGTATAAAGAAAAGAGAATGTCAGAGGTAAGTGAAAGAATCAGTCAAAAGAATTGTATTAAGTGCCTACAATGTACTAAGTACTGGGATACAATAAAAAATAAAACATCTCTGCTGTCAAGGAGCTCACAGTTTAATGAAAGAGAAAGCATGTAAACAAATAACATTCAAATGAGCTATATACAAGACAAAGTTGAAATAATCAACAGAAGTAAATCTCTAGAATTAAAGAGAATAATGAAAGATTTCTTGGAGAAGATGGGATTTTAGCTGGTGCTTGAAAGAAACCAGGAGTAAGAACTCTCCCTTATAATGACTTAATTCACTAATTCAATATATATTTTTAATATTGATTATACTACACATTTCAGATATATAAAGAAGTTCAATGCCCAGTGCATGCTCTCAGGAAACTCTGTTTTAACAAACGCAATGCCTATTAGTATAAAGATTATTAAATAACAACAGGCAGACACTTCAAGAAATGTATAAACTGCTATCTGTGAAAGGCCACCTGGCTGATATAAACAATGCTAGGTGTTCAGTAGAAAATTGTGTGAGATATGTGGAGATTTTTAATGTCTTCTAAGGATATGTTGGATTTCTATGTTATAGAAGAAGGTTGAAGATAGTGTAGCTGGACAAATTAGCTTGAACACAGGCACGAAGACAAGAAAATGCTGCATATATTTGAGGGGCAACATGAGCAGTCTATCTGCTTTAGGGATTAGTGGAATATATGAAGCCTTGAGTGACAACAGAGTACAAAAGTTTATCCTCTAGAGCAGAGATATAACTATTTTTGTGTCCTTGGCCAGTTGGAGTGTTGAAGTCTAAAGACATCATCTCAGAATAATGTTTAAAATACATAAAATAAGATACAAAGGATTAAAAATACCTAACATATTGAAATTTAGGTTTTAAAATATTAAATAACTAAACTTTTTAAAAATTTATAGACTGCTAGTTAGGAACTCTGTGATAATAGGAGGGTTTTAAATAGAGTGATATTGTACTTAAGGGAAAATTATACGACATTAATGAGTTTTTGACTCACTATGACTTGGAAGAATAATCCAGACACGAAATAATAAAGACTTGAACTTGGGTGTGTAGTGGCAGTGAGATCAGAGTCTGGGAATATATATCACGAAATAAAAATCAACATATTTTCTGGAAAAACTGAATTTGCCTAGGATTGCTTTTAACTTTAATTCCTTAAATCATTCTTAAAAAAAAAAAAAAAAAAAGAACACTGGGCTCTCTTCTATCCATCCTCAAGCTATTCTCTGGCAGCAAATTAGGCACACAGAAAGAAATGTTACCAGTGAACAATTCAGCACTCAATCTACTATATTATTCAATCTACTATACTGCTGCCAATAAGGTACAATTACCTTTGAGATACTTCTTCCCAAATTTCACTCCTAGGTTACATCTCCTGGTTACTCTGTGACTCTACTAAATATTATTAAAACTTTAGTTCATTAGCCCCCAAGATTGAAAGTTAGCTCTTCAACAATTAGCTTAAGGCAAAGGCATTTACTGAAATTACATTGTATGAATAGTACTAGTAAAATATCCCTCTGTCTCCACTCTTGCTCCCACCATACATGAGCACCTTCTCCCACAAATACAATGCAAATAATAGATGCAAGTGTAGAGGTAAGCATGGATATATATATTCATATATATATATATATATATATATATATATATATATATATATATATATCCAAAGTAAATCACATTTCTGTTATTGCAGAATCCTAGTAGGCTTTTGCTCCTTCTTATTCTTAGGTTGCTCACCCATGGACTTAGTATTCTGCTCTGCTGCTGCTTTGCCCATCTCACTGGTCATGCTTCTCTCTAGGAATTAATTCTCCTGAGCACCGTATCTCCTATTAGGAAAGTTGCTCTTCTGTAAAGCTACTATTCTGAAGAAGGTAAAGAGAAAAATTTCTTTTCATCTCCCCACTCCATATCCTCCCATCACTGCATTTTCTTTCAAAAGCTGGGTTCTTCCACCGTATATCTTTTCCCAATTGCAAGAGCTGATTCCTTTTGAAGGGCTTGCTCCTGCTTTTTAAGCCTACCATGAGTTATCCTATAGTTGTCCTATAATTTCATCAAGTTAATTGAGGAACTACTAAAGGTCCCCAATTACTTCAACTTCCCCCACCTGTTTGACTAATCATTTACTGTGATGTCCTGTTTTTTTGTTTCACCTCCCTCCTTTCCCCTTCCTTTATATGTCTTTTTATTCTTTTTCTCTTAGTCTTTTCAACTACCAAGATCAGTGCTTGTCTCATTCTTTCATTGTCCCTTAGAAATGATTGGCTTCTGAAAGGATTATAAATTCTCCCCTTTTTGGAACATAAGCACTGGATATCTTTTCAGATGTTTGAATTTATTTCTTTTTCTTGTTTCTTTTATCTATTGCCTTAGTCTTATTAATTACCAAGTTTTGGTTTTCTTAAACATTCAACACCTTCTTTTTTCTTTCCCATTAAATATATCATGTTCCAATTTATTCTTTCCTTTCTGATTCATGATGTGTTATTCTGCATTATAACAACTAGAGTTTTGGTATGGCATCTGATATGGTATCCCTCTCTTCAAAATACTTGCAACATGTGTTTTTTCTTTATTTTTAGAGCTTGGAACTTGGTAACAACATTGTTGTATATATTATATTTAGAGTTTCTCTCCTAAGCCCATCTATGTTTTGTCTTCTATTTTGAATACTTCTTGATGATTTTCTTTTATGATTTCTTGAAATATGACTGATAGGATTTTTTTCATTCTTTTCTAGGAACTTGTTGATTCTATTTTCTATATCAATTGTTTTTGAACAATTGAATTCTAAAATGATATCCTTTAGATTTGCTTTAATATAATATCATTGAGTTTTTTGGTTCTTTTTATGACATCTTTCTTTATCCCCCTCCCTCTAACCTCAGGGTATTCACTGTGAATTTTTAACTTTGTTAAAGTTTTCCAGCTTTTTTTTAATTTGCCTTTTTAAACCACTCTCTGACTTCTAATGGTCTTTTTTTCTCTTTTGGAAAACTATCTATAATTATTGCTTAATTATACAATCTTAATAGTTTTATCCTAGGGCTCTCTAACTCCATTTTATTTACTCATTGCATTTTTTTTCCTTTGTTCTTTCTGTCAATGTTTATGCTATTTTGTTGCTTCCTCTGACTACATAGGAAGCAACTTGTTGATCGATTGAACAGTCTGATTGAATTACTGCCACGATAGAGACTTCATTGGGTCAGAAAAGACTGTTCTGTCATCTTAAAGCTGCTTCAATCTGCTCCCAGCCTTGTTCCTGGCTACTGTACTTCCAAACCATCATATCTCATCCTAAAACTTCCCTCAGGACCCGGAGCCTTCTCACCCTGGAACATGCAATCACCCCTTCCATCCTTTCAACCTGGAACACTCCTCTGTAAAGCCTTCCCTTTTCTCTCACTGGTAATTTCCTCCTGGAACCTCCTTTTTTTGTGGAGGGGCCTAGGACAGCCTTCATTCTCTTTTCAGTTTTGTTTCTAGCTTTTAGATTTCAAAACTAAATCCCTTCTTTGAGAATGTCCTCCTCACTTCCAACCAACTTTTCAATTCTTTTGTTTTCTTTCTTCATTAAAAGTTACTTGAGGGAAGAGAATGTTTTTCTTTTTGTCTATATGTATTCCCAATATTTAGAACAGTGCCTGGTAATTAGGATGCAGTTAATAAATATTTTGTTTCTTTGTTTTCTTCTCAACAATCTCCTTTCTCTAGAGTCACTGTAGCTGCCACCATTGAGAATGGATATTATGAGAGCTGGAGTATGAAGGCAGGCATGTAGAGCATTTAAGGGAGAATTAAGTTGATAATGTCTTATATGATATTTTTAACAAGTTGATTACCTTGCCAAGTTACTTTTTATTTCTTCTCTTTTAATTGCTGTTCTTTTATTTCATTTGGCACATATTTTTATTTTGTAAGGGGCCAGAATAAGAAATAACTTTTAAGTCTTCCACCTTGCCAGAAGATTCTTCCTGAGAAATTCTTAAGGGAGAAACATTTTAAAATAAAATAGGGGAAAAAGAAATTGAATTAATTGGGACATTAAATATCTTGCACCCATAGCCTTTGAATGATATGTTTGTTTACTCACTGTTGGCTAGATTTCTGTATAGTGTAATCTCTCTTTATTCCATTTTAAGCTGGAACGGTTTCAATCTCCTGCATAAAGGTCTGGATAAAAATATATACTAGGTTGAATGGTATGAATTAAAGCAAAAGATTGGGAACAAGTCTGATGCCATGACTTTGTTATAAAGTCTGTAAAATATTATCTTGGTGTCATGGATTGTACAAATGTGCACCAATGGCAGGTTCTTCCTTTTCCTTCACACACTGTTAAAAATGAGTAAAACATGTTCCCCGTTGTACTTCACTTGTGCTTAGGGAACTCAATGAACTCATTTTTAAAATTTCCACATCTTTAGAGAAATGTTTTGTTTTTACTAAAATATGTTTTTGATCAGGAACATGATTTCATGGTTGTGTGTGTTTTCCTGAAACAAATATGTAAGAGCATGGATCCTTGTGGTTTGATTATGGATCTGGGAATCAAATGTAGAGTCCAAACCTCAGGCTAGTTGCTAGTTAACTGCACCATACTGAGCCCTCTTTGCTTTCCCCAATTTTCTCTTTGAAGAATGAGAAATGTAGAGGATCTTTTTTTGTTTTAAAATACATGATAAGTGAAAGACAACTCATTGACTATATTAATGGAATGTCATTGAATTCAGCCAGGTTTCAATGTGATAGAGGCAAAGTTCAACTATTAAACATATATTAAAATTAAATGAAAAGTAACAATTTAAATGGACATTTCATTTTCTCAGTAAAAGGCAAGAACTTTTTATGCTTAGTCATCCCATCTTCATTCTTCACCCTAACTCCCTTTACTCCTATGTAGGGGAAGGTATGATTTATTTTGTTATTTTATTAAAAGGGGAAGGGGGGACAAAACAACAACATTGAATCCCTAGGTTCAAGTCTAGGATCTGTATCTTAATGATCAAGATAATGAGAAAATAAGAGACTATGATATGACAAACAATTAGAAGAAGAATCTTTAGCCTAGAAAAGGTAAGATTTTGAAAGTGCAAGATAAGCAAGGTAAGATAAGTGATAATACTTCACAAAAACTCAGAATTTGGGCACTGAAAAGTACCTTAGCAACCATATGATCTAATACATACATGAAAGGCATCCACACTAGGAAATACCAGTCTCTGCTTGAAGACCTCAAGATAAGAAGGAATCCTTTACCTTTCAAGACTGTCCATCCTACTTTTGGACAACTCTAATTGTTAAGGCCCAGGAGAGCAAAACATAGAAACAATGAGTAGGCATTATAAAGAGCAGATTTAGAATTAATGTCAAGAAAGCACACTGATGTGACATCCATGTGGTTAACATGGTGGGACATGGAGAAGAGACACATGGATGGGTTGCCATCTTCAGCATTGGGAGAAATATCTGAGGTAAACAGACACATTTGAGGAAAGAAAAATTGCTTTCTTTCTAAAGCAGAGCTTTCTAAAGTAGAATGATCTGTCTCCAAATAGTAAAGGAGAAGGAGGTGGAGGAATTTTCTCATTTAGCACTCAATGTAGCACTTTTCTCCTACTGTCTTGAAATTTTATTGAATCTTAGGATATTATTAATATAGAGTTGCATTCTTCACCAGAAACAGCAATTTTCTCTGATGTTTCAAAATTAAAACCATTGGTAGTTTTCAAATAGAGATTGACTTTTCGGGGATTAATGAAAGGATTTCCTTTCAAAGTAGGACTAGATAACTAAGGGCTCTTCTGATTCTTTGGTTCAGCTTTTTTTTTTTTTTTTTTTTTTTTTTTTTTTTTTTTTTTAACATTTTATAGATGAAGAAATGGAGCCTGGAAAGATTAAGCTCAAGGTTGCTTAACTAGTTGTGAAAGCTAGAACCAGACCCAGGTTTCCCTCCAGACCATTGCTTTCCTTGTTATAACAAGCTGCCAACTCCAGTTTTAGGAATTTGCTAGCTGAGTTGCTTACTTTCTCCTAACTAAATATCTTTAAGATGTGGATAATAAGAATTTTCAATTACCTCCCTCACTGGGTTTTTTGTGAGCCTTAAGTGTACTTGAAAGAGCTTTGCAACCATAAAGTGATATACAAATGTAAGCCATTAGTGTTTTCCAACTGAGACAAGGAGCTATGGGAAAGTACTATTTTGTTAGAATGTCTTACTTTGCTAGTTTATTTTACTGTAACTTGTAGTCACAGCTCTTTTCTCTACAATATTAGCTCAGTGCATTTATAATATCCCCTCAGAGAGTAGAAATAATGATTAGTTCTTGCTTTGATCTTTTTTGGCATTTTAAATTTCTCCTGTTCTTTTTTCCCCCTTCCTAGGGACCCTGGAAAACAAAGAACTACATATTTTTAACCTGACTTCCCTAACCAAGTCTGAAAGTATTTTGTCTGCAACCTTGCATTTCTCCACTGGAGAACTAATAAACATTAGTTTGAGCTGCATATCTCCCAGAGGTTGTTCTCATCATGGATACAGGAAACAAATACAGATTGCCCTGTCTGCCTGGAGCCTTACACCAGATGGGAACCAAAGTCGATTCCTGGGTCATATTTTGGTAAATGTATCTAAGCTTCACAGAGATGTATTGGCCTGGCAATCCAAAGATGTCACTGAAATCCTGACCAAAGCAAAAGAAAATGGTGAGTTTTTCATAGGTATCAAGATCACTTTTGAGGGACACTCCCTTTCAAAGGGAATGCCAACCAATTCTGAGCCTTATATCTTAGTTTATGCCAATGATTCATCCATTTCTGAATCAGAAAGTGTGGTATCAAGTCTCCAGGGACATTGGAACTTTCCCACTGGAGCCCTAGCCAAGCTGAACAGCCACATGAGGACTGCTCTGTCCAGGAAACGGAGGAAGAAGCGCTCCATCAGCAGCCCCCTGCTTCCCCTCCAGAACAATGAGCTTCCAGGCACAGAATACCAGTATAAGGAGAATGAAGGCTGGGAGAAGAGGAAGCCTTATAAGACTCTCCAGATACAGCCAGCTGAGAAGAATAAAAGCAAAAAGAAGCAGAGAAAGGGCCCACACCAGAAAAGTGAGACACTGCAATTTGATGAGCAGACCTTGAAGAAGGCAAGGAGGAAACAATGGATTGAACCCCGGAACTGTGCCAGGCGATATCTCAAAGTGGATTTTGCAGATATTGGTTGGAGTGAGTGGATTATCTCCCCAAAGTCCTTTGATGCATATTATTGTTCAGGAGCATGTCAGTTTCCCATGCCAAAGGTAGGCACTTTCTCTTTTTCTTCTACTTTCATCCATTCTGCTGAATACTAAAATGTCTGCATTGAGTTTTCCCCTTATCTACAAAGTCCACCTGTACTTTCATTTATCACTTAAATGAGCTTAAGAAATAATAGTACTTGCTCTTTAAGGACTGGCAAAAGAGTATTAAGTCAGGATTGATTTAAAGAATATAGAAAAGTAAATGGAGAATTATTTGTGTAGAATTCAAAAACTTTATGTCTTAAGCTGATCAGTAATGTGTGAACCTGCATCTGTCAACAATTAGCAAGTAAAATATAGTCAAAGAGTGATCTAGGATATATTAAAGGAATGATTGGAAAAAGTCAAGCTCAGACAGTTAATCAAATTGATATCCTGATAACAGAACTTTTTTGAATAGTCTCTTAGCAAAAGAATTGGCTCCAAAAAGGGGAAACTAGGGTTAGGCCAAGTAAACTGGCCCCTCAAAATCACCTAAACTGATTTATTTTTACGTCTCTGCCAACCATTAAAAAGTAAAGGAAGAAACAGAGTTAGATGGCTTTATGAACTTGTTCCAAAATCTATCCAAAATCTTATCAGAGCTTGTCTGTTTTTTTCCCAAAATCAATGTGGATTTTGCTTTATCATACATTGCATTGTATCCTGACAAATTTATTTCTAACAAATTCCTACTATTCTCCCTGCCCACAGGTTGCATAGTTCTTATGAACTTCCCCCCGCCACAAATGTAATCAGTAAAACATAATTGTGTTATAAGTCCTTCTGTTAAGCTAGTATCTATGCTCCAACTCTCAGCTTTTAACAATTCTAATCTCAGTTGTAAAATAGAAGTTGGCTCCATAAATGGAATTTATACCAGGAATAGATTTTCTATGCAAAACTTGAAATGAATAAAAATTTTCCTATTAGATAATGGAAAAAAAAGGCAAGAGTTGAAAAATCTCCTTTTGCCCTCCCCACCTCCCCATGACAAGTTTAGACTTATGGTTTTAAAATAGTATTTGCATATTCCAAATTCTATGATATTTAGGAAATAAAATTTAATACACACCTCTAGCACAAGGCCTATTTCCAGGACTCTGTCCTTAAGGATTTGTTTTCTGTTTCAGCCCGAGCGCCAGGGAAATGCATGAGCTCTTATTCTTTTTGTGGAATTTCTAAAAAAGAGTTAGCATTTAGCCCTTCAAAAAAGACAGTTTACACAGGAAAGGACCCCCATTTCTTTCATATTTCATAAATTGAAAATAAGTACTCCATACATTTGTATTTCTAATGAAAAAGACTTTTGCAAATTAAATTTCCATTAAGAACAATAGTTATTTTAAAAAAATTTCTCAAGTCACAGCCTCCTAATTTGGAGGTGAAGTGATGCATCTATATTTTACTATATGCCTGCCTTTGCATCTTTGGAAAAAATGAATAATGAGTTCTATCTTACCTTAAATCTAATGTGACTGACTCTGCCAATCTCTAAGTTAGTTACAATCCCTCTCTTGAAGCTCTTTTCTCTGAGACCCAATCCAAAGTGCTAACTAACTTTTTTGTCTCTCCTGGTTGTAGCCAAAGGATCCATGGTTTTGACTGTGTGGGGAGGAGCAGCTAATTTGTTATTTAATCCCCCATTAAGTATTCAGCCTTGCTTCTTCCTCGTAGGCCCAGCTCCTATTACCTGTGGTTACTTTTGCTGCCCCCAGACCTATTGTCTACAGTCATTTCCTTACTACTAGATTTGCTGTGATCTAATGAGGGTGAAGGATGAAGTGGATGAGAGAAAGATGAAAATATGTGTGAGGAAAATATATTTGTGGTCAGTATGGGGTTAAGGAGAATAGAAAATAGGAGAAGGAAGACTGAAGAGATAAGAAACTGGGCAATAAGGAATTCTTAATTGGGGAGAGGAGGGAGGGAGAGAACATGTGGATATTAATAATAATCACAGGTATGGTAGAAAGAGTGCTAAATGGAGAATCTGAGCATTTGGACTCTTGAATTCCAACTGTGTCCCTTATTATTTGGGAGATATCAGACTAGCCACCAGGCTTTCTTGGACTTAGACAAATGGTTTTTAAAATCCATTTCAGCTTTTAAACGTGTGATCCTAGTTCCTTACATTTACACTCTACCTTAAACTATCACAAAGTCTGAAATCCAGTTCATACCTAAAGTCAATCCAATGGACCACCAAAGTGTAACAGTTTCTTTGGAGATGGAGAGAAACACAAGTGGATCAGCTGAAACAACTGAAATCAGAATAAGTTTAGTCAAAACTTGGATAGGCATCAGATCTGGGAGCCTTAGGTTTTTCATTGCCAAAGTGAAGGGTGGAAGTTTGGCTGTTAGGTTGAGTTCTCAATCTCTCATCACCTTGTGTGTGATCAGCCTAACCTTTAAAATTTTCTATTCCATTTCCCAAACTTCTCAGTTCTTTTTCCTCCGCTCTTGTTATTGGACTAATAATTGGGAGGATGGAAAACAAAGCCCTATAAAGCTTCCTTATAAGGAGTAATTAATAAAATGGCATTACTATTGCCTATACAAGATTCTGCCTTAAAATTTCTTGTAGAGTGCCAAAAGATTTGATGTTGAACGCTTGTTGAATTATTTTGAGAAAAGGGAAAAATAGAAGTTTTTGACTGGATCAATACAATGAGTTGTGGAACTGTGTCAATTTAGTACAATATGGGACCACTTGCACCCCAACACAAAAGCTGCCTGGGGCATGTATCATCCCGGCCCTTCCAGTGAGTTAGATTCGGGTTTTACATAGCTGAGCTCTTCATCTGCAAAAGTTGACAACCTGTTCTGTAATTCAGAACAGCTGTGTTCTGCTTCTTCCAAATTCCAGGCTTTGCCCTTTCCCTGCTTTCAATTAGATGGTTTCAGAACTATCACACCCATGTGTGCTGGACTGGAATACCATGAAGCATTGAGGCCAGGCCAAACCCTGTGTCCCAGGTCAGGAATGAAAGCTTTTAGCTGATGACATACTCTCCCCTGCTAATGCGTCTGTAATCAAATTCAACTGAACAGCAGATCTCTCAAGGACATTGTAAGCTTGGCAGGTGCAAGTCTGACTGGTGCAGATCATTTGGATTTTTCTGAGTTTTCTACCAAATGTAGCCTTTCTAGCTTAGTTAAAAACAGAATGTTTAATTTCATCTTCAAGCAAGGAATGTAGCCAGGAAAGTGACTTGTCCCTGGACCCCAGTTAAAAAAAATATTGTTAGTATGTGTGTATACATATACATGTATGTACATATACATATATATATATATACATATATATGTGTATATATATTATATATATATATATATATATATATATATATATATATATATTGCTCTGTAGAAGTAAGATCTATAATTTTATTGGTATAAGGAACTTCTGGTTAAAGAACTTCCCTCTCCCAATGCAGGTCAGCACCTTCTCGGCAATTTGCGGTCTAAGAGTTATATAGATCATTGCAGGATTGGGACCTGCCCAGGGTCACCTGGTCATTCTTTTTCAGAGGCAAATCTTATTGGCTTTGAGGATGACTCTCTGTTCACACTACCTAAGAAAAATTTGCAAAGGTGCTAGACTCATGTCTCTTAGTTTGTTACAAAAATGACTTGGAAGATTCACTTTGTCTGAAAAAACTGCTAAGTTTAGGCAGGAGGTAAGCTTGCTCCAAAAAGTTTCATTTCGATCAGGACACTTTCCCTGTTTCTAATATGGGTCCTATAGATGCCCTCTTTCTTTTGACCCCTGGGATGGAGGGAGTGAATTACTGAAGTAATCAAAGGTGTTGACAGAGTAGAGGCTAAAGTGATGTCTTACTCTCTTTGGAAAGCAAGGATTTTCCAAAAGTGCATTCTAAAGATTCAAGCATGGTTTTCCATGTGAGAGATATTTGTCTGGTTCAGCATAACAATGTGTAGTGTAGTGTCACAAGAGACAGAATCGAAACTCAAACAACAACATTTACGGACAGCCAGTATGTCTCCAGTCAGCAAATTGCTGCTCTGCTCTTTTGTGCATGACATAATTGTTCCTGGTAGTTGCAGACATGACCAGAGGAAGCTTTAAGAAGAAGGGGGAAAAAAGCCAACTCCCTAGAAAATAGTCTGAATATGCACTTGCATGCATTACATACCTGAGATACAGTGGGGGGCTCCTGATAAGACCCATTAACACAAATCAAAGACTTGTGCATAAATTCCAGTAATCCCACCAGAGACTACTAGTATTTTCTGACTTCCATGATTTGTGAGTTTGAATTTAAGCCAAAGAGCAAGAATGTCTAAGGAAACACCCATGAATATTTTCCATATCTATCCTGTGTCACATGCGCAGAACTCATCATTTTTGTCAATGCAAACAATTTCTTTAGAGCAAAACAAAATGGGAGAAATGGTTTTCACTTTATATTTCTCCCAAGTGACCCCATTTTAAATGAGCCTAGTCACTAGAAAGCTATCTTACTATAGAAGGGTCTTTGTGTGGTCCAAATAATCAATGAAAGACAAAAATCTGTATTTCAGGCCCAAGTACATAAGTCATCCTCATTCAGCTGTTTTTGTGCTAGTTTTCATTAAGTCTGTGTCCATTCTCCTCTAGGAAGATTCTATGCAATGGTGGGAGAATATGATTTTAGTTTAAGGATTTATGGATTATGATTTCTTGAATCTGCTTTATATTAAGTAACTGCGATATTATAATTATTGCTTTTTCCTTATTTGTTAAGTAAATGGCTGGTTTTTTAAGAAAAAAGTAATAGAGTGGTCCTATTCTATTAAATGGATGCCATTATAATTTCTTGAATCTGCCTTATATTGAGTAACTGTGATATTATAATTATTGCTTTTTCCTTATTTGTTAAGTAAATGGCTGGTGGTTAAGAAAAAAATAATAGAATAAGCCTATTCTATTAAATGGATGCCATTTTGCATAATGATTAAAACTTAGGGGAGCAAGTAAAATATTAAAATGGGACAATATCACAAGAAAACTTGAATTTGAAGACTGTGGAGTATGCAAATTCAGATGACTCATTTTGAAGAATCTCTTTGAATCAATACAAAGAAGCTTATCATCATGATGAGAGTTTAGTGTGTGTACACACAAACACAATCACAAATATGTATGTATATCCTGAAAGTAGTACTAAAGCTGAATGAGGTTGTTTGTGGGTGTTTGCCTACTCTCTCTGTGTTTATATCTAATATATAGTCATGTTATCATCAAACAGCCCTTGAGAATCAAGTTAGAAGACTAACATATATGAACAGATGTACATACATTTCTCCAAACTCTCATGGTGAGATATACCAGATGAAATCAAGTGGTGAAAATTAGGCAGAGCCAACATGTTCCTGGCCTAGACAAAGTACACCACTTCTTTTCTCTTTGTTCATTAGTTCCCTAAGGTGTTTAAAAAAAAAAAAAAAAACAAACAAACAACCTTACTCTGTCTCCCCACTCTTTTTTTCATGAGAATGAAATAAAATAGCCATTTATTTGGGGATGCCTCTGGAAAGGGTATATCTTAAACACTTTAACCACAGTTTTACCACCATCTTTTACCACAGCAATCTTGCTGTGTGACTTCAGGCAGGTTACTAATGTTTCATCTTCTAAATTTATTTAAAATAAACAATTTTTTTTAAAAAGAGTTTTGCCAACCTCCTCAAAAAGCCGTTATGAGTAGTAGCAATTTGAAAATATGCAACATGTACTATACAAGAGGGAATGCTCAACTCATCACTCTGGCAATACCTCCCCTTTCTGGATTCCCAGCCCTCGGGCAATGTGAGCTCTGCTCTTAGCTGGCTGGGATATTTTAAACAAAACCACATGTTGTTCCACACGAGCAATAATAGGCCCGTTAGGCTCTTTCCCAGAAAATAGCTTTACCCAAGTTTCTTTGGTCAAACTTTGAGGATTCGTGTGATAACCTTCTATTTTGTTGCTTACATTATTCCTGAGAGGTAGCAACCACACTAACATCAACTTTCAAAAATCTAAATCTGTGGGGTAACAGTGGCACCCAGTGGCCAGCTGATGAATTGTTTTCTCTAGCTCTCCATTCTAAGACTAGGCTAGGATCTGAGGTCTCAGCTGGTTGGGACCTCAGAAACTATCTAATTCACCCCTTTCCTTTATCATATTAGGAGACTAGGGTCCAGGAAGGTTATCACAGGCCCAAGATCAAAGAGGTTGTAAGTACCAGAAGGAGGTTCTCAGACTACAGAATCAGGGATCTTTCTGTTATATTACTACATAATAAATAACCACTCAATGCTTCTTTCAGCTTCTTCTGCCTTAAAATAGAAGGTGACCCTCAAAGATAGATCAAATCTCTATTACATTACCATGGATTTTGCTCCAGCACACACACACACACACACACACACACAACCCCTTACATCCCCACATATGTTTGTGTACATATATGTCTATATATTCATATATATTCAAATTTATGCTCCAATTATGTGAGAAATTTAGGGTATTGTCAATAATTGAGAACCATTTACTAAATACATACTCTGCACCAAGTACAATATTATGTGCTGGAAAAACAGTAATAAAAACGAAACAATCCCTGCCACAAAGAACTTACATTCTTTTGGGGGAAGATAGCATGTACATATAGACTGAATATGCAGAAGAAATATAAAATAGTTAGATGCAGGGAAGGTAGTTAGTGAGAAAGATCACTAGCAGTAATGAGTAGGAGAGATTCAGGAAAACTGCTACAACTATGTGTGCTTTTCTTTGCAGAATTACCTCCATTTACACTGAATTTATATATGTACAATTTTTTTACACATATCACAAATGCTTATAACAATTGCACAGCATATAGAAAATCTTAATAAATGTTTATCAACTGACTAATTCACCAAAGATTGAAGAGAAGAAACCAGAAAATTGGCAGAGATATAAGAAAAAGAATACAGGGGTGGTTGGGAGAATAATCTGCTCAGTAGGAATGAAGGGGAATGGGACAAGGACATATGTTCAGAGACTGGCCCTGGAAAGAAGGGATATCTCTTCATCAGAGAATCAGAAGGTAGGAGGAGGGGGAAGGGATGATGTAAAAAAGCTTTGAGATGAAAAGAAAGAAATAATACTGAGTTCATGATAAATGGACTGAATTTCTTCAGTAAACTAAAAGGTAATGTCCTCAGTTCAACAAGTAGATGAGACTTGAAGAGAAAAGAAAAGGCTTATAGTAATTTCTGCAAGAAGGATAGAGAAATAAACATGGAGGAGTAAAAGACTGGCCCAAATGAGATTATATTACATAATTTGTTGAATACCCAGTTACTTTGATTGCATGACTTCTTCCAGCTCCATTCATCAATGCATCAGTAGGAGCAGAGGACATCATTGGACCCAGATCTGGAGTTGGCAAGGGACTCCAGAGTGGAGGAAAATGTGAACTGAATTGGTTAATTATAGTATGTCAATGTAAGGGTAATGGACTAAGAAAATGCTAAGGAAAAAAGAAGTTGAGAAGCAGTGGTGGCAAGGGAAAGTTTGGAAATGGCAGTGAGGGATAATGAGTATTCCAACTTCCCCTATATGACACTATGGTAGGGAATATGAGCAAAGAAACATTCATTGCTATAAAGTATGGCCAGTGATGAAGTATTGCCCAGAGAAAGCCAGATCTCTGTGAGTATAAGTAAAAGGAGAATGAGAGGAAGAATTCCAAAATGAAGGGTAGTTTTTCATGGCAAAAGAGGAATCCCAGAGGACATGGTGGAATGAGTGGGAGGAGTTGGACAAAGGGTCATAATTTAGATGAATAGAGATGGGGGAGGAGCTTTGACTCACTGATGTGAGTGTGAAGGCTGGAGAGACTGTAGATTCACATCTGAGGTGTTTGGGGTCTAACTGCATTATTTTCTGATAAATTTAAGCATAAGTGCAAACAATTTTAATTCAGTGCTTCTTTTAAAAATGATAATAACTTTTCTAAAAAGAATTAGACCAGTTTCTTGCTTTGGTAAGTATAGTATATAAAGCATAATCTTATGTTTCTTTGATCATAGGTCCTATTTTGTCTTAGCATTGTCATAATAAACCACACTATAGACATGAGTATAGGAAGTATAAGAAATTAGATCATCATCAAGATGTCTGATGACCTTACATCATATACTGGAAGTTTGATGATTAGATGCCTAATGAATCACAGTCTTTTTCTCCTAATAGGGGATTGATTTGATGCTCCAAGCTAATCAAAGTCATATTAAAGTGTGATTCTACCTAATCTATGTTTATGTTCTCCCCCCCCCCATTTTTCTTTCCAGTCTCTGAAGCCTTCCAATCATGCTACCATCCAGAGTATAGTGAGAGCTGTGGGTGTCATCCCAGGGATCCCCGAGCCCTGCTGTGTGCCAGAAAAAATGTCTTCTCTCAGTATCTTATTTTTTGATGAAAATAAGAACGTGGTACTAAAAGTGTATCCTAACATGACAGTGGAGTCTTGTGCTTGTAGATAACCTTTTCTAGGGATTTTTTGAATGCTTAACTCAGTTAATTATGGACTTTTTTTTGCACTGCCAATGCATTTCATTCCAAAAGAATTTTGTAAAGAAAAATAGAGGGGAGAGAGAGAGAAAGAGAGAGAGAGAGAGAGAGAGAGAGAGAGAGAGAGAGAGAGAGAGAGAGAGAGAGAGAGAAATTGAAGATTTCCAACTAGAGAACTGGAACTCAGATTGCCTTTGAATGTGACTAAAAATAAGAATTTTCCTATTGTGAATCTATATCTCTATTGTGAACTGCAAAAATTCTGATTTTAATTGTTAAGAAGATGTCAACTAATTTTTGTAAAGGCAATTTGAAAGTAGAACTACACAAAAAGTCATAGCTTGCCATTCCCTTATTTCTACTTCTCTGGTGACCAAAGGCAATTGAGAACATTTTTGTCTGTTGAATACATTCCTGCCTTACACAGATTTTGAGATTATTCAGCAAGTATTATTCCAATATTCCAATTGAGTCTGACTTACCCTAAAAGTTTTTGGGAATCCAGTTCATACATAGGCTGCTATATGGATAAATGGGAGGAATATGTATCCAATTGTACATGTGTTCATATGTGAGTCTGTGAGCCTATGTTCCTGATCCTGTGAAGAAATGCTTATTTATCATGTTCAATCTACTAAATTCTCACACAATTATTGCCTTTTGTATGCTGGCAACTATTATCCAGTCATTGGTAAAAATTTTTGCAAAAAAAGGGCAGCTAGGTGGAGCAGTGAATAGAGCACCATCCCTGAAGTCAGGAGGACCTGAGTTCAAATGTGACCTCAAATACTTAACACTTCCTAGCAAGTCACTTAACCCCAATTGCCTCAGCCAAAAAAAAAAAAGGTAAAGAGCAAATTACTACTTTGTAGCAAGCTAATGACCAAATTATCTAATTATGTGAACATATAATTGAGAACATTTCTTTACTGCAAAAAATGAAACCAACTACTCCACTTAAAAATCCCAAATGTAATTCATTCCCTATTTTCTGCTTTTTAAAGTTCCCTTATTCTTTTTAATTAAATCACCAAATTTCTTTTGAATCCATATCCTTTCCGTTATCAGTGATCTTATTCTGGATCCTGCAAAGTCACAATTAGATGTTAAAGAGAAAAGAAGTCTAGCATCTTAGAGAGATTTCCAAATGGCAACTTTAAAGCTTTTAATCGTATGTTCAAGATAATTCTTTGACTACTTACAGATCTCCCTACATCCTGAGATCATGAATGGATGATTTTATCTTACTGCTTAACTTCAGCCTCACCTAGAAAAATCCCATAAAGCATGTAACATTCAGAGTAACTACTTATTTCTTATCTATTATTTCTCTTGATATACCATTGATGCTGAAATATCTTACAAAGCTTGTATTCAGTCCAAATGCCATATGAGAAGGCATCTTGCTACCTGCACTGCCATTATTCACTCCCATCAATATTAGTTATTCCTCCACATGGACTTCTTAAAAACATTCCTCTTCATTCAGCCACTCAGCTGCTCAAAAGATGACCTATCCTGTTTGATTCTGAGTCAAAAAGGTTTATTCAGGCCCAGACTCTACATCCTATCCAGGACAGAACAGGTCTTATCCCCCTCATTATGTCCTTCAGAGACTGCAGGATCTCTACTATGCCATACTTGGCCCACTTCACCCCCACCCATATTTCTTACCTCATGATATGGAATCAATAATCAAATCAATATTAACATACCAGAAAGGGCATGAAAATGAGCTGGCTAATGGCCCCACTTGCAGTTTTTTTAATTGTCTAAGAAAAAAATTCATTCCTTTTAGAATATAAACTCCTTGAACATGGGGACTATCTCATCTTGATTTTGTGTATTGTTTTAACCTGAGCCATAGTTACCTAACATGGCCTTGGTTGCAAGTATATCTTTAGATGACCAAATTCTAGAATTCAGAGTCTCACCTCTCCATTCTCCTTATCTTAGCTGAAAGTGATATATTGGGCTAGAATTATGTCCACCATTTGATATTTTCAGTTAAGAAAATAACTTATTTTTTTAGGATTTCAGGATACTAGCAACTTTCCCTGGTTACTCCAAAGGGGAGAGTAACAGGCTACTCTGGAACAGTTTATATTCCTCTCACCAAATACTTAGTACACAAAAGACAATCAAACATATTGAGCAAACATATTTATCCAAGTAGGCTATAAAACAGAAATCAGAAAAATGACACAGATTAGGATGGAATACATAGGAATAAATGAGCTTTTCAACTCTGAAGCAAGATAAAAATCTCAAATCAGCCAAGGAAAGAATTGTCTCACTGGAGAGTTATACATAAAACAATCTTTAGGGATATGGAAGGAAGTGGGGAGAAAACAAGGGACATATAGAAGAGGTAGTTTTCCCCACATACCTGTGGCTCAGGGGACTCTCATTGAGCCATTCAAAAATTCCTGTCTTATTTCTTACCTCAGTCTATTTCCCTCATAAATTACTGGTGGGATCTCCCAACTAATCAGGAGCCATCTATCATACATATTAAACAATGGCCAACTTTGCTCAAAGCAGAGAATGTTAAATTTGTATCCCTGGCATTCGGTGCCATTCTAGATTTGTCTTGATCAAGAACACTATTTTCATTGGTTAAATATTTAGCTATATTTAAATATTTTTAATTGGTTTTTTAAAAAACCATTCATTTATTTTAAAAACCATATCATTCAGCATAGAGGGCGTAAGCTTTAGTATTTGTAAATGATTCATTCTGGAACTCTGCCCTGAGGATGAGCTGATTGGAAGGAAGGAAACGGATTTATTCATTGACACGGTGATTTACAATTACAATGTGATTGACACTTGGATTTACTGATTGTCCAGTGAGTGTGTAGATATAAAAATCTACCAAAGGACTGCATGACTCCATTATGTAGTCCTTGCAAAGGACCCCAGACCTCATCTTCATCCATCCCACATATCTTGACACATCTTACCATTTCTACCACACTGCATGTCTAGCCCCAAATACTTTTAAGGGCAAGTCAATAACTGTCCAACCACTCTGTTCACTACTTCTGTGAATGCTCCCTTCAGTGACCACCATTCTCTTACTTGTTTCCCTCTATTAGAATTTAAGACCCTAAACTGTCTCATTTTTGACTGTGTAGTTCCAGTTGATAAATGTTTTTCATTCAGTTATGTTAGCCAATTAGAGAAAAATATACATACAAGAAACAACAAGATATAGTGAGAAAAGCTCTGGATTAAAAGAACTTGTGGTCTAGCACCATTTCAACCTTCAATGTTCCAAGTTTTTCCATTAACTCAGTAAATTAAATGAACATCTGCTATGTTCTAGGCACTAACATACCTATTTAACATTGGCAGATCATTTTACCTCTCTGCTCCTTTCCAAAATGACAGGGGATGGGATAAGCCAAATAATATTGAAAGCTTTTCTAAGTCTTACATAAGATTCTGGTCATTTCATATGTATTACAGAAGTTGGTTTAGTTCCAAATACCAATATTTGTAAAACATATGCTGATCTCTCCTGTGCTTTGGAATTTAGTAAGAGTATATTGTGTTGCCCTGGATCAAATAGCATTGCAAAATAACTAGAAAATCCTCACTGAAAGTTGCTATAAAGTGGTTGCTTGGAGTATGTGGAGGCTGGTATGCTTATGTGCTCTCCCTATATAAATGTCAGAAAAGTTTAAAGACAGTTCTAAGTAATGAAGTACATAGGAGGACCTATTTATTTGTGAGAAAATATAGTTCATTTTTCTCCAACAACATCCATTTAATATTTCCAGAAATGAAGACAAGAAGAGCCGATTTTAAAGAAACATTATTACAAATTTCAAGGTAAAAGTGAAAGTGTATGCTAGAAATGTATTCGTGTCTACTCTATCAAATTAAATCCTAGAAAGCAATAGTAAAGACAACTGACATTAAGTAGGTTTGAACAAAGTATTTGAGGTTCAGTTGCTATAGAACTGGGTCAGTGTGAATCCTCAATTTTCCAGCTTTGAGGTGGTAAATGCAGGGCAAATATTGGAATCTTTTCAGATCTGAAGTCTTGTTTGGGAATTTCATTATCTTTAAGGAATTGTTTTATGGCTAGAATAAATGAGTTTCACTTTCTCCTCTTATAACAAGTAAAAGCCAGTTACCAAAAGGCCCCAAAATCCAAATAAATCCCTAACTATGTAAAACTATCTGTCCCAGATGATACAGCATTTATTTTAATCAGCATTTAATATGACTAGTTTCCCACAGAGCTAAAGGAATTTTGACAGTCTTTTGGAATTCATTGTAATAGGATTTGACCAATGGTAGTTTATAAATGTCTCCATCATTTTTATCTCTACAAGATGAAAGATATATGACAGCTATGACAGGGTTTTTTGGGAACCCTGTAATTCGCAGAGTTGAGCAGGAGGTAAAATGAAAGAAATGTGTTCTTAAGAACGTTTCTCCATCCTCATCCCCCAATCTAGCCAATATTCATTTTAAAGTAGGTCAGCTATTTAAATCACCCAAGAACAATTGTGATTCGTCTTCTTAGGCAATCTACACTGCTAAAATCACAGGTCTTTCCTTTGGAATGGTGAGGAACTGATAGAAGGCCTCTAGTCAGGAGTCTATTTATTGAAAGGGCCAAACCTGGAAGTGTCACAAGAGAGTCTCATCACATACACAACAAGGCACCAGGTGATGAATTAGAATCCCAAATGTCTTTGGGATATTCTCTGCCTTATAGGATTAGTGTGAGGAAAATTCTCCGAAAACCTTCAAATGTGAACATTAGGAAAGGAGTTGTGATTATTACTAAAATTACCTCCATATCAACCATATCTCTCATGTAGCTTCCCAAAGACTTCTGTCCATCTCTCAGGAATGTAGAGTTCAACAGGACTTCAGAGATAAACTAATCCACTCCCCTCATTTTACAGACAAGGAAACTAAGTACCAGGGATGCTATCATACATGCCCAAGATAATTCAGGTGATTTGTGAAAGACCTAAGATTTGAACTCAGATCCTGTGACTGACACAGAGTTCAGCACCCTTTCCAATATACACTTTCCAATACTGCCTCCCAGAGATTATTGCCAAAGAATCAGGGCATTACCTACTTTAGGGACTTGTTTTGCTACCATCTTAAATCTGGATCTAATTTTGTTGAGTAAAAACGGCTATCTAAGGCACTATAATACCTAGAATCTGCTTTGCTGACACTTATATTAGAAGTATAGATATCACAAGATTCAGCATTTTGGAAATTGAACTGAGATTTTAGATTCCAATATGGACTATGATAACCCAAGAAATTTATTTCTAGTTAACTAGATATAAATGACAGACATTTATCCTTGTTTTATTTTTCCTTTATACTATTTCTGAATAAAGGTGTCATGTATTAATTTCATGGGCAATTGTCATATAGAAGACCTATGTATCAATATAACATGTTGTGAATAGCCAT
Source organism: Antechinus flavipes (assembly GCF_016432865.1). Classification (NCBI taxonomy): domain Eukaryota; kingdom Metazoa; phylum Chordata; class Mammalia; order Dasyuromorphia; family Dasyuridae; genus Antechinus; species Antechinus flavipes. Next base: position 159,716,233 of record NC_067403.1, on the reverse strand, counting down.
ATTATTCATTTATGTAGTCTATGTGCTTTCATTTTTCCATATTCTAGTGATTTGTCAATGAATGACTTAGTCTCCTCTCTTACAAAGAATAACTAATGCTTGTACATTAGTTTCTTCCTGAGCCAAGACTTGATTTAAAGAATTAAGAACAATGTCTGAGCTACGAAAATGTTTTGAATTGCATCTACTATTGACCAGTAAGAACACCTGGAATAAGCAGATGTCTATGTATTTTTTCCTGGATATTTTATTTTAATGTACTTGATGGAAAATTAAACTACATTATCTCCTGTAAACCAAAACAATAACAACAAAAACACACAAGTTCTTGTAAATGTTTTAACTGAGAATTTTGTGCTTGTACAGTTTGCTGCAATTCTCTATATATATATATTTGTAAATGGAAAGAAACTTTAAAGATGCTTTTAATTTATTTTATGTCTATTGCCTTCCTGTACTGGTAATAACTTACACTTTTAGATATTAAAATAGATTGTTTTTCATTGCAATTATCAATAAAATAAAAAGATTCACATCTTTAGTTAAGCCCACCTAATAGATATACATAGTGCAGTGAAAATGGGAAGAACATTGGTTGTATCAGCTTTGCATTATTTGTATCATTTCCTCTGATGTTGGAGAACTTTTCACTACAAATTATGAAAATAATAAATTGCTTAGCTGCAACTTTTTCCCTCCATTCTTTTTATACTTGGGGAACACTGAATTTACAAACGACTTCTGGTTTTTAATATATAGATTATATGAAGACTTTTATTGTAGCTTGGCAATTCAGACAGGTTAGTAATTTCTTTCAGATGAAATTTTAAAATTTCAAGCTTTCAAACTACTATTAAAATAATATAGCTTGGGAATTGTGTAAAGAGGGTAACCCAGATTAGCCCAGATCTCCATGTACACTGCAGTGATGTTTTTAAAATGAACCAGAAAGAAGAAGAATATACAAAATCAAGAAAAATCATTTACAAACTCCTCCATCAGTCCAGGACTGATGGAAAAAATATTGTCAGAATCCTATGGAAGTTTATAACGGAGATAAGATGTGGAAGGTGGATGACTAAGTATGAAACAACCTTATCCTACAGCAGAAGATGGGGCTGGGATAGCATTCAGTATAGACAGCACAAAAGCCCCATTCTAAGAAGGAAAGATAGATAGACCATCACCCAGATTTAGCACAGGGATCCCATCTAATACCAAAGATAGGACAAGAGGAACCTGTGAGCAGCTCAGACCTATCCATATCCGAGCAGTACTTCTATAACTCACAACTTAGGCACCTTTGGCCCAAATCACAGAATGAAACAAAAACAGAAAATTTCTGCAGAATAGGATCAATTTAGCCCCTGAATTCAAGATCAAGATTGAGAAAACAAAATGTAAAACATAAATAACTGCATTGCACTTAAATGCCATCTTAAATTTTAATCTAATTATCTTGAGCAGAATGGCTACCTACATCATTATCACCCTTAGAAGCTGCTTTGCTAAAATCCATACCAGTAATGCAGATGTCACAAAATCAAGAATTTTGGAAATTGAGCTGAGATTTATAGTTTTCAGTATAAGTTACAATTATTCAAGATGGCTAAGAAGCAAGACCAGAACAGGGTAAATCTACAATAAACCAAATTTGAGCCTCAGAGAAAAGGATGCTTAGTCTACAAGAACTATCTGAACATCTGGAAGAAATTAAACAAGAATAAAAAAATGGAATTCCTAGGGAAGAGAATTAATCACTTACACTGACAAATCTCACTTAAGGAATTCAATTCCCTAAAAATTAGAATGGACCAAAAAACAACAGCAATTCCATGAGACAATATTCAAATCAAAGTTTAGGGGGATAAACAGAAGAAAATATAACAAATATAATATCAAAAATGGAACTGAAAAACAGGTTAAGGAGGAAAAAATCAAAGTATCATTGAACTACCTGAAAATAATGCCCTATAAATAAGTTTGAGAATGATGTATTTTTTTAAAAATCATAAATGAAAATAGCTCATATTTCTTGGAACAAGCATGCAAAGAAAATAAAATGTAACACTCACTTCCTCAAAGAAGACCCCAAATTACATTCCCAAAAATGTTATTACCCACATCCAGAGTTTCCAGGTCATAGAAAAAATACAGCTTCAAGTAAAAAAAATTAATGTGTTTAATGATCTTTTCTCTATTTAAGATAAAAATGAGGGATACCTGTTTTTTCAACCTTCCCTTCATATTTTTATATTTGTGTAAAACAAATATAGTGAATTATGAAGCTAATATAGCTCCCTGTTCCTCCTATTTTCTGGTGTCCCCCAAACTACTAAAATAGATGCAAACTATGCCCAAACTCTTTGACTATTTTGTTTAACTTTTTCTATAGGCCTTGAAACACTAGGGTCTTGAGAACACATTTGTTTCTCCCCCTCCATCATTATTATGTAAACAATGCATCCTCATATACTTCCTTTTAATTTTGCTCAATTTAATGTTGCCACAGACAATAGCACTGTATTGTAGTGTAGCCTACTCTGGGCTGTAAAGGATTTCTGCAGCAGAGGGAGCAAAAAGAGGAAAAGCAGAAGGACAAATTTCTAGACTTAATAGAGAGCTCAACCCCACTCCCCACCCCACTTCTCTTGACAGATCCTTGGAAACCCAAACTATAGGAATCAACCCCATAGCATCAGTGGAAACTCTTTGAACTACAGGTGCATGATCATATAAATGAGGAACAGAAGGAATGGGACAGAATACCAAGACAGGGAATGGTGGGAAGAGGGAAAACTGTAGAACTCTACTAAGCCTGGGATTAGTTCTGTACCACCAAAAATCACCTGAGGCAAAGACTTCAATATTGGTTTTTAATAACCATAACAGAAAGATAAGCAGAAGAGAAAGTATAAAACTGAAAAAAAATTGCTGAAGAAACTAAAGTTAAAATACTTGTGGCAGCTTCTAAATAGGAACAAAAGAATGTGTGTGTGTGTGTGTGTATGTGTGTGTATAATTTCTCAGTACCATGTGAAAGTTTCACAAAAATTGATCATGCATTAAAACTCAGAGATAATGCAAACAAATGTAAAAAAAAAAAAAACAGAAATAGTTAATACATTGCTAGTTCAGGAATAAGAAAGAAATAAAGAAAAGGTTCAAGTGGGAGCAAAAATGAAATTCTAAAAGAAGATTGAGTCAAAGAACAAATTGTAGAAATAATTAATAATGACATGAAAGAAAAAGACAATGATGAAACAACATACTGAAATTTTAAGGACACAAGTAAAATAGTCCTTAGAGGGGAAAATCGTCTCTACAAATATATATGAACAAAATAGAAAAATAATGCATTAATAAACAATATGCATTTGAAAATTAAAAATATAGCAGATAAATTTAAAATAAACATAAAGAAAGATACTAAAATTAGAAGGGAAATAGATCAGTAGGAAATAAAAAGCCCATGGAAATGAAAAATAATAAAAACATAAATATTTATTTAATCTAATTAAAAAGAAAGGACAAAAAATCAAATTGATGAAATAGCAAATAAATAAGGGAAAATCACAAAAAATCAGAAGAAATAAAAAGAATAATCAGAATATATTATGAAGTCATATACCAACAAAACTGAGAACAAAAGAAATAGAGAAAATAAAAATATAAAATACACAAACTATCAGAAGATCAAGTAGAGACCTTAAATAACCCAATCTCAGGAACAAAAATAGATCTACCTGTAAGGGAACTACCAAAATAAAAACTTCCAGTTCTGATTGGGTTCAAAGGATAATTAATCAAAATTAAAGAAAGATTAATGCCCATTCTTTAAAAATTATTCTCAAAGATTGAGAAAGAATCTTTTTATGATTTAAGGAATGAGGAAATACAGAATGAAACCTATAAGCCAGTATTATTAATTAATATTAATTCAAGAATTTGTAATAAAATCCTGTCAAATAGAATACAGCAATTTATCAAAGACATCGTTTATTATTCAAGTGGAATTTATACCAGGGATGCAAGATGTTTTAACATTAGGGAAACAATAAATATACCTAATGATATTAAAAAGCAAAGAATTCAAAACCACATGATCAGCTCACCAGAGTATTTGACAAAATACAGTACTATTTTATGCTAAAAATCTTAAAAAGTACAGTTATCCCTTGCATATCACCAAGATGGTTTCAATATATCATTAGTTGTCATAAGAAATTAAATGGAAATTTGTGGGGAGTTTTGTGGAAGTGGCAGATAATATGTGAAGGCTAACTACACAGAAAAAGTATAGAAATTCAAAAATGCATAAAATATATGTATATTATTATATAATATCAGCATATTTTATCTTTAATACCATAATAATTTAGAATTTTTCTGCGATATGAAAGGAAGGCCAAAAAAATTTATGTGGATTTTCCAGATTGTGGGAGTGCTATGCCCCTAACTCCTGCAAGAAATAATTGTATCAGTATTCCTTTTTTTAATATCATAAGAAATATATATGTAAAACCAAAAACAAGCATCAAATACAATGGCAATGCACTTGATCTCTTTTTAATAAATATGAGAATAAAACAAGGATCTACTTTCCCCACTTTATTTGAAGTGATTTTAGAAATAATAGCAACAACAATAAGGCAAGAGAAAAAAATGACTTAAATTTTAAAAAGGCATTTAAGGGCTAAGAGGACTGGAGAGGAGAATGTGTGTATGCTGGAGCTTGATCTCAGACTCCAGACGCCAGATTCCATCTTTGACCATCCTTGTGGTGGGTCTCCTGACTCCATCACTCCTCCACCTAAGACCAAGGCTCATCCAGAGATCCTCCAGAAAGCTAGTCCAGACACTACAGGGGGAGGAATAAAACTATCCTTATTTACTGCTAACATGGTGATCTGTCTACTTAGAGAATCTTATCGAATCAGCAAAGATGTTAATTGAGACTATTAATAGTTTCAGCAAAGGTTGTAAAATAAACCCTCAAAAATAAATAGCATTTCTACATAATAATAGCAAAACCATGAAGCAAAAATACAAAGGGAAGTCTCACTATAAATAACTACAAAATGAATTAAATATTTGGGGATTAACCTACAAAACATACACAAAAAACCACTTGTATAGATGGAATTAAAAAATGTTCCTTAAAGAAATAAAGAAAAACTTTAAATAGCTAGAAGAATACTCAATGTTCTTGGCTAGACCAGCCAACATAAAAGTTCAATACTACCAAAGTGAATTTATATTTTTAATGCTATGTCAATCAAATTATCTAGGGAATATTTTAATAGAACTTTATAAAACAGTAAATTTCATTTAGAAAAAAATTTCATATTAATATTGAGAATGTGAAGGGGAATTATGAAAAGAAATAGAGATGAAAAGTATAGCTCTTATAGATATCAAACTATATTATAAAGTTACAGTCATCAGACCTATCTGGTATTAGTTAAAAACCAAAAAGATAGATTAATGGAACAGATCAGAAAAGGGAAAATCAGAAACAATGGAACTCAATAATCCAGTATTTGATAAAGTAATAATAATAATAATAATTTACCTAGGAAAAAGGTCATTATTTGGGAAAAGTAGAAAATAGTTTGGTCGAATTAGCCTTAGAGTACCATCTTACACAATGGATTCTCCACAATGCATTCTCAATGAATATATGATCCCAAAGCTAAAGATCATACTATAAAAATGTCAGGAACAGATCATATACTGATCTCTCGCAGCTATAGTATGAAATATGTTTTTCTTTTTACCAAACCAGATAAAGAGGCAAATATATAAATTAAAACTGATTACATCAAACTCAAAAGCTTCTGCATAGGTATTCTATCACTTGGATTACAACAGATACCATTTAGTCTTTTTGAGATTATACCCCAGCACTGCTTTTTTCAACCTTTTATTGACCATTGAGCCACTCCATTTCTTCTAAGAGATTTTCATCTATAGTTGTATATGTTGTGATTATCTGAATTAAATCCACCTATCTATTTCCATCCATTTAAGTTCACTTGCACCAAAATGTCACTGTTTAATCTCTCCATCTCCTGGTTCACCACATTCAGCTTATTTTGTTTATAAATCTTACATTCCAGGTTCCTATGCAATATTGATCTTTATATATTGGACCTTCCTTTTGTCACCAGATGCACCTGCAGTTGAACTTCCTTTCAGCTTTGATCCTGCCATTTCCTTAGTATTAGAATTATCTGTAACTGTCCTCCACTTTTCTCCAGTAGTGTTATAGGACATCTTAAGACCTGAAGATCTCCTCTTTTGAAGTGATCTTTTTTATCACCTTAATGCTGCACATGGGATTTTTTTTTGGCAAAAATACTAGAGTAGTTTGCCATTTCCTTCTCCAGTGGGTCACTTTCTGTCAAAACTCTTTGTCCTTCCACCACAATAAGGTGATAATTCAAAGTAGAAGGATGAGAGTGGGGGCAACAAATACATCTTTACGTAAATGTCTAGTCAAATGAATTACTGAAAAGCATCAAAAAAAAAAAAGTTTGGGAAGTGTGTCAACAAGAGTCCACCATCAAGTGTCAGACCAATTTGACGAAATGAAAGAAATGGCCAGATTTGCATAGAATTGTAAGACACACACACTTTCAAAACAATATTTTTTGATATAATTTCACATGATATCTCACCTAACAAGCCATACTTGGGATTTTTCACATCATTAGCTGCAAAGTCATGAATCTTTATTAGGCAACCACAGCAAATAAGCTTCTCTCAGTTCAAGACCCATAATGCAAAAAGGTCAGCTAATGTGACAAGAGAAGTAAACTGAAGCCCAGAAGGAGAAATGCTCTGTCCAAAGTTACACAGGTAGGTGTTAGCAGAACTCTGTACTTCTGACTGCTAAGACCACTGGAATTAGAGCATGTGGGTTTGCATCCTACTTCTCCTACTCACTACTTGTATAGTCTTAAGTACAATTTTTTTTGGACTTTAGTTCCTCATCTATTAAATGAAAAAGTTGGACCAGATAACCTCTAAGATTCTTTCCAGATCTAAATCTATGATCTTACAATCCATTCTATTTCAAGTAAAAATTGAAATTCACTTGCATTCATGTCAGATATGGTGAATTATTCTGGATGAAAATAGAATACCCATTTAAGGACTGAGTCCAAAGACATTCCAGGGAAGTGCTCTGAAAGCAATGACCAAAAAGTAGGATTGAGGAAGATCCCTTCCGTGTGGTGGGTGAGAAAGGCCACACTTTGTTTTCATCTGTGTGGGACAGTGAACTCAAATTAAAATCAGAGACTGTAAGAAAAAGCAAAAAGGGATTTATTTTGATCTCCTAACCAACAGGATGTCAGTTAAAGGAGTGCAAAAAACAAACTGCAAAATACAAGATTAAATAGAACAAAAGCCTCTCCACCCCCCTTTGACCTTTTTTCTCATTGTCTGGGGGAATCCAGACTCTAAACACAGAAATCTATCCCAGAAACAAAAGAATAAATTGCCTTTAAAAGAAGTACTTAAATACTAATTAAGAGGTGATGGAAAACAGGAGGGGGATGATCATTCAAGACAATTGAACACCTGCAGCTTTTTAGTTATAACTCAACTTGTTATTGCAAAGTTTCAAATCATAATTAGGACATAGTTTAAGACCATATTCCCAGGAGAAGATCTTCACTCAATTAATCCCATACAATCCCTCCTCTTTCCTTATATCCTTTGAAGACTTCTCACTGCATTTTTGATACATGTCCTCAACCATCTTGTTCTCAGTCTCTAATCCTTCTGGATCTGGCTTGTCCTTTTTCTCTACTGGAGTTCATCGTTGTCTAACTAGACTTTTCTCTCCAGATTGTTCAGTCTTTATCATCCTGACCATTGATGTTTATACCACCTTTGTGATAAGCTGTATCACAAAGGGGAGGCAGACAGGAGGCATTATGACAAAAAGTTCAGAGGAACCAAAAAACTTGTTTCTACCAGTTGCTTTCAGACCAAGACCACCAAGAAGGAAATGATGAGGATCATGGACCAATTTTCTGATATCTTTCTTCAGTACTTGCACATTATTTTCAGCCAATAAGGTCTAATACCAAGATTCTGAAATACTGCTTCTCTAATTTGAGAAGTTTGATCTGTTAACAAACCCAGTGCTTTGGTGATCTAATCAACCATGGTCTGTAGTCTAGTGAACTTATTCAGACAAAATGGGGTTCAGACTCCCCAACTTCAATCTGGGGGCTATATGTCACCCCAACCATTTGTGTCCCCAGTAATTAGAGTAGGTAAACTTTCACAAATAAAAATGCCTATCACAACAGTTAGCAACAAAAATACTAAAACAAACAAACAGACAAACAAAAACAGATATATGCATCTAACAACAGATAGATGACTAGGCCAAATACTCACTTACTTATTATTTAGGCTATAGTGACCACTTATTTTCAGATAGGAAACTGCAAGATCTTATATCGACTGAACACTTGCCCTGATTACAGAAATTTGTTATAAGAGGAAAAAGCAGAGACATGATTATCATCAAAAACTGATCCTTAGCTTAGTTTAACAATTTCGTCTTATAGCCCGACTCAGAAATAATCAGGTGGGTTAATACCACTGGGAAACTGAGTCAGAAGGATCCCACCTTAAGAAGACCAAGGTTGTCCCCCCAACTCTTGCCCAGTTACTAACCTCTACTTGTAATGATTCAGATCACATTTCTCTAAATAGCTTGTGGCATATTCCTTTCAGATGGTGAACTACTGGCTTGATGACGATTCAGACAATCATATCTGAATACAAAACTCCAAATAAGATCAGCTACAATCCCAAGAGATTTTATCTCAAATAGCAAGTTGTCTTAGTAATCAAAACTTCAGGTGAATTTAACTCTCAAGGATCATATATCCTAAATTGACTATACCTACTTATATTGATAATAGTAAGAGATTCATCCTAGAAAGTTCATAGCTTATCTTCATATCTAAGTAAATTCAACTTCACATAAATCATTTTACTTTAAGATTCTCAATAACAAAAAAAAAAAAAAGCAAAAACAAAAAACAAGGAAAAAATCAGTAGGACTTGAGTTCAAATCTAGCCTCAGACACTTAACACTTCCTAGCTGTGTGATCCTGGAAATCTGAATAAGTTATGGTGGGTGAATGTTATGGAATATTATTGTTCTATAAAAAACAATCAGCAGAATGATTTTAGAGAGGCCTGGAGAGACTTACATGAACTGATGCTAAGGGGAATAGAACCAAAGGATCATTGTACACAGTATAGGATGATCAATTCTGATGGGCATGACTCACCAATGAGGTGATTCAGACTAATTCCAAAGGACTTGTGATGAAGAGAGCCATCTACACTCAGAAAGAGGACTGTGGGAACTGAGTGTGGATCACAACATAGCATTTTCACTCTTTTGGTTGTTGTTTGCTTGCATTTTATTTTCTTTCTCATTTTTTCCTGTTTGATTTGACTTTTCTTGTTCAGCAAGATAAATATATAAATATGTATGCATATATTGGATTTAGCATATATTTCTACCATGTGTAACATATATTGGATTACTTGCCATCCAGAGGAAGAGGCTGGGGAAAGGAGGGAAAATTGGAACACAAAGTTTTGCAAGTGTTAATGTTGAAAAATTATCCATGCATATGTTTTGAAAATAAAAATCTTTAATTTAAAAAATTATAGAACCAAACAAAAAACAAAACAAAACAAAAAACTTAGCATTTTTTTTTTCAAAAGAGGGTATTTCCCTTTTTTCCTCCCAAATAAAAGTAAACCAAACATCTCACATGGGAAAAGTCCCAAGTTAATTCCGGGAACAGTTCTAATTCTTTAACAAAGCAATAGGCAAACATTTGGTCCAAGGCAATTTAGTCTCTAACATCAATTTAGTAATTGATTTCTTAAAATTTTGATTTATTCTTTTCACTTTCTCCTAAAAGACAGATGCCCAGATGTATGGAATTGCCACTCAATTTGCAATCCTTGTTCAATATTTCTTATAAAACCTTAGAAGTAATATATGTTCCTTTATCAGAATCAATAATCTCTACCAATTCAAACTTAGGTACAATTTGTTCCAGTGTTATTCCACTAATCCTTCTTAAAGCAGCAGAATCCAAGAGAAAGCTTCTATCCATCCCCACTGGTGTTATTTCATTAAAACCTAAGCTGAATATTTTGGAGCCAGTATCTCTCCCTTTAGAGGGACACCTTCTCATTTATCTCTAGACATATTACACACCTTTCAGATACAATTTGTTCTGCAATTACACATATCATAATACACCAAATTTTCTTGCTTTTACTTCTTTGTTAAAGGGAAAAAGCAAGACAAACCTTAAGATCCAGAATATAGGTAATATCGAAATAACTTTGAACCAAATTTCACAAAATTTATACCACATATCCAGCTGGGCTGACAAAATGTTAAAACACAGCTCATACAATTTTTACAAATTTTCCATAGTACAATTTAGGAATTTAGAATCCTAATGGACTCGAACCACCTAGAATTTCCCAATATCAAAGGGAAATAAGACTCTTTTATGGACTTTGACTGCCTAAATTCTCCCAATCCCAATCACCCAGGCAGCTCACCTGTTCTTGATAAAGGAAAATCCTTTTATGGATTTAACTACTTAGAGTCTCTCTCCCCCCACCCACCTCTTACAGGTTCTTGCTTATCTGGGCTGTACTACACAACTTACCTGACTGATTTCAAATTTTTCTCAGCTGGCTTATCTCCTGGGCCAAATTAATCTTCTGCCTTTGCTAACCCAATTCCATTTTTGCTTTCTCCAAGGGTCTTTCTGTGATAGTTTACCCAGTCAGAGCAGAAGTTCCTGAACCTAGTCCAAGTACCCAGGGAATTCTCCACTGGGTGCCTGACCAAGGATTCAGTATGGAAGAGACCCCTCAAGAACAGGAAATATCCCAGAACAAGTCCCCAAATTTAGACAGCCCAAATTAAAATCAGAGACTCTAAGAGTAAAAAAAAGCAAAAAGGGATTTATTATGATCTTCCAAGAAAGGGCATTTCCTAACCAATAGCGTGTCAGTTAAAGAAGTGCAAAGAATAAACTGCAAAACACAAGATTAAATAGAACAAAAGCACCCCCCCACCATCTTTTCTCCCGATGTCTGGAAGAATCGAGGTTCATATTCTAAATATAGAAATCTATCCCAGAAACAAAAGAATAAAGTGCCTTTAAAAGAAGTACTTAAATGCTAATTGAGTGGTGGTAGAAAACAGGAGGAGAAAGTTCATTCAAGACAATGGAACACCTGCAGCTTTTTAGCTATAACTCAACTTGTTGCAAAGTTTCAAATCATAATTAGGACATAATTTAAGGCCATATGCCCATGAGCGGGTCTTTACTCACTTTATCCTTTACACATGGGACTCTGTCCAGTCGGCCAGTGAATGTACATACAACTTCTATTCATAGCAAGGAAATTAGATAGTAGGGTTGCAAGACTGCTGAAAGATGAGTTTTCGGGATAAAAGCGTTCGGAGGCTCAGTTTCTCCTTTCTGCTGATAAACACAGCAATACAAAGGACTGTAGGACATCAGGGAGGATGATGTTTATTTTGACAAGAACTCATTATTGGGCAACAACATCCCCACAAACCACAACAGCTAAAGGTAATGGCAAATATGAAGAATTCAGAGAAACACAGGGAGTTTCATATAAATTGATGTATCAAAAGCAGCAGAACCATATATCCAATAACTGCAATAATGTAAAGGAACAAGTGAAAACCAGTAATGGTCTTAAATAATGAAAAATATATCCTGTTTCTTAGCAAAGATGGGGGAGACCACATTAGAATATTATATATTTTGTCAGACACAGTTACTGTATTATGCATTTCTGCTTAGTTTTTTTTTTTTTTATTAAAGTTTGAATTCTTGGATAATGTGTGGAACAGTGTGTTTTGAAAAGTTAGCTTACTATAAAAAGAAATGGCATAAAAGACGTTTTGAAAAACCTCATCATTCATTAATATTCATCCTCATTGGGATTTGGGGAAATTCATGAAATATCCTGACATCCTTTTCCTTACATTTTTCTTCTCTGCTGATAGAATCTCTCTGAGGTCCTTCAGGCCACTAATTACATTGTTCAAGAGACCTTTCCCAATCTTCTTCCCTACTCAAGAATTATCTTGTACTGATTGTGTATATGTATATTTACCATTATTAACATAGATGTGTATAATAGCATTTACATAACTCTTTAAAGTTTGCAAAGTGCTTTACATGTATTATCTCATATGATATCACAATCCAGTAAGCTTGGTGCTATTGTCCCATTGTTTAGAGGAGGAAACTGAGGCAGGTAGTATCCATGGCAGAATCTGAACTTATGGTTTCCTTTTTTGTTTTGGGAGGCTTTATTGATTTTTAAATATTTTTATTTTCCCCCACTTTCATCTAAAACAATTTTTACATTTATTTTTAAAACTTTGAATTCCAGATTTTCTCTTATTCCCTCCCCTAACTCCCATTAACCTGTGAAGTTATGCAAAACATTTCTATAAAAGCCTCAAAAAATAAAAAAATAAATAAAATAAACTCTTAAAATAAAGTAGAAAAAAAGAGAGAGAGAATGTGTTTCAATTTGTACTCAGACACAACATTTTCTCCGGGTATGGATAGGATTTTTCATCATCAATCCTTCAGGGTAATTGTGGATCATTTTATTGGTGAGAATAACTGTCATTTACAGCTGATCATCCCACGACATTGCTATTACTTTGTACACAGTACATTTCACTTTGCTTGTGAACTCATGTCTTCCTGACTAAAAGTTTAAAACAATGCACTACCTACATCAACTAGCTATTTTAGGTTGTCTTTTGATGGAAGGTAAGCTCCTTGAGAGCAGAGACTGTGTAATATATTACCTTTTTATGCCTGAATATAGCACTTAATAGAGGTGTAAGCCATAAATCGGCTTATGGATTAATATTAAAGTGCTCAGGCTTTGTGAACTGACAGTAATGTAAAATGAAAACCAATGATGATCCTGAATAATGAAAAATATAGAGATATGGGAGACCATATCAGAATATTGGGATATTTTGTTAGAGTCACTGGATTGTACATTTCTGCTTAGCTGTTTTTCTTTGTTAAACACACAAGGGACTAAATTCTGCTTTGACCTTATATTTCATCAAATATTAGTTAATAGCAGGATTTGTTCATGATCTTTTACCAATTAGCCAATTATTTGTTGCACCAACTCTCATAGACAAATCAGCACAATTGATAGTGTCATAGAAATAAGAAACATGATCTTGGGCAAACTTTGAGAGACAGTGAAGGATAAAATGGCCTGGAGTTCATAGGGTCATGAAGAATATGACAGGACTAAACAACAACAAAAATCCTGTTCTTAATTATGGATAATTTGATTGGGTTAATTTCTAATATTTTCTCTGCCCTGCTTTGACCCAACCTTCCAAACCCTCTTACTTTGAAACAGAAGCAAAGCTGGGAACGTGGCCCAGAGGAAATGAACAGAATGGAACGTTGGGGATTGGTCAAAAAACTGAAGGAATGACAGTTTAGTTTTCTTTTAACCTAGAGCAGATGCCCCAATGTTTTTTTATAATAGCTATCAATAAAACATTTTGAAAATAATGTATGTAGGTCTACTTATTTATAATTTATATAGCTATGCTACTCTACTACTAATTGTGAACATTAAAAAAAACTTGCATAAAAAAGACATTTCTTAAGGATGAGAGAAAAATGAAATAATATTTGAACTGCTGAAGTTTATTAATTGAAAGAGGGTGACATGATCATATCTGCACTAAAGAAAATCATTTTGGCAGCTGAGTAAAGGATGAATTGTAATAGGATGAACTCAAGGCAAGAAAGGGGATGAGAGGCTAAATTAGGGTGACAACTCAAGGGAATAAACGCAAGAAATGCTGTGGAAATATAAATGAAAAAGCTTCAGCACAATTGATATGTGGGGTGAGGGAGAATGAGATCTAAAATGAAAGACAGTGTTTGTGGATGATTGGAACAATAAGGGTGCCCTGAATTGTGAGTTTGGAAGGAAAATTAATTAAGGCTAGTGGTAAATATCACACCACATCCATGCCTTCACTGCCCAAAATCAAGATGCTTGTCCTTCCAGGAGGCATCTGAATCTATGAGATGATTCAGGGAATAAGCAGTGGAATTTTATCCTCATCTCCTCCTGCCTTCTTTGCACATTGCTCACAGATAAACATGATTTCATAGGATTGTTTCACATCAAGTCAGTTCTCAACTGTCACTTCCAATGACCAATGTAACTTTTGCTGTCCCAACAGTCTTTCTGTACTTTTCCCTCAGTGAAACTAAGACCTTATATAGTTTCCATGACAGCTGCATTTGAAGTAGATTGGAAATGCACCCATTTATATACCCCTCTGGAGGGCAGGAATATTTTTACTAATTCAGTTTTTCTTGAATGTAGTGTACTAGAGGGAAGGAGGATGAGATGAAGTGGAGTTGATTGAAACCAGAAGCACTGAATACTAGGCTAAGGAATGTTCTATCTGGTAGGCAATAGAAAATCCTTGAAGATTTTTTAGAAGAATAATAAGATCATCAGAGTTAAGCTTTTGGAAAAAATGTGTGAACCTATTTCGACTCATTCAATGTTCATTGGAATTGGACAAAAGTTTATCCAACATTAATCTTTATAATAAACTATCATATACTTGACTGGTTTTCTCATCTTTAGATTTTTTAAACCCTTAATCCCATTAACCTTGATCTTCACACTTATATTTATACAAACCCTTTTTAGTCAAATGTGTAAAATTCCATCAATTTGGAATTTCCCTACACTGAAGCAGTTTGCAACCCATCCATGCCTCCCAATAGTGAAGATAATAATGAAGCACTATGGTTGTCCACCTGCCATTCCTTTAGTATATTTTTGACTCCTTTTCTTCAGAGTTCCTACAACTTACTCATACTCTCATAATATGCCTTTCATTGTCCTATATGTGAATATAATCCTTAATGATTTGGAGGCAGTGGTCTTCCATCCCTCACTGATAGAAAGCAGTATATACTACTTTTTAGTATACTAGTACTAGATACTAGTAAATATGATAGCATTTCATATTTATACTAGTAAATATGTAGTAAATACTAGTAAAATGATAATCATGTAGTAGTAAATGATAGCATTATCTAGTAATGCTAGTAATTACTAGTAAATTGATAGTATTAAAAAAAAATGGGCCTTAACTGTCATGAGACACTTTGGACCAGTAAGAGTTTTGAAATCTTCTTTGAGCAATCTAACAATTACTTCATAGCCTCTCAAAAACAAATAGACACTAAATCAAACACAGAATACTCAAAAGGCTTTCATTAAGGTGAGAAGATTCCATTCCATATCTTTCTTATACATTACCACTAGAATATCTGAGCACTTATCTGTTATTTAAAATAGCAATATAATACTGTTGATTCATATTTACATTTAAGATACATACGTTTCTCTTGAGTGATTCTCATTTGTCCTATTTTATTTCCAAAATCAGGATTATACTGTTAACTCTTGCATATGCAGTTTCTTATGTGTGTTTTTCCATTGTTGACTTACATGCAGCTCTTTTGTTCCTCCCTGAGTTTATGTCTTCAGTAGGTTGTTACCCAAACAAATTCCAGTGTTATTTATTTTTAACTGAACTATTTTTCAATTTAACAAAGAATATTTAAGTAAACAAAACTATGTTGTTCCTCATGGCATCAAAAACACAAAACATTCTGGTCAGTTTTGAGCTAAGTATTTGCAGATATTCAAATGTCATGAACTGTTTAGTTAATCTTGATGGAAGCATGTTGCCAACACCAAAGGAAAACTACAAGTGACTTCAATTATTCAGGGAACTATGATTCCAAATTATTTCTTCCTCCTCCTTAGAGCTTCCTTAGCCAGAAAAAAAAAATTAATGACAAGCCAGTATACCTACCATGTTTAAATTCAAAATAAATTTTTATCAGCAAATTTGACATAGTTTAATATTTCAAATTCTATGAAAAGCCAATTAATCAAAAAAATAGAGAAATATCTTCAAAAATCAATTATGACAGTCTTATAAGACAGCCAAAAGTCAGTGGTTATATGATGAGACTTTCTGCAAAAGCTTACAAAATCAAATATTTTATGATCATTTGATCATTAATCAGGAACTTGCGTTTTAATTTTAAAAGTGTTAATAGAATGTAATGGTGATGATTAGGACCAGGTAGGCCTTTGTGGAAAATAGACCTTACCACAGATGTGAGCCTCAAGGACTGAGACTACATCCATACTGACTGGTCATTCACAGATAGGAGAATGGGCAGAGGAGCTGCTGGCCAGGGATCTGTAAGAATGAGTTGTTTTACAATTCACCTTTATCAAACCACTTCTATTTTTCTCCTCATTTTTCCTTCCTTTGGACTTCTCTCTGTTAGCTGGAGTGAAAAGAGGTCAAAGAAAAGGGGAAGGGATTTCTTCTCTCACCTTAAATAGGAGCAGAAAATGACAACTTTGCCAGTAGCTGAGGTTGAACTGGGGGTGGAGGCCAAGAAAGGTAGTCTCTAGACCTGAATCCAATTCCTGGCTATATTTCATCTTTTTTTCCTGAGCAAAGGTTAGAGATGAACTATCCTGAATATGACAGTTTCCATTGTTGGAGTTGTTGCTTCTTGTATAATTTTGAGTTCAAGGATCAGCCTCCCAGAGTGAGACTTCCTTAATAGCATATTTCTCTATACAGTATTTCTCTCTCTCTCTCTCTCTCTCTCTCTCTCTCTATATATATATATATATATATATATAGAGAGAGAGAGAGAGAGAGAGTAAACCTGCTAGCAATGCAGCTAGGAGCATTAAAGTGATGCCATGAGGAGCCATTTGCCACCCCTACATGATATTTCTGTGTTAATAAGGAGTCATTTCCCCCAGGATAAATGGAGAGTGTTTATTTAGCAATTCCTCAAAGGTTTTTAACCTGTGAGCCAAATCTAATAGGCTTTTTTTAGTGTTGTATTTTCTGTATTTATTCATGGGTACTTGTGTCCTTTTGGTCTTGTATATTTCCCTTGGCTGTTAAATAAAAGTTGTTACCATATCTGATCCACATACTATACATTTTGCAGGAGAAAACCCAAGTATACACCTTTTGGAAGGCTTAGAAATCATACTTAAATTTTCATGGAGAAATAAAGGTTAAGGTATACTAGTCCCAAGAGAGAAACTAATTCATGGGGTTAACTGCACAGGATATGACTTAGGGCTAGATGTTCCCAGAGTCCTTCAAGAGATAAGTCTAAGGTATAAGTGATAAGAATATTTTACACATTTTGCGCACTACACGTCAAAAGTTTCTCCATTAGTTTTGGACTCCATTTCATTGATATATAACCAAAAGTCAAGTGGCGTCACTTGGCCCCTCTAGAAGAATGACAGGATTTAAATCTGGAAGAAACCTTAATAATGGAGTCCAACTTGCTTTTACAAGTGAGATAAGTAAGTTTAAACAAGGAAATGAATTCTCCTAGAGATACACAGATGTTTATGTACAAAAACAGGATTTGGAACCAGGTTCTCTGGCCCAGACTTGGTGCTATTTTCATTATCCCACACTACCTCTGTTGGAGAAAAACTTCAGAAGGCACAAAGTATGCAAGATTAAACTATAAAATGAAGTCAGGAGAGTTGAAAGATTTTAGACTGTGGAAGAAGGGATGACTTAAGTTTTAGTCTTGTTGAAAATAGAATAGTACAAATGTCCCAGAAATTCAAAGATGTTAAGCTTTAATAGAAGGAAGCACTTGATTTCAGTGAGTGTTGTTAGCGAGACAAGCTCAGTTAACTAAAGTTACCTTTAAAAAATAGATTAGTCTTTTTTTTTTTCCAGAGATGGGGCAGGGTTGAGGTTGAATCTGTGTCAATTTTGCCAGGAGGCACTTTGGATTTTATAATCCCTTAAAGTCTCTTTTCATATCATGAACTATACTGTGGGAAGAAATAATGAGTATACAGTTTCTAGAAAATAAGTTTGCTTTTGAAAAGCAACAAGAAAAATCAAGTATAAAGGAAAAGAATAAACAAACATCTGTAGAATGTCTCTGATGTGTCAGGTACTGTGCTAAGCAATTTTTAACAAATATCTCATTTGATCTTCACAATGACACTGGAAGGTAGGCTACTATTATTCTCATTTTACAGTTAAGGAAACTGAGATGATCAGAGGTTGAATGACTTGTCCAATATCACACAACTAGTAAGTATATGAGCTTGGATTTGAATTCAGGCCTTCCTGAATCCATCCTTACCATTCCATCCACTATATCACCAGCTGCATCTGTTATAATACAATACTATCCATAAAAAAATTATTTAGGTAATGGTGCATAATCACAGGCATGGCAAATTTGTTCTTTCTTTTTTTTAATTTAGGATTATTCATGTTTTCCAAGAATTACAGCTGTGAAAATTCTATGAGGAAAATATAGCTATTAGAACTGTACAGATACACTTAATAACATCCACTTATTATATTTGTAGTTTCTCAATTTAAATATGTAATTTAAATATATGTATTCATACGTATATATTTACATACTAGAAAATTACAATATATACAAACCAAATGGGAAAAGAAAGGCATTTTAAAAGACCTTAGATGTTCTTCAATATCTCCATCCTATTAAAAATGGTACTACTATATACAGTATACAAGTTTAAAAAATGAATTCCATAAGCAAAATGTTTTCTTTGGTTTAGCAAAATGATCCCAAAAGGGAAAACTACTCTTGTTAGTACTATAGTTAAGCATTCCTAAACTGGGACTTTCTTGTGTCAGCTGATTATTGCAGGGGAAGGGAGAGAAATACATAGCTGATTTTCTTTACTCTTGAATTGGCACTTGAAACAGCTCTGTGAACATGTAGGATCACTGGAGGAGTGAGTGCAAAGTAAAAGTAAGTAGTCCTGCCAAGTGAGAGAGGTAAATCTCCATTCTCACACCCCATTGGTGGGAAATACATGTATTTATGTAGTTCTAATGTTGGTCTTCAATGATATCTATGATCCTGCTGATCCTTCATTTGGTAGGGGCAGTGGTAGGGGAAAGAGAATGGAATCCTTGTGGACTCATTTACTTAAAATTCTCTTATTTTACTAAGCTCCTGTTTTACTTTCAAATTTTAAAACAAGAAAAAATTACATTCATCCCTCAAATGTCTTAATAAAGAATTATTGACTCGTTGCTGATCATAATAATCAACATTTGCATAATTGAGCTTCCTTTTAAATTTGCTATAGTCTTTTCCTTTGATTTTCTAATGAGGACATTCATAGACATGGCTAAAATATTTCAAAGCTCCAGAATCAGTTTCTTGAGCTAATGAAATTTATTTTTAAATGATGAATAAATGCCATGTTTCCATGTGCTTTTTTACTTTGAGAACAAGAAGAAATAGATCAGAGGACAGGAAGCAAAGGGAATAATAATAATAAGATGCAGTATTTTCCCATTGTCCAAGGGAAGATGTTGCTTCCCTGCGCATTGTAACTGCATTTAAGCAGTTATTTTGTTTCCCATAAAGATGGTTTTTTTGAAGGTATCAAGGCTAATCCCAGAAGAATAAAAGTACCTTCTTCTTTAGGGGTTTACTTTACAGGATCTGTAACTTCAATGACCATCTAACCCATTTCTCTCATTTTATGGATGAAAAAAGTGAGGGTAAGAAAAAATAGGTGGCTTGTCATGGGTAGTAAGTAGAAAATAGAAGATTTGAACCCAGGTCCTCATAGTCAAAACTCATCACTCTTTCCACTGTCTCACTTTGATAACTACATTATGCTGAAGCTGGCACGAGTGGTATTTCGCCAAAAGTAGAAAAGTCCAAAATCTTCAAATCTTCACATTTCCCAGCATCTGTGTTTGACATATGGAATTAGTTTGAATTGTCACGTCAGACATTAGGGACAAGCAGAATTTTTATACTGCCAGCCTCTTTTATTTGCTCATAACCAAATAATAGTTCCAAAGAGCTCTATGATAATCATTTCTAAGGAGGTGCAAGGATGGCTGCAGGATGACTTGAGATGACAGTTATTTCTTCCTTTTCCTTGTTTCCTCCCGCAACAAGATGGCTCAGCTGGCTTTCAAATATGTTTTATTTTTGAAGGAATCTTAGGAAAGGAATATGGGAAGGCAAGTAGAAGGCAAAAGAAACTGTGCTTCTTCCCCAAAAGTGGTTTGGGGTAACCTTCAACATTTGAGAAAAGTGAAGGATATTGTTGATAGATAGCTATCATGGATAGCTAGCGGCTTGGAATTCATTGGAATTCAAACACGCTCCCAAAGAACCCTGAATCCACGGGAGAGGGGTCCTCTTCCCCTGCCAAGCTTTACAAAATATATTCACATGAAATGGCTTCATACTTCTGGAGGGCATCAGGGTGAATGACTGTTCCTTTTGTGCCTCTTCTGTGGTGTATGGGAAGCAGAAAACTCTTTTTACTTCCTTCAGAAGTCCTTATCCCAACCTGACATTTCGTCTGGGGGTATTCCCTTCTCAGGGGGATAGTTGTCAAAGTAGCTGTGATCTATGGGTCCATTGAGCTAACAGGAAAACAACAAAAGCAAATGTAAACAATTCCAGTGTCCCAAATGCGTGGTTCTTGAACAGTTGAAAAAATGATTTTTATGCTAGCATAACTTCCCTTTTTCTAACTAAAAAAAGAGAGTACTTCCAACAAATATTTGAATCATTAATTCAAATTTACATAACACAAAACTTATAAAATAATTTTTCTGGCCAGATTTTACTGGCTAATAATTTCACTGTGATTTCACTAGGGTAGAGAAACTAAGATGGCAAAACTTCTACCAGAGCAAACTGATCCTTAAAATCAGAAGGCTGCCTAGACACAAGGAGGAGGCCCAGAAACAGGAATTAATCTCAATTCTTATTGACTCTGAGGCTGCTTTCTTTCCTCTTTTTTTAAATTAATACCACAAATTGTTTCATATTCTGTAATTCCAAAGGATCTTTTGTTATGATGGGAAAAGATGGAATGTTTAAAAAAAACCTATTCAAACCCATCCTTTCTATACCTCTATATCCCTCACCCCACAATGATCAAAAGACACTCAAAGAGTATTCAACAAACTAGGTGCCCAAAGAATTTCTTTTTTGATTCTTGAATAGAAATTTAAAATTATAGGTTCTGAACCTATTTCTAGAGCACAGATTAGAACTGCTAGGCAAAGTTAACTGCCTCAGATCCTTCTCTATCTCACAAAGCTTTCCATATATTCTTAACTTTGAGTCCATGAATTTTTTTAAAAATTTATATTTTAATAATTATATTTTAAGATAATTTGTTTCTTTTGTGATCCTTTGAATTTTTATTGGGTGCATTTAAAAATGTTATTCTGAGAAAAGGTCTCTAAGATTCCCCAGGCCACCAAATTACCTGGGTCCACAACACAAAAAAGATGAAAAATCCTATTCTTGAAACAATATTTTTCAAATTCCATTCTATGGAATCTTGTTGATCTATGAGATAAGGGGAGGGTTTCTGTGAGAAAGTCTGAATGCTAGTTTTTTCCCCCTAAAACACTAAGTATGAAATTGTGTGCTGTAAAAATGTTATTTATAACATTTTGTTATGAAAATAAAATTTATATTCATTTCCTGCTATATTCCCATAGTTGCTTAATATCCAATTTATCCTAGATCTGTCTTTACCCTCTTTTTTCATATCCTCAGGCTGTGTATCAACCTTTCTCTATAAGTTTTATACCAAAAAATGTTCTATACCCAAATCAGTTTGAAAAATGCTGCTGTAACATCAGCCTTCCCCTTCTCTATATCCTAAGCAAAGCAGAATCTCCATCTTAGTACTTCAGAATAAAAGAGCATTTTTATGATCCCTTAAAGCAGGAAGACCATCCCACACTCCACTATTTTCATTTTTTTTTAATCTGACAATCTATGAAAACAGTTCCTATGGAAACAAGAGAGTAGATTCAGTACCTCTCTTTTTAAAGGTGATGACAAGCTTCTTGCCTTCAGTCCCTCCCAGTTAAAACCATTCAGCCACCTCAAAAGAAATAGGAGAAAACAAGTTTACTATTATGATAAATTCATCATTAGAATATAAAATTGTTTCTTCAGTTCAAGTGATTTTTGCCCTGTTTTAAACATGACTGATTTTATATCAAGGTACTCTCTAAGTAAATGATCATTGGGTGATATGAACAGATGATATAGAGCTGAAATGCCCCCTGTAAGCTAGGGTCTTGTTTTGTCCTTAGTAGAATCCCTCAGTAAATCCACTGGCACCAATAGAACAGTTTTCCAATAGCAGACCATGTTCTTATACACAGTCCTACAGAACTGATTCCCATTTGAACTCATTCTGCCCTTTGACATTCATTTTTAATTCTACTTCTTAATGTAACTTCTTAACAAATGAATTCCAGAAGGAGAAAAAAAGGAGGAGGAAGAGATGGTAGTTAGGGAGATAAATTTTGTTAAATCAGAAGGTCTAACTCCTTTTCCTAATATCTACTATTCATTTAATAGTAAAAAAAAAAAAAAGAGTTTATTTTACATGTTACAATTTATTCAAATACCCATAAGTGATGGAGGCAAAAAGAAATTTTGAAAGTCAGAATTCTGTTAAGCAAAATGAAACCACCACAACAGAATTACAATCTAATTTAGAGTATGTATCAAAGGTTTAGGAGACCAATTTGAGTATTATATCATTTGACTAAATTCGTCACTTATCTGATTATGGTAGGTTATTACTTAAGGAAAGAATCAATATTTTGAGGTTCTATAGTAGCTTTGTAAGACTTTCCCTTTATGATACCCATATCATGGGAATAATATAATGTACCATATAGATACAATTTAAAGCTTTATGTGCTGAGGTCCTTCAAAGAAAATCTTAAAGTATATAAACTATAATAGCCAAAACAATACAAATTTTTAAAACAATTAAAAATACATTTTAGCAATTGATTTAGCTGACCTCCTTGTTTACTGACATTTGAAAAATCAGATCTTCCAAAAAACAGAAACAAATTAACTTTCCCACTAGACATCAATCCTTTCCTAGAACTGAAGAATTAATTATTTAGGGGCTTTTGACTCAATTGGAAAGTCATTAAAAAAAAAAACAACAACAAATGTTACCATTCATTTGTTTTTCTCGGCAAAAAGGAATATCATGGTACCTGTGCCTCTTGATATCATTGATTCCATTCTTCAGGTTTCCCAATCTTTCTGTAGGATTTTGCCTTTTAAAAAAAGGGTTTGCAAGAGTTTATAACAATTTCATTCAGTAAAGGATTAATGCCAACTTTCCTCCTTTTACTCATATGTTTATGTGTCTTTATAGCAGAAACATTGAGTATGCCACAATAAGACATATTAAATAATTTTTCTTGTATGACTTCTTTTAGTTATCAAGATTTAGTGAAAATTAAAAAAGAATTATAGAAATTTTCCATCTTAAGAGTTAAGGGAAGGATTTTCTAGGGGAAAGAGTCTGTAAAATGTAAAAATGTAATGGGATATAAAAATAAAGCAAAAAGTTTGGTTGATTAAGTGCAATAGTAGATTAAGTGCATGTAGTCCCATAAGACTTTTAAAACATTGCTTCATAGTTAAAATAACATGAATATAAATCACTTACTGCCTTATTAACCTAGAGTTCAGAATTCTCTCTTGCTCTGGAACAAGAAAGATATTTCTGTAAATTAACCCTGACTGATAAAGAAACTTGTGAGAACTATAACTTTACAAACAGTCTGAGGGCATCTCACAATCCTAGACCTATATAACTGATAAAGTAAAATGTGGCACCTTCTTCTGTAATTACATAGTTTAGATATTGACCGAAAATAATTGGGTTTTGCTCCAGACATAATTTTATCTATGTAGGGAAATATTTACAATGTTAGTCACTGTGGGACTGAGAGCTTTCATAACCTGCCCATGGTCACATAGGAAGCATGCATTGGAGGGGATCTTTAGCCTAGGTAAATATGACTCCAAGGTTGCTGCTAGCTTCCCCATTAGAATATGCTGCTTCTCCGGGAATCAGAAAGACATGTAAAATTCACCAAATGGTTTATGTTATAGAGAAAAGAATGTGGAGACCTGACTTCTCATGAACAAGGGGCCATTTCAGTTATATGCTGCTGTCTTCAGTTATGCTACCTGCAAAGTCGGCGAATCAAATCTTCAGGGCGTCGTGTCACCTTCTTGGGAAAATCTATTTTCTCAATTCCCTTGAGAATCAAATTATAAGTCATCATTTGGTCAATGCCAGAAAATGGAGGGCTAGAGAAATGTAAGAATAGAACACAATTTTAACATTCACAATTAAAAAAAAATTCCAAGGACCACTCTATGAAAGATGAGACAGAAAAAAAAAGTCCTAAGCTTTAATTATAAAAATTGTTTTTAGGTTTATACCTTGGTTATACAACTAAATATTTTGGTTATTGTTTAGTTTTATATAGTTCCTGATATATAGTTCATTGGATATTTTGTCTAATGAAGATGCGTTAAACCTTTTACCTGTGACCCCTGTTGACTAAAATGAGAGCATAGTTTGGCCAAATGGTGTCAAAATGAAATAGAAAGGGAGCCACTAATCCATCCAAAAAGATCCCTGCAGGCCTATCCAGTTTTAAATTCAATGTATTCTATGTTTTATTACATTTTTAGATATTTTTGTTAAATATTTCTAAATTACATCATTTTTATTGGGGGGAGGAGAGTTGTTTGTTCTTTGCGGGGTTTTGATGAGGTATTCAGGGTTTAAGGGACTTACCTAGCTATGTTACCCAGGTCCCACAGCTATTGTGAAGTGTCTGAGGCTGAATTTGAATTCTTCCTCACTCTATGGCTGGTACTCTACCCACTTCATCTCCTAGCTCCCTCTTAAATTATATATTAATCCGGATTGCACTGCTTTTGGGAGTGTTGTCCTAACTGAAAGTTTGACACCTTTGCATTAGAGTGTAGAATCCTTTACAATCAAGTGTAGGTATGGTGCTATTTCTCATCGTTTCTGCCTTCAGCTCAGAGATTAGTTTTTGCAAATGCTTTCTGAATTGATATTTTCTTCCTTCTAAAACAGAAAGAGTTGCACTTATTAGAAAATATTACTTACATCAGTGGAAAGTAAAACATGATATGTTATTTATTTTATCCATGGCCAATGAATGAAATTAGACTTTTAAAAATCTTTAACACAAATCAAGTTCCTCTTCTAAAAAAGCCTTTGCTTTTAAAATAAATTTACTTTTAATCAAAGATAATGACATTTCCTTATGCATTATCCTTCCCAGAGGGCTATCTCCTATAGAATTGGTTCAATAAACTAAGTTAACATATTAAAAAGTTTGAAACTATACAAAGTGTTTTATGAGACCAAGCTTGGTAATTATAATTTCTAATTATTTTACTTTCACACTAATTCACACTAAACACTTTTTTCCTTTTAAAAATTCATTTTATTTTCAACTCCAAGTTGTCTTTCCAATCTTTCTTCCCAATTAAACAAGCAAGGAAAACAAAACTCATTACAACCATGTATAGTCAAGTAAAACAAATATCTAGATTAACCATGTCCAAACTTAAAAGTGTATGTATAAAATATATTACATTACATATATATATGCATATTTATGTGTGTGTATATAGAAAGAGACACATATAAATGCCTAAATTGGCACTGTCAATCTATTACACCTCTCTAGAGATGAGTAGCATGTTTCATCACAGATCTTCTGGAATTGAGATTGGTCACTATCTTGATCCTGTGATCAACACAATGTTCCTAAAACTTTCAAAACTTATGCAATCTTAAATATGTTATCTCAATACTTTAATTCTTTTTTTTTTTTAATGGCTATTTGCAGTAGTTTTCCTTGACCTGAGCACTTTAGCTTTGATTATAATATTCCTGGGAGTTTGGGGTTTATTTCAGGAGGTGGTTCTTTAAATTTCTACTTTGTCTTCTATATTTTTAATTTAAATTTCATTTCATTTTAATTTATTTTGTCCTCTAGTTCTCATAGTAGATTTTTAAATTTAAGTTTAAATTTAAATTTAAAATTTAAATCTTTAAAGAATTCTTAAAAGATGATTCTTAAATTATCTCTTCTCAGTCTATTTTCTAGGTCAGTTGCTTTTTAAAAGCTATGGGATATTTTTTCAGAAACACTGAAAAAAAAATTTTTTTTTGAAAACTATGTCTTAATGTTTCATGTAGCCATTAGCTTCTATTTGGCGAATTCTTTCTTGAGTAAAATTTATCTCTCTTATTGTTAATTTTCTTTTCATATCTTTCTTTCATAGGTCTCATTCTTTTCTCTTACGACTCTCATTTGATTTTCTAAATCATTTTTAGTTCTACTTTTTCTAAACTCTTACTTTATATTTTCCAGAAATTCTGTTTAGATTTGCTTTGTATACTTTGAGGCTTTGCTTGTGGACATTTTTAAGTCATTATCTTCTCTTGGGTTTTTATCTTGACTTTCCCTATTATTATGTTAGCTCTCTATAGTGAAATTCTTTTTTGTTTATTCATCCTTTCAGCCTTCTTCTTGACTCTGAATTACATGTTGGGGCAACTCTTTGTACACTGCTAACAGGAATGCCTGGGCTGAGCTTCTGTTCTCTTGCATCCTTCTGCTGCTTTCACATTTCAAGTTTTCACATATGTAAAACTTTCAGTTTCCCAAATGGATGTTATCTGGAGTGGTCTTTTCACCGTCCTCTTGTCATGAGCCTGCAAGTTTCTGAACTAGTTTTGTCCCTGATTGGAAGTTTCAGTAGAGTATTATTAGATTCAGCGTCTTGAAGATTTGGCAGGTTGAGAGGGAATGAACTAGAGAATCCTCTTTAGTTTGGTATTCTTGCCATGATTATTTCATTTCAGGTTTGGCTTGAGGCTAGTGTTTGCTCATGAACTTATTCATATCTAGGACTCATGATTGAGTTGATTTACTTTTTATTCTTCCTTGTAAAGTCTGTTCCACTGACCAATTTTTGTATTTTTTAACAAATGCCAAATAGTTTTGATGATAAAATAATGGGGTTGTGCCTGAACATGTGATTTTATTGATATTAGAAATAGGTAGATGATGGGAAAGTCACTTAATATCTTAGTGTTCAAGGCAGCTCACTAAGACTGTAATTTGCAAGAATGTTGACTTGCATTGGTAGAGGGAAGTTACTCATCTAGCTATCTGTAATACCAATAGGACTTGAACTCTGTTCTCTTTAGCTCTGATTATCACTGTCTACTCTTTATATAGAGCTTTGTAGTCTATGATCTGAAAATGCTTATTTCTTTCTATCATCTTCATTATTTCCTTTGATATTATAGATCTTTTATTCCTCCAAATAATTTTAATTATTAGTTTGTTTAGTGCTGTAAAACAATCATTAAACATATGGGCTCAATGCAGAGCACACCACTACTTAGTGCAGCCCAAACCAGATTAAAATATAATTGGGAAATATTTAACAAAATAAAAATACCATAAAACATACATAATGCTATGTGGTTTTCTAAGTCAATATGAAAACTGCAAAGTTTGGCATAAACATATCAAGGCTTTGTGGCCCTTGTTTCTATTTGAGTTTAATACCACAACTGTAAAATAGTGTTTTGTTAATTGTATTGGTATAACACTATACTGATAAATTAATTTTGGTAATAGTAGTATAACCATGAGCACTGAATATTTCTAGATTTAGTTAAGTTGTTTAGTTGTTCTTAAGGAACATTTTGTAATTATACAAGTAGTGAGTGTTCTTCATTAGATTGCTTGCTAGATATTTTGTTCATTTTCTACTTATGTTAATCCATTCAGTTTTTTTTCTTATTACAGTGTAGCACCCCACTCTGGCCTCGGGTTC
The DNA here is from genome assembly GCF_016432865.1 of Antechinus flavipes. NCBI lineage: Eukaryota > Metazoa > Chordata > Mammalia > Dasyuromorphia > Dasyuridae > Antechinus > Antechinus flavipes. Next base: position 159,688,208 of record NC_067403.1, on the reverse strand, counting down.
CCAAAACACATTCAAACCAGATTAGTTCCCAGAGGAATGACTGCTACCATACATTCCAGGGGTAACCCTACGAGTGACCATTTCTAAGACTGTAGTCCCGGAACCCAAATCAGTATAATTCATAGTAACATTCAATTATCTCCTAGAAAAGACATATACTCAAGAGGCATGGCAAGAATAATAGTTAGAACATATTGAACCCTACTCCCTAAAAAAAAAAAACCTACTCAACACACAGAGTCTGAGAGGGTAGAAAGTAGGCATAAGTTTAAAGTCTCAAAATACAACATTGGTATGGCAATGTATATGGGAACACAAATCATTAAGAATTGCAGAATTTCAGAGTCTTGAATGTCTTTTCTTTGTCTAAAGAGTGTCCTAAAAGTTCCTGCTGAATAGAGTGTTCATATCAGCGATGGAACAGTCACTCTGCTGTTAGGCTGGGCTGACAATCACGCAGAACAGATGAACGAGTGAATCAGCTGGGCTTGCTTCTCGAAGGATATGGTGTTTATTGGATATATTGGAATGGACCAGTTCCTCAGCTTCTGTGCTGGTTTGGAAATCATACATAAACAAGTTTACTCTGCCCAAAAACTGAACAAAATTGGGCAGCGCGTATTTGTACTCAAGACTAATTAGGTTTTTTTTTCAATTCTCAGGGATATATCGTGTCCTTCCACACAGTTCAGTATAACACATCTATTTCTTTTAGTTTTATTAATCTTTTTTGCGTCATTCTTGGATTGCCCATCCAAGTTACAAGATCCTTTTTTTGCTTAGTGACACTGAATGGCACTGGCATGCATGAGCCATGCTGTCCTACTACTTGCCAAATTACTTTTCTAGTCTGAAACAACCTTGTTTGCTTCAGAGTCTGAAATCTCTAAACTGTGCAAAGCTGTGCCTTTAGGACTTGCTATGAATTAACCTGGTTTCTGATCTGGCCAGAAACTCTGAGGGTCTCTTCCTCCCGGGCTCTTTGTGAAGGCAAAGTAAATCATCTTTTATCTTATTTTTACCTAATCTTTAACTACTCAGTGGGCATTGTCTCAGATAAACCAATACCTGAGAATGAGCTTAGCTATAAAAGGACAAGGTTCACCATTGGAACCTGGGCCATTGGCAGTTGTCCTGACTTATGTCTTGCCACTTGGACTCCAAATGATTTTGGAAGAAAGAGGGAAACTGATGATTTTGAACAGCTCTGTCTCATTTAAATCCAATTCACTTGTAGGCAACATCCTCCTGATGTCATTGGTCCTCCTCAAGAACAAAGGATAAACAACAAGAAGTCTACCTTTCTCCCATTTCTGATCTTGCCAATGCTCTGGTGCTTTGATCACATTTCTGAACCAGATGTCTGTCCCATGTTTCTTCTCTGAGGGAATATAGCTGGAGCTTTCCTGAGAAAAGTTTTCACATTTTCTTGTTGTACCACCAGAGTGAAACACAATTCGCCATAAAATATGGTGGACTAAGCCTCTGTGATCATATTCTTAGCATCACTATGCTCTGTGAGAGTCCTGATCACCACTTACCACGTACCTTCTGAAACTCCATTACTGCCAGGAATTTTAGAGGGTTCACATTCTTAGATAATTCACAGGAAAAAAAAAGGCATTGTGTAATTCTCCTGTTGCTTAGCAGGCACTGCACTTCTTTCCCAAGTTTTAATTTTATCTTATAAAATGCTCTCAATATCCTCTCAAGTTCCATAGTATTCTTCTATCCAGGAGTCCTCTAGATCACTCAAGTTCAATCTTTCAAAATCAGAGCTCAAAGAATGCAGTATTCATATTGTTCATATCAGATGTCTTTATACTTGTAATAGATGTAATAATGCAACAGTAATAATGTAATAATTTAACGTTCAAACAAGCAAGTCATCTTGTAAGAACTTGTCTAACTTGTAAAGGGAACACATCAGAAAAGAGCCAAAAGGAGGGAGGGAGGGGAAAAAAATTGGAACAGAAACGAGTGCAAAGGATAATGTTGTAAAAAAAAAAAAAATTACCCTGGCATGGATTCTGTCAATATAAAGTAATTATTAAATAAAAATTTTAAAAAAAAAGAAAAATGCTCATTTTTCTTTAGGGTATTTCTGTATAACTACAGAGTCCATGGAGAAGCTTTAGTAAATGAAACCATCCAAAAATGTCCCATAAAATATCCATACTATCTTTGAGATGACTCATTTTGCAGAGATTAACTCCCCAGATGAATGACTAGTCTGTCTAGCAACATGGGTGATCATTCCTACTACCATAGTTCCTGATTCAAAACCATCATGTTTGCAATTAACTATCAGCCAGTAGACACAATTAGTCTTTTTTTTTTAACTCATTTACTCAAATGGCAAAACAAAAACAGAAGTTACAGGCTATCTTTGCTAAAATCTGGAGTTCTCTGTCCCACAAAGATACAGCATGAAGGAAGAGGAGGAAGGAAGAGTGGACCCAAGCTGAAAATACCATAAAAATGAAGCATATCATGGCACAAATAATCAAAGCAAATCAAACTGTGTTTCTTCAGGGCCCAAGTAGTCTGGAGGTATCTGGAAAGTCGTCATTAAGTCCCCTTTGAAGTGAGGCACTGATGTTTGTGATAAATGTTGACCTCAACTGCTAATCTTATTTTATATAGCTCTACAGAAAACATGGATTCTCAGCAATGGTGGCTCAGCTGGACCTTCTCCTGGCATCACAGGGCTTGGTGCTTCTGGGAAAGAAGCTTCTGCATGGGATCCTCACAGGTAGTGTCAGGATGCACAGGTGGATCTGCTGGACTCTCTGAGCTTGCTCTTCAAAGGGCCTACAGCAGCTAGCCCTCCAGCTTCAATCTTGGAAGAAGGTTAAAATCTGTTTTTTCAGCTCAAACACTACTATGATCGTTCAGAAGTATAAAGATCTTTGGGCCAGTGTTGGAAAACACTCCTGCAATTCAGCTCAAGGTTCTTCCAAGAATGGGGTGGGAGAGGTATGTCCTGTCCTATCTAACAATTCTTAATAGTTCAGTTGGTCACCTCAGTGCAGCCAGGTTTATAATGACATGTCCCAGATTTCTGCTTGGTCTTAAGTGAAAGGCATGAGTAGAAATAAAAGAATTGAAATAATTTGTGGCCAGAGATAAGTTCATTGCCTTTTTAATGTACAAAAAAGTGCTTAGAGCCTCAGAATCCCTTCTAACTACTAGAATGTTTTCTTTATACCTGAAGAGGGCTCACACTTAAATATCATTCTCTTTCTTTTTCTCTCGGGCCTTTAACATTACTAAAGTCTAAACAGAATTCATTCTTTCCTTACATAGAAGTGCCCTTGTTTTTTTCTGGGAATATCTTTATGTCCCAATTCTGTACTAACATTGTTATACAATGTTAACATTGTATATATAGTTATTATATCCCCACTAGCTACTGGTCTCCTGGAATTCTTTAAGTAAACCATAATATTATCAGAAAATGGGAAAATATGTGTACTTTCTGTCTACCTTGATGCTTTTTTAACCCTTCTATAAATATGTCAAATGCTGGGATAAGTGGGCATCCTTATTTTGTCCTTCTATTTATTGGATAACCTTCTGGTATTTTTCCAGTTATCTCAGTCCCAAAAAACCCTATTCCTTTTTCTATCTGGGCCCTGTCCTTGAAGGACAATCTTCCACAAATATTCACAATATCCTTGAGAAAAGGGAAATTCTAAAGGATATTACATGTTAGCTCACATAACACATTGAGAACTCATTTGGCAAAAGTTGTTCACTTCTCTGGGTTTGTTGTGCCTTAAATTCCTCTTTCTTCTTATAAAGTCAATCTGCAAGAATCTCCCTCCTTGGTCAAAGCATTTTCCCATATCTTGATACTTCATTTCATGAGCTAGCTTTCTTTTCAGACCATACATAGCTGGTTCTCTTTTCTGCTGTTCAAGGTCAAACTTCTTAAAGCTACTGGAATGACTTTCCCTCAGTATCCAAGAGTATGTAGGAGCAGTGATTCTCCAAATATGCATTGTGGACCTGTGAAGTTCCCCTGAAGCCCTTTGTATGAAGTTAGAATAATTTCCATAATAATACTAAGAAATTATTTTCCTATTAAAATATTTCTCCTTTTCCAGCTATATATCTGTATGAAGCCAGATTTTCTGCAAACATTTCAACTAAAATGACATATTAGTCAAGATTGAAGATAGAAGTAAAACGGAGAATACATATACCGTCTATTCAGAGATTAAAGAAGTTTGTAAAAATGCAATGCCATTCCTCATTTTTTTGTTTTGGAAAATTAGTTAATTTTCACATACAAAAAACCAGTTTGATTCATTGAGTAAAATAAGCTAGTATTAAAGAGGGGGGGAGGAAAGAGAGATTATCACAAGCAAGAAAGAAGATAGTTACGATTTTACTGCTGTTAGTAAAAATGATGAGCTTCGACCTAGGGTCAAAGCACAGAGTGTGTCCTGGCACCATTACACTGATGATAGGATCAAAATGGATGCCAAGGGGTAGGAATATTCTTTCCCCTATCCTTTGTCTCTTTCTCCAGAGGAAGAGATGAATATATCGTAGATAATATGTACACTTTAAATTCCCCTTTCCCTCTTGTATTGGGAAGTGCTGATCTTCGTTCTGAATGTTTGTTCATTGTTTATTTATTAGACCAGTAAATGTCATGAAACTAATCATCATAAACCCAAGCAGCGTTCTACCTAAGGTCTGTCTATCTGACTGTTATCTATTTTACAGATATATTGATATGCATAGATATAGAGATAGAGAACTATTTCTATGCATATCAATATATCTGTAAAATATTATCAATATTGATATTAACATGGATTTTGATTTCTATTTAAATATAAACAGACAGATGAGTGTGTGTGTGTGTGAAAGTGGGATGTCTTGTTAAGAGATGAGACATTTTTGCCTAACTGGGGTTTGGAGCTAAAGAGCCGAAGGGGGAGGGGGCTGGTGTCACACACTGCACTCTGGCAAATAACTTAAGACCAGAACAATCCTGGTTTTTAAAAGGCCGTTTTTTAAAGCTCCCAAAGCTCAAGAACACTTTCATCTCCCTTTTCCCAGAGGCACTTGCTTGCTCCGCAGAGCTTGAAAAGAGAGGCACACACCCATGCAAGAAGGAGGAGAGTTGTTTGGAAAGGGAAATTCCCTGACCCGAAGCCCCCGACAGGCGTGACTCTAGGGAAGCCCACCCCGGCCTGCAGAGGGGGAAGCCCTGCCCCAGCATCAGACACAGAAGCTCCAGGTACTAGTGCGCCTTGACTGCAGCACCACCTGGTGGCCGATGCATAGAATACCTGTCCCTCTCCTTTCATTTAGAAGAGCATCTTTAATATGGTCACTTTTAAATGGACTGAATACAATGGCACTTACTTGCCGGTCAGCAGTTCATAGACTAGTATTCCTAAGGACCAAAAATCCACACTGAAGTCGTGCCCTTTGTTGAGAATGACTTCGGGAGCCACATACTCCGGGGTCCCGCAGAAGGTCCACGTTTTCTGTCCAGATCCAATCTTCTTTGCAAATCCAAAATCCACCTGGCAAAGAATGTAGGGATTTGTCAACATCTCTAGAGGCTGGGCCTGACAAGCTGGAGCTACTGGTCTTCCAGGGACCTGAAGAGGCAATAGTCTATGTCTGTCCCTTTTAATGGAACTTTCTTCTTCCTCTTGCTTCGGGTTTCCCACACTTGACACTGCCCACTTGTGTACCTTGGTAGCCCACACTTACCTCCTAGACCTCAAGTCCCGCCTTCTCAGGAAGTTACCCCGGAGCCCCCCAAAGCCATGGATCTGCCTTCTGTCTATCCGCCGAGGAGCTGAACCTTCCCAGGGCCTAGGCAAGGATTTCTATCATGGCTCTAGAGTAGGCCTCCTGAGGAGCCCTTCTGGCAGAATAGAAATCGGGCAAAGAACCTTGATCTGAAATACTGTGCTTTATCATCAGAATGTTTTGATAACTAATTTCCTTGGAATGGGGGGCTTCCCGTGAGGAAACCCCATTTACCAATATAGTTTGTCATTCATTTTGCAGAGGAGAATCTTCTTGGGGTTACCTGGAGGTACTGAGAATTATGGTCACACAGACAATATGGTTCCTAAACAGAACTTGAGATTAACTCTCCCTCTAACCTCTCCTACAGAAGTGTCAAAAATAGCCCACAATGCTCCCAATGCGGTCACAAACAAAATAAAAGGTAATTTAGCAAAATAAATGGCAGTGCAATAGAACATAGATAATGTTAATGTGATTTTCTAAGTCTAAGTTAATATGTGGACTGAAGGGATCCTTAAGTTCAGTTCTATTTGAATCTGATGATACTTTCTATACTGCACAAAGATTGGATGAATTAAAAGGCCCCTTCCCTTACTCACCCTCACCACCAGACATATGTGGGTTTCCAAAGACAAAGGCATTTGATTTCTTGATAATATTGCAATGGTCTTAACCAAAAATAAAGAAAATAATGCCAGGTTTTGCATTTAGTAGCTAGCCTCCAAATTAGGAACTAAACTTTTTTTGAGAAGGAAAAGAAAGGGAATAAAAAGGGAAAGGAAAGAAAAAAAGAGGGAATGAAAGTGGAAAGGAAGGTATCATGTTACTACAGAAATAAGCAGTTAGGTGGTCAAATGGCTAGAACACTAGCTGAAGGCAGGAAGACCTGAGTTCAAACCCAGTTTCAGATCTTTAACAGCTATTAATCCTGAGGAAGTCACTTAAACGCTGCCTGACTCAGTTTCCTCATCTGTAAAATGGAAACAATAGCACTAAACTCTAGAGTTGTAAGAATTAAATGATATAAAATTTGTAGTATGTAGCACAGTGCTTAGCACATAAATTTTAGCAGTTCCTCAGGTTGGAACATTCCCAATTCTTTTATCCAATTCTTAAATGTCAAAAACTCAGAGTTCTTTATCATCCATATTGCCCTCGGATAGATACTTTCCTACTTTCCAATGTACTCCAAAAACTTAGTATCCATTATTGAAAACCATGCAATAGATATAACCTGATAAAGTCAAAACGATAGCAAGACCATCACCTGCTTCTTCCTTGATACCATATCTTTTAAAAAAAATTCCGCCTAATGGCAATAATAAGAAAAATAATAACATTTAGATAGCACTTACCATGTGCCAGATGCTGGATCTCATTTTATCCTCACCACAATTCTGGGAAGTAGGTAAGTGCTATTATTATCCTTATTTTGCACATGAGGAAACTGAGACAAACAGAAGTAAAGTGACTTGCCCAGTCACAAAACTAAGAAATGCCTGAGATCAAATTTGAACTCAGGTCTTCTGATTTCAGATCCCGTGATCTATCCATTGCACCACATACTTGTACCCTAAGCTTAAGGTAGCACTAATTCTCTTGGTTCCCATATCATGCTGTTGACTCATCATAATGAGTTTTCCAACTCATTCCAATTCAAAGATCTTTTTTCAAAAGAACAATTGGATCATCCATCTTGTACTTGTGAAACTGATTTTTTTAAACTGAAGTGAAAGTTTTTACATTTCTCTGTTAAATCTCAAATTATTGATATTCAGATCACTAAGCTATCATCTAGTTAGTATATTAGCTATCCCAGTTTTGTGTCATCTGCAGACTTAGTAATCATGAGTGCATTTATTTAAATCACTGACAAAGATATTAGCACAGAATTAAGAACAGATCCCTGGAGAATTCCTCTAGAGACCTCCTTCCAAAATGATATCAAGTCATTAATAACTCCTTCTGGATTTGGTGATAACAATCAATTCTGACCTCACCTCATCATATAACCCTCTAATCCATACTTATCAATCTTTTCTACATGTAGACTTGTTTGGTGTTTCACATTATAAGTACTTTTAAATGCATAAGGTCAAGTTGTCCAAGAAAATGTATCTCCCAAGTTTTAGGGTGTCAGCTTAAACCAAAGAACTTGGATAAATCCCCAGAAAGAAGCTCATCATATTATATGTGCCTCTGCTATAAGAGTTGCACACAAGTCAGAGAAGATCTTCTCATCACCTAGGGAAAATTAAACCAGCATAATTTGAAGTGGGATTCTTTCACCCACATGGGATTGCCACTAAAACTATTGTACACTTATGAGATTGTCAAGGATATTAAGAAGTAATTTAGAAATGAGCTGAGCTCTCTATACAGAGCAAGAGAATTGGTGTGGGGATGCCTATCTAACTTTGTAAGCCTGGAGTTTAATGGACAAGGAAGCCATGTTTAATTTTATTTTTATGTCTAAATAAATGAAAAAGCAATCTTATGTTTGAAATTGCTTTTTTACTCATTTGCTCATTGCATTTAAATTCTCTTCATTTATAGAAGAGAGGAAGGCCATTAATGTATTTACAAAAGTTGCTAGGGAAGTACATTTTAGTTGGAGCAATTGATTCCAGGTAGTTTGTTTTGGAGGACATGGGGTGATAGAATCTAGTGACCATTAACATGGATATTTATTACTAGGAAACCTCCAAAGTTCATTTGGCAGCATTTAGTTTATTGCCTTTTGTTCCAACTTTCATCCACTAAGCAAAATTTTGTGCTTGCAATAACTTTCTAGAGAAGTTGGCTTTGCATGTATTGATAACTACATGTAATTTATACTAAAATGAGCATATCCAGTAATAAGATGATTAAAATTTAACAAAAGTAATGTAACTAATGAAAAGTCTGAGAGACATAATTTGTGTAATTAATAACCAATTTATTAATTTGGCTAATAACCTAATAATTAATTTATTAATTATGGTAGCAAATAACCAATAAAATGAGATCAATGGCTGTCTCAAAAGCCAAAGAGGACCTAATGGGCCCCTGATATCATTGGAGAAGGAGCTATCCCTGACAGGTGGATCAACTCTGATCGGCCATCTATATATCAGAATGAATATTATAATGAGAGATGGGCTTATTCTAATTAGAGACTGGGGAATTTGACTGATCTTGTCACTCCTGGACAAAGAGATTCATCTCCATACCTAGATCATTCTACCTCCAATAATCTATACAAAAGGATTCCCACACTACTTATTGAACAATGGGCCAGAATTCCCTTAGATTAAAAGAATCAGAAATAAATTTTACCAATTGGATGGGATCCCACCCAAGATTGAGGAGAATGTTAACTTAGTCCCTTCATCAGCCCTGTCCTTCAGAGGCTGCTTTGACCTAGTCCTGAAATGGGGAAAGAGAAAAAGAAAAAACCTTGGATATTCCTTTCCCTTATTAATTGGTTATTAATATTCATTTCTGTCAGTGTAATACACTTAATAAAAATAATTAAAAATAAAACACTCAGATTTTAAATATCTTTGCAAAGAAACAGTGAAAGTTTCAACATTTAGAAAGAGTAAAAATTTATCCATTGTAGCTAAAGTATCTAGGCAATATTAGCAGTTCCTTAAATTTTCTTGTACTAGGGCACAAATAAAATGTCTTGTGTCATATCAAATAGTCTAGATTTCATAAAAGAGAAAAAAATAGCCAGTTCAATGAAAAATGAAAGGTAAAAAATTTCTAAAAAATACTTGTGTGGCATTTTTTCTTTTACACAATTTATTTTAATTGTATCTAGACATGATCATTTCTTCTGTGCTCTCAATTCTTCTATCTAAAAGTTCCCGGGTAAAACAAAGTAGTGTAAATGATAGAAATGACAAAAATGTGGTTATGATAAAAATGGAAAATCACATAAGAAGAAATGTTTCATAGTAGAAAAAGCTTTTCTGTAGGTTAATGGTGACTCACTTACATCCTAAAGATAGGAAATGTGAAAGTGAAACACATTACAATAAGATAAAAAACTTCTAGTTCGATTTTGTGATGGGTCTTAAGAAAGATCATGGGAAAACATTTCAAGGAGGAAAATGCATAATTTAATATTGTTATTAGTTATTTGACATATATTAGTACAAATGTAGTTGGGTTTCAGAAGCAGCTAGAAGTATGGTAGCTGGGATCAGGAAGACCTGAATCTAAATCCAAATTACACTTACTAGCTGTGTAATCCTGGTCAAGTCCCTTTACCTGTTTGGTTCAGATTCCTTAATATTAAATAAGGATTATAGTAGCATCTACTTCCCGAGGTCATTATGAGGATCAAAAAAGATAAAAATTAAAAGCATTTAGCACAGTGCCTGATATATGGTAGGTATATATAAATGTTTATTCCCTTCTCTTTATAAAGCTTCTTTTTAATAATTGAAAGCTGTATTAATATTCTTTTAACCAGTAAATTGTAGCTTCTGGAAGAAGCTTCTAAATAGAGAAGTGCATTTCTGTCCAATGTTTATGGAAAATAAGCTTATAGTAGTGTTTATTTCCTTCTAATGGATAAGCTTCAAACATCTTCAAAGAAGTTTAAGAAACATTGGTAAAAGGTGAAGAGAAAGACTGATCTTTTGCCATTTTGGTTTATCAGCCCACCTTCTACAATCATCTGTGGTCCTAGAAAATAAGACTGGAAAATGAACATGAAATACAGCTAGCCTTGAATTAAATTATTTTTGTAAGATCTTTCAAAAGTCTGAATGATTTTAAAAAGCTAGCTAGCTGTTCAATTTCTCTTTAGTTTCTCATATTCTTCTTTAGCTGCAATGTCTAATAAGAAATGAAATAACTTATTTAGTTCTCTCTACCAGAATGAATAGCCAACCTCAAAATTGTTTTCAGGGTCATCACCCCTATGTATAGGTACTGTGGATTAAGCTATGATATGAGTGATATGCCCTCATTTCTCTCCCTATCTCCAGTCCCACATGTCTAGGGAAATCTTCATCTTGATGGCATCTCAGGTTAACTATGTCCAAAACAGAACTCATTATCTTCCTTCAAATACTCTATTCTTTTAACATAGAAAATGTCATTTGTTGAGGCTTTTTAAAAAACATTTTAATTTAAGGTTTTGAGTTCCAAATTCTATTCCTCCCTCCCACTCCCCTGGGATGATACACAACCAGATTTGGTTACACATATGCAATTATGCAAAACATTTCCATATTAGTCATTTTGTAAAAGACATAATGGGGGGGAATGAAAAACAGTATGCTTCAGTCTATATTCAATCAATATCAGGTAATATGCTTCATCATTAGGGATTGTTATAGATCATCGTATTGCTGAGAATAGCTAAGTCAGCCGTTACAGTGTCCAGCATTCTCCTACTTGTGTTCACTTTTATCACATCAAATCGCCCTGAAATATGGAAGTCTTTCCAAGTTTTTCTGAAATCATCCTGCTTGTCATTTTTATAGCACACTAATGTTCTAATACAGTGGTTCTCAAACTTTTATTTTCAGTATCTTTATCCTATTAAAAATTATTGAGGATCTCTCCAAAGAGTTTTTGTTTATCTGGATTATATTTAGAGACATTTACCATATTGGAAATAAAAACTATTTTTGAATTTGTAGAGTTTCAGAGATCCCCAGGATTCTCTAGACCATACTTTGAGAACCACTGTTCTAATACAATCATACTCCAGAGTTTGGCTAGCTATTCCTCAATTAATGGGCATCCCTTTGATTTCCAATTCTTAGCCATCACAAAATTATATGTATGTGTGTGTGTGTATATATATATATATATACATATATATATATATACACACACACACATATATATATACACACACATATATATATGTATGTATGTATGTATGTATACCTTTGTACAAATAGATTCTTTTCCCTTTTTTGGATGTCTTTGGGATATAGATCTAGTAATATTGCTAGATCATATAGAATGAACAGTTTTTATGCCCCAAAGGGCATAGTTCCAATTTTCTCTCCAGAATGAATCAATTCCATCAATAATGCATTAGCATCCCAGTTTTCCCACAGCCAACATTTTCTCTTTTTTTGTCATATAAGCCAGACAAACATTCTATTCTTCCTAATTTTCTTGTTCTTCTTGAGGGACTATCATTTAAACAGTATCCCAGTATTATAATCTAGGGGTCATCCTCAACTCTTTACTCTCATCCCATCATATTCAGTCAATTGCCAAGTCTTGCCTATTTCTTTCTCTTCATCATCTCTCACATCCTTTCCCTTTCTCTATGCACTTACTGTAGCTCAGACCCTCTTCCGCTGCTTACTGAATAATATCCTCTAATTCTGTTGTCTCCCTTTTCCACTCCCTTTTCTACACAGTTGCCAATTTGAAATCGCTAAACTACAGGTTTGACCATGTCACTCTTCTTCTCAAGAAGTTTCAGAGGCTCCCTATTGTCTCTAAAATACAGTATTAGGATTAAGGCCTTCAAACTCTGGTTCCAGGCTGTCTTTTCAGGCTGGTTACATATTATTCCCCTTCGAATACCTCAAATCAGTCAAACAAGAATGTGTCTTCCTTGTATATGACATTCCATTTCCAACCTTTGTTCCTGAACGATTCTGTTGATAATAAGTTACAATCTAATCATACCAACCTCACCCTTTCTCTTTGCCCTCTGAGTGACCCACAATATTAAATTTTTTCATAGACTTTGATGTTACTTGACTCACAGCTAGACAGCTTCTCTAGTAAAATGCTGGTATACTTAAAATTAGTTTTTGTTTTCAGGAAGAAGTGAGATATGATGTGGTAGAGTGGACAGAGTACCGAACTTGGAGTGCGGAAGGACTGGATTCAAAACTTGCCTCAAGTATTAACTGTGTGGTCCTGGGCAAGTCATTTAATCTTTGTTTGATTCAGGTTCCTCATCTGTAAAATGGGGATAATAACAATGATCCACCTTCTGGGATTATTATAAAGGCCAAATGAGATAATGAATGTAAAGTGCTTGGCAAATTTTAAGAACTCTATGACAACTATTATGATTAAAACCCATTTCCCACTGATAGTCTAATCTGTTCTTTCCCTGCTCCATTCTCCATGATTCATCTTTTTTTCCTCTTTTCCTAACCTTTATGTGTCTTTATTGTGAATATGTGGCTTGGTACTTCAGTGATGTGGAAGTTAAAAGGATAAGAAAATTACTGTTTTCTGTAACTTGTAATTGAAAAAAATTATCTTCAGTCACAGACCATTTATAGTTCAGTTACTTTATAATTTAACAGATCTGATATGAAAAATCAATACCACTGAGAAAGCCCAATGTATTGAGTGTGCAGCTAATAATCCAACAAGAGGCTCCCATCTTCTCCTCATCCACTTCCATTCGGTGAAATTACTGCAGAACTTAAGCTCATCTGGAAGGGGCCAATGAGAGGAAAATCTTCATTCTGAGAGAACAAAACTCTTGATATAAAAGGCATCGCTGAGCCATCTCTAGTAAGCTTTGCCTTCTTTAATGTTCTTTACCTGCTGTTGATTAGGTCTCAATCAGGAGGTAATATAACACCTTTTTAAAAATTTATCAGTCTCTAATACGTTGTTGGTGGAGTTGTGAACTGATCAACCATTCTGGAGAGCAATTTGGAACTAGCTCAAAAAGTTATCAAACTGTGCATACCCTTTGATCCAGCAGTGTTACTACTGGGCTTATACTCCAAAGAGATACTAAAGAAAGGAAAGGGACCCACATGTGCAAAATGTTTGTGGCAGCCCTCCTTGTAGTGGCCAGAAACTGGAAACTGAGTAGAAGCCCAACAGTTGGAGAATGGCTGAATAAGTCATGGTATATGAATGTAAAATATTGTTCTATAAGAAATAATGAACAGGTTGATTTCAGAAAAGTCTAAAAAGACTTCCATGAACTGATGCTGCGTGAAGTCAGCAGAACTAGGAGAACATTATACATAGCAACAAGAAGATTATATGATGATCAACTAGGATGCATACAACTCTTCTTTGCAATCCAGTGATCCAGGACAATTTCAGTAGACTTGAAATGGAAAATGCCATTAGCATCCAGAGGGAGAACTATGGAGACTAAATGTGAATTGAAGCATATTATTTTCATTTTTTTGTTTGCTTGCTTTTTCTTTCTCATTCTGTTCTGATCTTTCTTGCATAATATGACAAATATGGAAATATGTTTTAAATGACTGTATAGATATAATCTATATCATTGCTTGTGTCTTGGGGAGAGGAGAGGTCAGGGAGGGAGAGAAAAAAATTAAAACTCAAAATTTTACAAAAATGAATGGTGAAAACTATCTTTACATGTAATTGGAAAAATAAAACACTATTGAGAAAATAAAGTAAAATTTATTGGTCTCTATTTCTCTGTCAATGTCCATTTATTAGTTCGCCAGGTTCTACCCTAGATGGTTTCTGCCCTAAAGGAGCTTGTGTTCTATTGGAGGAAACATGTATATAGAATGTATTCAAAGTAAACAAAAGATCTGTAATTAGGAGTTGGATTTAGAAGCCTTAAGAAACAGAAGACTGGAAACCTTAGATATTAGGTCTTTGATTTAGAAAAATTTCTTCTCCAAAAATCTAGTAGTATAACTTGATAAGACAGAGGAAAGAACAGGGAACCTATCATGAGAAGACCTCCAAAAGAAAATAAGAAATAAAAGCAATAATTGAGTGAGTAGGGATAGGAAGAATTTCAAGAACTGAGGAATAAAAGAAGGATGCACCATTCCAAAAAAAAAAAAAAGAAGAAAAAGGTAATGACAACTTCATATTCCAGCTCTGCCATTATCACTTGTGTGACCTCGAGTAAATGACTAAAATTAATCAGTAAAATGTAGATAATTCTATTTGCACCATCTGTCTCACAAGTTTGTGGTAAAGATAAAATTAAGTAATGCATGTGGAATGCATATTATGGTAGTGTATAATAACTGGTTGATATCTGAATCAATGACAAAGAGATAAATACTTCCTTTAACATAGTAATAAAAAGATGCATGAGTTATTCACAAGCACAGTTTTACTACACTGAGAATCACATTTTCTGTTTTCAGTATACAAAGTTCTCTATTCTGAGATAATACAGAAAATCTCTTGCCTTGGGTTATACATACATACATATATATATATATTTGAGGGGGGCCTAGATTTGTGACTTCCTTGTCAAAGATGTCTTGTCTGAGGAATTCTTGATGAGGAAGGCCCCTCTTTTAGTGATGGTTGGCAGCTTCTCCACAACTTAAAGTCTTAGAGAGTGGCCTAGAAACTGAAAAGTCAGATTTGCTCAGGGTCACATGGCCAAGATATTCAGAGACAGGACCTGAATCCAGATCTTTCTGGGATCCAACTTTTTGTGTATGACACGATACACATTCTCCTTAGTTAAAATAAATACATAAAACTGTGAACTAAAATACATTTTCCCTCTTCCTGCCCCAAACTGAGCTCCCTTCTCTAGTTATCATGCTAATAGTCAAAACTAATGAGAAATCCTAAATTCAGTAAATGGGGATCATATATATAACACAAAGAAGTAGATGTTATCTTTTGGTTCCTTCCCATCTTCATCAGTGACATGCACTATACCCAAGGGCCTCCCACCTCTTCAAAGGAGGGGGGTACAGTTGTCTTAGGATGGCTCTTGTTGGAGGTCATGCTTGTTGTTCTTTGTAATTTGGAAGAGCTTACTTTTGAATCTTTTGTTCTCGAGTTCTTTAGGCTTGAAGTTATTTGGGATAGAAGTTAATGTTTTCAGATCAGTAGAAAGTAGCACCATGGATAGAACATTGAAGAGCAGAGCTCAAATCCTATCACAGACAAATAATAGCTGTATAATCCTGGGCAATTCAATTTATATCTTTCAGCCTCATTTTTCAGTAAAATGAAGATAATAATTGCATCTAGAGCACACACACACACACACACACACACACACACACACACACACCTGTCTTGAATCTTGGAAGGATAAAAGGAAAATTTATTTGTGAAATACTTTGCAAAAATTTACGGCAGTTAAGTGGCACAATAGATAGTGTCTGGTCTAGAGTCAAGAAGATTCATCTTCTTGAGTTCAAATCCAACCTCAAATATTTACTAGCTGTGTGATCCTGGCCATGTCTCTTAATCCTAATTGTCTCAGTTTTTTCATCTGTAAAATGAACTGGAGAAGGAAATGACAAATCTCTTCAGTATTTTTGCCAAGAAAACCCCAAATCAGGTCATAAAATCTTTGACATGACTGAAAAATTGAACAATAAAAAACAAATAAAAAGCAAAACTGAAAGCACTATAAAAAGGGCTAACTATTGTTATCGTATAGTAAAAATGAATGTATGTGCTCCAGTGCCAGCTACTCAATCCTTTTTAAACAGAACATGTGAAATGACTAAGAATTCTCCATATATCTATTCAAAACACTTCTGCTCCTTGAAGTTGCCCTGGTCTGTTTCATCTCCAATGAGCTATGTCTCTCCCCTTGAATATCTGGCTTAAAGCTAACTTTTCTAAAACATTTTCCCAATTTTTCGTATCCTGTACTTATTGTTCCCTTCTTCTACATTCCTTTGGCAGCAGGATGATGTAACATGCTCAACAAACCAAATAAAGCACTGCCTTTCTTCTTTAATCTTCTTGTACTTTTAAAAATGTTTCTTGTTATATGTTTCTTTGTCTCCTCAATTAGACTGTGGACTTCACAAAAACAAAGATAAAATCATAGAATGTCAGAGGTGGAAAGTAAAGAGAGGCTAAGCTAATTAATAGGCTAGCTCAGACTTAAAATCAGATTTCCCAGAGCTCCTCCACACTGCTTCCCTCATCATTTTCTTCTGGCATCAATTATACCAATTACAATGATGTTCGTGTAACTTATCAAATAACTCTTATAAATTCAGTTTTAATGAATAAATAACACTATGAAAACATTTTTTATAAATTTTTTTCTAAATCTATCCTTTATCACCACAATTTAAACATAAAATTTCCAGGTTTAGGTACTTAATTTAATAGTTTGGAGGGTACTGGTGGGAGAGTGGGGAGGAGTATCAAAAGTGCATTGTAAATATGACAACCGCACCAAAATGAAGAAGACAACAATGACCACAAAACAACTTTGCATTGAGAAAATTCTGTAATAATTCACTTGTTACAATAACAATCTTACCAGTTTAAGGTATCCCTCAGCATCTAGAATTAAATTCTCTGGCTTTAAATCCCTGTAGATAATACCCAGGCGATGCAAATAATCAAATGCTTCTGTCACACAGGCAACACAGAACTTAGAAGTGGGTTCATCAAAGCTGCCCCTGCAATCAAAATCATTTTTACAATTGATACTTTCTGGTCTACAAGAGTCATACAAGAGATAAGCAAAGTAGTAAAGTAAAATCCCAAGGTGATTTTAATTACATTTTTCTCATGCATTAGTGATTTGTATCATTTTTTCATACAATTGTTAAGAGCTTGCAGTAACTCTTTTTACTTCACTACCAGCTAATTGATAGAAATGACAAAAAAGATTGTTACCATCTTTAAGTGTTAGAAGGTTTGTGGAAATACAGCAAATACACTGCTGGTAGAACTATGAATTAGCCTAATCATTCTGGAAAATAATTTGGTATTATGTTAGCATCTATATCCATGACCTAAATATCCAGTTTCTAGGTATGTACTACAAGAAGCTTAAAGCAGAAAGAGTGGTGCCAAATACCCCAGAATACTGATAGCAGCACTGCTTATGGTAGCAAAGAATTAGAAACCTACTCCTCTAACCCATCTCAGTCATACACAAAGAGGTCATACCTTTGATCTTTCCATCACCCAAAATGGAGCACTTCCATGTTCATGAACTCTAAAATTCTTTTATCTGACCATTATTTTTTTATGAGAAAGGCAAAGAAATCTGCACTCAGTTTGGGGCTAATTTTAGTTTAGCTCACAATGTTATTTATCTTACATAAGGAGAAAAGCTTTCCATGGTTCCCACTTTCTTTTAATCCCAAACCCAAACCCTGTTCTTCATCAATATAACCTCCGAACCTGTTGATTTCTCCTTTTCAACATTTCTCAATCTCTCTCTCCTCTGACACTTCCACTCTAGTGCAGGCCCTCATCACCTCAAGTCTCTTCCCCATTCCAATTTACCCTCTAGCCACCAAAGTTCAGGTCTGATCATGTTGCTTTGTTCTACAAAAAACTGCAATAAATCCCTATTGCCTCCTCTATCTGACATTCACAATCCTTCATAGATTCTTACCTTTCCAGTCTTTTCCCCTGCCATATATAAAGGACAGAAGACAGATAGGCTTCCTGGTTGCTCACACCAGCAATACTCCATCCCTCTGCTCCAGACATTTTCTCAGGTGTTCCTCATGTCTGGAATGCTCACCCTGCTCATCTCTGCCTATTATTTTCCCTCACTTCCTTTAAATCCCAACTAAAATCCCTTATTTTTTAAAGTTTTTCCCAATCCCTCTTCATTCAGGGTCAGCCCCCTATTTATTGTTTCCTAGCTATATTGTATTGTAGCTGATCCATACATATTTGTTTGCTTGTTGTCTCTACCCTCAGACTGTGCCTTGTGAGGGCAGGGACTGTCTTTTGCCTTTTTTGGAATCCCTAGTACTTAGCACAAGGCCTGGAACCTAAGCACTTGGTAAATGTTTATTAAACTAACTATAAATGATGAGAGGTCTCTAGGCTTGCCTCATTCCCAATCACAGGCTTTCCCTTCACAATGTCCTCTTCAACACTGGGCTTTGTTTACAATTCCCTCACTTATACTGCTCTCTTGAATAAGTTTCCTTCTCCCTGACCCTGCTTACTTCCTAGCCGGGTTTAATGTATTTCTCAACCAAACTCTGTGTGTGTGTGTGTGTGTGTGTGTGTGTGTGTGTGTGTGTGTGTGTTCTACCTTTCTTTATCCAGTTCAAATGAAAATGAGGTTCATGGGATATGTTTTCCCTCCTAACACTCACTCTTCCACATTTGTGCTCATTTCATGTACCCTTTTTCCCAGCAATCTCATTCTCTGTCTCTTTCCTTCTCCAAAGAGCATCAAAAACAGAATAAAACCACACCCACACTTTGTCAGCCTAAACTTTCTCTATTACCCTAGGAGAAATTAGTGCTATCAGAGGTCTCATTCTGCATGTAAACAATTCATCCTCATGTTGATGGGGATACATAACAACCCTTGGATGTCACTGCTGCTATCTTCAGACCTCACATTTCCCCTCCTGGCATGAACCCTCAGTGAACTCAGGAACAGCTCTATGCCCCTAGCCAGTTCAAAGCAATTACAGAAGAAGAGACCTTTGTCCTTTTACCTCAAATGAATTTGGGGGTGACTGCTTGAGGAGGAAATGATGCAAATAGTGTTCCCCTTGAACTTTGGGGGCAATGGAAGGGAAACTCTGAGGAGCTCCCTTCTGGGAGAGACCCACCCTAGGGAATCAAGATAAGTGATTTCATTCTGTTATCTTGGTGGGACTAGCTACACCCTCTATTGAGTAGCTGTACCCTCTATTGAGCTGAAAATTAGTCCAAGACCATTTGGACTAATACCTTATTCAACTGGAAATCTTGGTCTGATAATCAGCTCACACTGTCCCCAGCCCCCAGGCTAGGATATGGCTATAAAACAGAGGCCCGGTAATACACTCCTTACAAACCTCCTCATTAGGGCTTTGTCCAGTAAGAGAATTCTTTCTTAGTGAAACATAAATCTTTCTTTTTTGCCACAGTTTTCAGGTTGGTGAATTTTTTTCATGTTGGACCTTGTCTCTCCAAGCAGAGGGGCCCTCTCCCTTTTATTCCCATACCTTAACAATGTGATGATGATCCAATTGATAAAATTTGTGTATCTTTCTGTGTTTCTTTTGACTCTTGCATTTACATTTCAAAGGATTCTTTCTGGCGCATTTTTAGAACTTCCTAGAAGTGTTTGCAAAAGAATTGAGCTCCTCTAGGTACACACACCATCATATTCCCAGCCTTAATATTAATAAACTCAAGCAAAGTAACAAACCAGGAGAATCTCCTTAATGACTCCCCTTACTCTCAAACAAGTTAAACTCGAGTTGGAATAGCTGGCTACACCTGCATTCTAAAGAGGGGTAGGAAAGTTCATCTAAGGTAAAACACTTAGATTTTTTTCAATTTCGCAAACTTCCCAAATGATATGAATCTGGACATTATGATTCCCCCCTGAGTATTGAGGGTTTTCTTTTTTTTTAAGTTTTATCAAAAGTAGTATTAGCACAAAAGCTGGTAAGCAGGAGGATTTTTTAAAGCAAATCACCCCACTGTTGTTCTATGTCTGATTCTTGAATAGTGCTAGAGGGGGTACCCTGAGGCAGGAAAAGTGACAAACCCATTACAAAGGAATGACATTATTATTCTCAGTCTGGGGAGCTTGTTTAATCTTTCAGTCCTCTCTGAGTTTTACTGACCTCCTGAACCAGGCTCTTTATTGCTTCATTATCTCTTCATGTCTATCCAAATTCATGTTCATCTTTTCTATAGCATTATCTATCCATCTCATTCTCTGCTATCCCCTTTTCCTTTTGTTTTCAATATTTCTCTTCAGGGTCTTTGAGTCCACTCAAGAGTAAGTAGTTATACTTCTGGTAAATATCATCCTTCTCTCCTCCTTCACCCAGGCCCTCATCACTTCATACATCAACAATGGCAATAGCTGTTGATGGGTGTGCCTGCTTCCAGTCTCTCTCCACTCCTTTCCATTCTCCATTCAGTTACAAAATGATTTTCCAAAAGCTCTGGTCTGACCATGTTACTTCTCTACTTAATAACATCTCAAATCATCACATCCAAAACAGAACTCATCATCTCCAAGATCAAATATAAAATGCTATATTTGGAATTTTAAAAACCTTCATAACTTGTTCTTACCCCTCTATTTCCAATCTTCTTGCACCTTACTCTGCTCACCCCATGTACTCTGAGATTCAGTCACCCCAAGTTTGCTATTCTTCACACAGCACTTCATCTCTCAACTTCAGAAATTTTTACTGATTGTCTGCCATATGTGGAATTCTTCTGTCTCTTGCCCTCTTTAAAGGAAGCTAGCTTCCTTTAAGTCTCAACCCAAATTCCATTTACTAGAAGAAATCTTTCCCAATCCCCCTTAGTATTCATGTCTTCCTGCTAGTAATTATTTGTTTATACATGTTCGGGACAAATCCACCTACCCAAATTGACTTTTCAGGAGTTGATGCAAATGATATACAGAAAGAATTTATTAGAATCTCAAGAAGCGGACCATCCTGGCCTGTGGGCCCAAAAGATCAGTAAAGATTCCCACAGGAGGAGATTCATTCCTTGAAGATGGTTACGACTTATACATTTCAGACAAAGACCCCCAAAATCCCACCCTCTATATGTTGTGATTGGTTACATAAGCCTTTATTCCCCTCGTTGGTCAGTGGAATATAGTAGACAAGGTGATATACAGCTTCTTCAGCCGTAATCCCTTCTTTGGACAATAGAATGTGGTCCAGGCCTTATCTAAAATCATGTGACTCCGGAGAAGCCAAAACTGAGGCCTATAGGCTTGATTTACCTTAACTAACAGTCTCTGATCAATATATGCTTAATTTGTAAGTTCTTCACCTTTCCACACATATAGTCTCTCCCCCATTAGACTGCAAACACCTTGCTAGTAAGGGCTAGTTTTTGTTTTTCTTTGTATTCTCAACATTTAGCACAATGTCTGGTACATAGCAGGTGATTAAATGGCAACTTCCTGACTGAGTGGCTGGCAAGCTAAATACCTCAAGTTGGAAACTTTGTCATCTCCAAAAGAGGGTGCACTCTGTGGCCTCCAAAGTCCCTGTCAGTTCTATTCCAATGGTTCTATAATACAATGTTTTACACCTGGTTTTAAAACTTGGTTTTACCACTATTACTACATGCCTTGCTAATCCCATCAGTCTCTATGGATTTAATTACCATCTTTGTGCTGAGAATTCTAAATCTATCTATCCTGCTTTAATCTATCAGCTGATTTCCATTCTTGCTCCTCCAATTCACTTTTAGATATCTTGAACTGGATGTCCAGCAGACATCTTAAGTCACCACATCCAAAACAGAACTCATTATCTTTCCCCCTAAACACTCCCTTATTTTTATCCTCCCTCTTACTGGAGAAGCCCTCACCATCCTCCCAGTTCTTCAGACTCTCAATCTAGGAATCATCCTGAACTCTTCAGTCTCTCTCACCTCCCTCACCACCCCTGTCCAATATGTTGCTAAAGTCTTTCCATTTCACCTTTGCAATGACACTGCCAACACTAGTACAGGCCCTCCTCACTTCATTCCTTGATTACTGCAATTAGCTGCTCGTGAATCTGCCTATCTCAAATCTTTTCCCTCTCCAATTCTTTCTCCATTCAGGCAGGAAGATGATGTTTTTTCATTGCAGGTCCAGCTACGTCACCCCGCCACCTCTCCTCAGTGGCTTCGGATCGCCTCCAGGATCAAATACAAACTGCCCTGTTGGCATTCCAAGTCCTTCACAAACCAGCCTTACCTACTTTTTCAGCCCTACCCCTTCCTCCCCACCAAACCCTCCTTCATTCGGTGACACTAGCCTCCTGACTGTTCTCCAAACAGGACATTCCATCTCCTGGCTCCGGGAATTTTCTCTGGTAGTGTCTTATTCTTGGAGTCTTTAACTCCAACTACTGATCTCTTTGGCTTCCCTAAGTTCCAATTAAATCCCTGTCTTTTATGGGAAGCCTCTTAATTCCAATGCCTTGCTTTTGGTAATTCTTTCCTATCTCTACTGTATAAAGGTTGGTTGTATTCATTTATTTGCTGGCTGTCTCTTCTATGAGATTGTAAACTTCTTGAGGGTGGGGATTATTTTTTGCCTCTTTTTGTATCCCTAATACTTAGCATAGTGCCTAATACATAACAAATGTTTAATAAAAATTGATTGATTGATTTTACATATACTACCAGACAACTCAAGCTGAGGTATCTTTTTATTTTGCTTTGACTGCTACCAGCTTTTCCTAGCCCCTTTTTACACATTCTTTTTTTCTCATATAGGACCTCCTCCCATTTTTATTGTGCATAATATATATTTAGCTGGAGAACAGATCTCTATCTATATGTACATATGTGTAAATAGATATAAATTTAAATAACTGAAACTTTATACTTACCTGTCTCTTAGAATACTCCACAGTTCCCCACCTAAGCAGGCCTCCAAAAGCATATAGACATACTTTCTGTCCTTGAAAGTACGATAAAATCTGTGAAGACAGACAATATAATCATAAACATAAATTTACAACTATCTAATCTTAAAACTGACTAATCATACCATCAATTACATATCTAGGCATTATCATTGAAAGTGTGTTTTATATACATATATATAAAAGTGGAATATTCACAGTATATATATAAATATCGTCTTCTTCAGATGACAATGAGACCTCTAGACCCTCCCTCTATTTCCCAGAGTTCAGTTCTCTTTTTGTACTTGTCTGCTGCATATTCCTATCCATATGTTCCAGAGATATCTCAAATTCAAAAATTCCAAAGATTAACTTGTCATCTTCCTCCTTAAACTTATTACTTTCCAATTCCATATCTCCCAAAATTGAAATATCAGGTTAATTTTTGACTCTTCTCCTCTTCTTACTTCCCATATTTAAGAAGTTGAATTGTATTGATCCTATATCCACAATATCTCTTTTATCAGTCCCCTTTTCTTCACTTACACACTAATTTAAATCCTTATCTTCTCTCAGCTTAACTTCTGTCATCATCTCCCAACTGGTCTCCCTCTTTCTTTTTAGCTAACTGCCACAGATATATCAAACAAGGTTATTAGATGGATAAAATGAATAAAATTGCTTTACAAACCTTAAAGTGCAACATAAATGCTAGCTATTTTATTATAAACCTTCAAGTTCCCCCAGAATAGGAGCTATTATACTTTTTATACTAAACATGATGACTTACATACAGCAGGAGGTACTTAATAAACAGTTATTAAATTGAATTGGGCAGGAAGGATTCCAAATATCCCTAAATAGAATGCATATAATTGATTCCTAGGAAAACTCAAATATCCCCACAATGAAAATGCTACATATTCTTTACTCTAAAGTATAGAGAAAAGCACAATATTCTAAAATTTATTTGTTATTCAGAAAATATGTGAACTATGGGAAGGGGTGCAGATTTATTGTAGGATAAGTAGGCTTAGATCACTCACTTCACTTATTGAATCACATAAGAATGAATACTGTGGTCCTGAATGAATACAATATGTGAGATAATTTAATTCCTAAATTTGAGGTGAGGGGAGCCCACCTCCACCCCTATGAGAATAGGTAGAAAGAAAAGAGTCCAAAACAAGTATAGTTTTCCTGATACAGTCCTAAGTAGGGTACCTATACTTGATTCTCAAATCTATAAATTTAGGATTTGTTGATCTCAAATTTTAGTTATATATTTCCAAATGTTTGGGCGTTTCCACCTGAACATCCTGTAAAAATATCCAACTAAACATGAAAGTGGATCTCAGTAGAATTCCCCTAAAGCCATCCTTCCTCCAAATCTCCCCAGTTCTACTGAGGGCACCACTATTCTTCCTGTAGCCTGCAGAATATCACACTTTGAGTCATCCTTTACTCTTCCTTTTTATTTTCCCCAATATCTTGTTGGTTGGTGAGTCTACAACTTAGCTTTCTCTTAGCTTCCTCTTCTCCCTGGTTACTCTGCAATTTGCTTTGTTCAGACTCCCAACTGTCACCTGGTTTACTGTTATAGTTATCTAACTGATATCCTTGCCTCTGCTCCCTCACTTCCTCAATCCAGATTCCACAGAGACAACAAATTAATATTCCTAAAACATTTGATTTTATCATTCTCCTTTCAGTCGATCCACAAAATCTTTAGTGACTAATTATTGTTATGTTTTAGCCATTGAAAATAAAAGTCTAAAAAAAAAGTTTGAAATTCTTAATGTTTACTTACTTTACAATAAATGGAGAGCACATCTCTTCCAGGATTTTCTTTTCTGAATAGATATGCTCCTGTTGCTTAGTATCGACAATATGCTTCTTCCTTATACACTTCATAGCAAATGCCACATTTTCATTTTTTACTTTAACCTAGGGAAGAAAAAAAATGCTAAATCCTTCAATGATAAAAGAAATGGGGAAGGTTGGTAATATACACCAAGGGAAATTCTAACCTGTTTGAGATTTATTTATTCATTAAAGTTAAATTGCATAGGAGATTTTGGAATTCTTAGCTCACTAAGAATTTAGTATATAGATTTCCTTTCATTGTCTGCAAAATTAGGTATGTACTGATCTTTGACTCTGAAATTTCTATATAAAAGTAAAAAATAACTCTGGCTTAATTCTTAGCCTACAAGAGAGCAACAAAGATGTGAAGGAACTTGGGATGTTACCTAGGGAACTAGAAGAAGAAGAGACTTGCAGGGGCAGGACATGAGAGCCATTTTCTAGTAGCTGAAAGATTGTCATGTGAAAAGATGTATATTTAGGTTCAATGTGAGGGAAAACTTCACACTTAAATATGTCCAAAGTGGAATGATCTGTTTTAGGAAGCCGTGAATTTTCACTCACTAGAGATCTTCCAGCTAGGCTAGGTATTTTGTAAAATGGTTTCTTCTTAAGGAAGGTACTGGACTATAATGTCCATACAGTCTTTTCTAACTCTGAGATCCCATGATTTTTTTAAATCTCATCTTGATCTGTTTGTGTGATGTGAGATCTCTGAACCAAAAATCAAAAGAATTGTTTCAATTGCATAAACTTAGAGTTTCAAATTAAAATACTAACTCAATCTAGATGGTTATTTTCAGAATTTCCTTTTAAAGCAAAAATTTAAATGATTGCCTGTATATGACTGAAAGCACATGTCTGTGACAGGCTGAGAAACTCACACTTAGGAGATATGTGATGGACAAATTAGAACTGCAGAAGTGTTGAATGTTACCACCCAGCACAATTGATGCTGAATCACTAACGGAGTGGGGGGGGAGGGAAGGGGGGCCGATCACTTTCCGGTGGCCAAATCTGTTCTTTTTACAGCTTAGATAAAATAACACTGCAATCGTGATAAATCACTCTAAAATCTGATATAAGGCAACATTCTAAAAATATTTCTTTGAAATAAGAAACAGAATGTTTGCCAGCTGAACAGAGCTGAAGAGTTCTGAATAGTGTGGGAGCTACTAGCAAAGGATTTTACTCATATTCTTCCATAATTGTTAGAATCAAGGGTTGTAACAGACGGCAATTGTCAGCTTAGTTCCCTCTGGACACTATTGTTTAGAAAATAGTTTACTGGCAAAACCACTAAGGGTTCTGTCATTCTAAAGCCATCTGACCTCAGTAGGGTCACCGTTCCACATTCTAGTATATTCTTAGAAAACTTAACCTGGTCACATCACTGCTGACTTTTTGCACAACTGTTATAAAAAGCCAAGAAGTGATGTAACTAAAGTCAACTGAAATTAGACCCTAAGCTCCCTGTTTTCCATTTTAGGATGGAAAACAATATGAATGCTCCTCAAGCTGCCTTTATAGTTAGAGTTTCCATTAATACTATAAGATGTTAGATACTCCATAAACTGGGAAGGAAGGAAGGAGGAAAGGAAGGAGGCAAGGAAAGAGGGAAGGGAGGGAGGGAGAGAGGGAGAGAGGGATGGAGGGAGGGAAGGAGAGAGGAAGAAAGGAAGGAGGGAAGGAAGAAAGGAAGGAGGGAAGGAAGAAAGGAAGGAGGGAAGGAAGGAAGGAAGGAGGGAGGGAAGGAAGGAAGGAGGGAGGGAAGGAAGGAAGGAAGGAAGGAAGGAAGGAAGGAAGGAAGGAAGGAAGGAGGGAAGGAAGGAGGGAGGGAAGGAAGGAAGGAAGGAGGAAGGAAGGAAGGAAGGAAGGAAGGAAGGAAGAAGGAAGGAAGGAAGGAAGGAGGAGGGAAGGAAGGAAGGAAGGAAGGAAGGAAGGAAGGAAGGAAGGAAGGAGGGAGGGAAGGAGGGAGGGAAGGAAGGAAGAAAGGAAGGAAGGAAGGAAGGAGGGAAGGAAGGAGGGAGGGAAGGAAGGAAGGAAGGAAGGAAGGAAGGAAGGAAGGAAGGAAGGAAGGAAGGAAGGAAGGAAGAAAGGAAGAAAAGAAGGAAGGAAGGAAGGAAGGAAGGAAGGAAGGAAGGAAGGAAGGAAGGAAGGAAGGAGGGAGGGAGAGAGGGAGGGGGGAGGGAGAGAGGAAGAAAGGGAGGAAGGAAGAAATTTGGAAAGGAGGTAGAAACAAAGGAATATACATGTATAATATTATGCATAATAATATATGTAATGGATATGTATGTATGTCACTCCACTACAAAATAAGCTTTTTAAGCCTAGAGCTAATGAAATATTCCCTAAAGCCCATGTGTTCCCCTCCTTTGTGACTTTAGGAAATTTATTTTAAATGAAAATTTATGAATTCAATCTCAATCAGTCCCAGTCCACAGTTAGGAAAATTCCTAACAGTTAGGGAAGAGGCTGGACTTTTTAACTAAGTTTACATTTATATTTCTAGTTAACCCCTAGCCCTTCTGTGGTTGAAGCAAAATTCAGGTTACTGGAAATGTTTGGGTAATAAAACAGTAGATTATATTATAGTGTCTGGATAAACAGCCATTGGGAAGGAAAACTGGGGAAAGAGCAGGC
Organism: Antechinus flavipes; assembly: GCF_016432865.1. Classification (NCBI taxonomy): domain Eukaryota; kingdom Metazoa; phylum Chordata; class Mammalia; order Dasyuromorphia; family Dasyuridae; genus Antechinus; species Antechinus flavipes. Next base: position 159,660,654 of record NC_067403.1, on the reverse strand, counting down.
TTTTTCTTGAGCCTGCCCTCAATCCCTGAATAGGTTGGTACCTTGGCGGCATCAGCCACAATCTTCTGCTCTGAGATGCCTGTGGAGCCTGATGGCCCTCCTTGATTGCTCCCTTCTTTGCCACAGCTCAGTCCTACCTTCTCTTTTCCCATTTGGCTGCTTGCCCTGGAACTTCTGGTTCTTGGCATTGCTCTGCAGCTCCATTCCTTGCTCTCTACTTCCAGCCTTCAGAACTTCGATTTATTTCTGAAATAACTCCTTCCATTTACACAAATTGATTGGGACATGGTCAAACCTCTCGTGCAACAGCCTTAGCTTTGGAGGACTATGACAAAAAGTACTCACACCTGTGATCCACTGCAACAACTGCCTAAAGATATTATTGCAGAGGTCAAAAGAACAACCAAACTTTTGGCCCTGGTATGCCCAGTCCTACCAGCATAAATAGGTTGTCAGCTTTGATTTTAACAAATTGCAGTCTGTTTAATCTACTAGCAGAAAGCTACAAACAACAGCCTAGGATTCAATACCTATATTCACTTTGGCCACTCATGCAAATTGTACAGAAACAATCCAAGTTAAAGTCAAGTGGATACACTTGCTATCAGTATGACAGCAACAGATAAAGATGCAAGTTGTGAATGTTTACTGGTGCTAATCTTAAATACACAGAACCATCCAAAGATACTTTTCTTTATACACACTAGATACAAGCCTGATCCTTCTCAGTACTGTATGTGGCTGTCTTGGCTGTCATAGTCGACAACACAAGAAATCTGGCCTTTTAGCCTCTGAAATAGACTCAGGGAAATTTGATTTTGAGGATTTCCTGTATCAGAGGAGTGGAAGAAGTAATCGAGACAGAAACTGAGAAAGAGAACAACCATTTTCTCAATGTGTGAGTGGGATATGCCCAAAGGGATGACTCATAAATCTAATTCACCAATGTTCAATCATTCTGGGAAAGATCTAGAAGATTCGATTTTATGTGACTAATAATCTCCGAAAACCTGTTAGTGAATGGCATTATCATCAGAGAATCCAATCTCATATATATGTATATATATATATATGTGTGTGTGTGTGTATATATATATATATATATATTGTATCCCATAGTCATGATACTAAAGAAGAATGGAAAAATACATTTGTGTATTGACTATGATATTTTGAATGAAAGAACCAAAGTGGTCCATTGTACCACAAACCCAGAATTCAAGATGTCATACACAGTGATTTCCTCACTAGTTTTTGGATTGGACCTGCTCAGTGGCTCTATTATCAGATCTCAGTGACAGAGAAGGACAAGCAGAAGACTGCCTTCATCTGCCCATTTGAATTTTACTAGTTTGAGCATCACTCAAGCTACTTTTCAAAGACTGACAGAAAAAATAGGTTAGAGTCATGAACTAACTGTAAGGATTGGTATTCCTTGATGACCTCATTCTCTTATGGAAGACTTTAGAAGAACAAATACAAAGACATATGGAAGTGTTGGATTGGTTTGAGAAAAAAATAACTTAAAACTTTACAGTAAGTGAAGGATGGGTATATGAAAACAGTTACATATGTCATCAGAGGCCTATTACCCCATTCACAAGTTGGAGTTCCTCACACTGAAATAGGCAATCACTGAGAAATTTAAAGACTAAGTATATGGAGTGAAGTTATAAGTTGAGCTGACAACTGACATATTCTGATGAGTGCCAAGTCGGATGCTGTTTGCCAGAGAAAGAAGGCTGCACTAGCCAGCTCTGAGTTCAGCATATTTCAACAGCCAGGAAAGACTAATGTAGATATGGATGCCTCCCTGGAAGGCTATATGGCACCAAAAGTGGGGTCATACCTGAAAAAGAATACCGCAGAAGCCAGAAGACAAACAGAGAGCAGTACTGCTGAGTGGTTGGAATGCCTCCCAATCAGAATGCCAGAAGCAGATGGGAACTTCCCTCACTGAGCCAATTCTCTTTTCCTCACCTATCCACGGATGCCTGACGGAGATCAGAAGGCCTACAAAGGACTGTGCAAATTAACATAAGTCTAGAAGTAAAGTGTTAAATTTCAGAGAGCTTAAATGCCAATCTCTTGAAGGTATTTTATGGTTGAAATAATGGTAGAAGTTGTTTCTGGGCAAAACTGACACTGATACCACAAGTGGTAGCAAGAAGTAGTTGATACTGCCCAGGGCACAGTGCTCTAAGGTCATGAATGCTTTCTACGATGGCTTGGGACATATGGGCCCAGAGAAGGCACTAAAGCTAGTATGAAATAGATTTTCCCAGGCCAAAACAACCACATACAGCCCCGAGAGGCTTGTGTCTAGGACGTATAAAGAAAAGTATCTTTAAACAGCTCTGTGTGTTTAAGATTAGCACCAGGAAACCTTTACAACTTGTATCTGTGTCTGTTGCTATCATATTGACAGCAAGAACACAAGTCACACCCTGATAGTAACTAACTGAACACGTACACATGTGCACAAGCATTACAGAAAGGTACCACAGTGGTTAAAATGTTGTGCAAGAAGTATTTTTCAGTATACGGACTTCTGAAAGTAATCTGTTCAAAGACATTCTAGCGTTGGCTGGCATTAGAAAGTCCATAACAATGTGTTACCGTCTTCAGGGGGACCCGTGATCCGAATTTTTCAACCATATAGGACTGAACACGTTGGATACACAGAAACTAGTGCCCAAGTCTCAGTGAAGCCAGTATATGACTTTCCTAGCACACGCACACAACTTCAGAAAAGAAACCGCTCCTTCATTCTCTATGTGTTGGTGTTGCAGCACGGGGCACGCCTACTTAGTGGTTTATGTTTTGGAGTCTCTGAAGATAGAGAGAATGCAGACATCTACATCTCTCAAATGAGATAAAAACTGAAGGAAGCTCAGCACCTAACTCTGCCTTCGGCCTGGAAGCATGCTCAAAGAAATAAACAATGCTTGCGTTCAATATCAATACCCTCCGTGAGGTGACGGCACTCAGCTGAGAACACCTAAGTTCGTAAATCTATGGAAAGTACCCTGTAGGTAGTGGTCAAGAAACCGAATTACTTGCTTGTTTTCAAAACCATCCAAGAATCCACTCTAATCACTTATTACCAACAGATGAATTAGAATCTTTGGTGAGCACACTGAGACTAATAAACATTCATCTCAAAGAGTTCTCAGCCCAAGGGACTACCTTTTAGTCATACACTCAACCTGACCCAGACAATAGCTCAGAAACAGACATTTTAAGTAAAGAAGATTTTGCACGCTATATCTCAAGAACCAATAGTAATGCTAGCCAGTCTGTCTATGGTCTAAGAAGAACTATAGTTCTGACAAAGAGGTAGGTAGATAGATAGATAGGATAGATAGATAAAATGAACATATATTTATATATATATATATAAACTTATTTGTACATTCATATAATATGTATATGTATGTATTTATTAGAGAGGGATACATATATATATCATTGCTAATGAGATATAAGTGAAATCCTTGAGTTCCAAGGCAAGCCCTCTTAGGCCCTCTATAGAGTAACATTTTTTTTCCTTACTGAAATATTTCTTTAAGTTGAAATATTGTTATCTATATTGAAATCTTACATTCCTTTTTGGGTGTTCCAGTAATTCGCATTAAATATTACAAAAAGAGGTGCTGTTATGGGAAGCTTTCAATAACAAGTGGACTAACAACATTTACCTTGTAGTGTAGATTTGCAAGTGTGCAATGTTAATCTAAACTCTGTTGTTCCCTTTCAGTTAGGGATATGTGATACTTGATGATTGAGGTACTGTAAAGTACTAGCAGGTAGAAGGAAAATTCATTGTAGGGACTCAGGCACATTAAATATTAAAATCAACATTTTCTCTTGGATGTTTGAAACGTAAACCCCTTACAAGTTCAACTCTTCCGAACCCACCAACGCCCAGTGTGGTGACAATTTCAAGGTTCTGGAATGGGGACGAGGAAGAAAATTTGGCCACCTTCTCCTTTAGCTGAATCATCTCTAGAGACAGAGGTTTGGTCTGCCTCCAGCCAGACATGGATCTCCTATGGGGAAAAGGTAAAATTATGATTATTTTTCCTGACTAGCTAAGGATAACTATATATGAAGAGCCATCTTACCTTCACTTACGGGTTTACTGCCTAGAGCTTCTGCAAAGACAATCTCATTTTTGACACCAGATCAAGTAGGGGGAAAATTTCTAAAAACACCAAGAAGCAGCCAGGTTTGCCTTTAAGAGCCAGTGATTTTAAAAGTGTAATCAGAAACAGATTTCATTAGAATGTCACAATTCAAAACTTCCAAGGCAACCTAAGATTTTCATAAAATCTTAAGACTTCCCATGGATAATTATAATCATTACTATATGAACCATTAAAAATCAAATGTTCAATTTGTTTCCAAATATTGCTGTTCTAAAATAGTTATTCATCTTTTTCGATTAGGGTTTATTGTTGTGGGTTGGATGCCAATGAGCTGTCAGTGCTAGCACTGTACAACAGGATGCAAATTGCTATTATCTTCCTTACAAAAATGTGTGGGAAATTGACTGAATGTTCTCATTCTAATTCAGGCCTTCAATTTTCGGTTAGTTGTGGCTGTGTGATTTGGAAGAAATTAACTGGTGCGTGTAGGCCCAAGCATTTATTAACATTAATAGGTTCTGTCTGCTTCTGCAAAACATTTGAGAAAAACATTTATTTCAAAACATCTCAGGTAAGCTCAAAAGAATTTTCCATTAAAAAAAAGTTTTCTGATTGCCCATCAAAGAGGCTTTATGATATGTTTCCCATTCTATCATAATTTAAAAATTTGAGTCCAAAAGGGGCAATTAATCAAACAATGTGCTACAGAAATCAATCAATAAACAATCATTTATGAAAATGCCTACTATGTGATGTTTTGCTAAGCACTGAGGGTATAAAGATAAAAGATTAACCATCTCTAAATTCAAATAAGTTGGAGTCCAACAGCAGAAACAACATATTTGTAGTATGTACAATGTAGGCTTGGGGTGAAAGGGTATTGGTATCTGGGAGGATAAAGTATCCTGAACTTAGTTTTGAGGGAATCCAAGGACTTTTAAGGTGAGGGAGATAACATAGATGTGAGAAATGTCAAGTGTTCAAAGCAATAGGTAGAGAAGGATAGCAGGATTGCAGACAGTATTAAAAGGAGAAATGTGTAAGAATCCTGGAAAGGTAGAAAGGAGCCAGGTGGTAAAGAGACTTAAGTCCCAAACAGAGGAGTTTAATGTTTCAACCCAGGGGTACTCAAGGACCACAAGTATCTTCTGATAGGAATAGATGAGTGAAGCATTTAGATCTGTGCTTTCTCTTGGCAATTATGTTCAGAGCATGGAGAAACCCCAAGTAGGGAATCTAAATAGAAAGCTACTCCAGTAATTTGGTGAGAGATGATAAGGTTTGAACCAGGTAGGAGTTGTGTGAGTGAAGAGAATGAGACATATGTGAGAAATGTTGGAGACATGGTAGTATTTTTAGGCAGATCATCAAAAGCCAAAAATAGGATATCTCATCCCTTATAAAGACAGAACAAATAAGTCCAAAGGTAAATAAGCATTTTATCCACTCAACTTTGGCCAATGCAGATAGCCATTTCTGAAAATAGGGTCACTTTGTGCACCTCTACTAAGAGGCACTCAACCTGACACTTTTATATTTGAAAATTTAGCCCTCTACAACTAATGCTCTCCTGAGATGAATAATACTTTTTTGTGTCAGAGATGGCACAAACATGAAAAAAAATCTCCATTCTCCCCTAGAAGATGTAAACCCCTTAAGAGCCAACATATTGCTTCATTCTTTTGTCTCACTACCATCTACCACAATGCCAGAGGGTTCATAGGGGCTTAATTAATGAATAAACGTCTGTTGATTGATTCATAGATATTCTCAGTCTTAGATTTCACACTGTAGAAGAGACAAGATGGCAGTCTAAGGAGATAATTGATTCTTAGGGACCTTCCTACTACAAACATCTCCAAATTTCCTGCACCATCAATAGAAAGGGCAAGTGTGGTATCCATCACACTGTGAAGGTGGCAATAATCTTCTGAATCTATTGGATTTTCTTTCCTATTTCTCACCTGTTATTTCTTAGCCAAACATCCAAGGGACTAGAGACTAGAGGCCTCTTCTTAACCCTATTACAACTCTGCTCAGCTCGATGGGGGCTGCTAAAAGTCAATACCACCCCTTTGGGTAAAATGTGCCCACTTACTTGGCATGTCTTTTTTCATCATCACGATTCAGGTTTGCCACATATCCCTCAAGGTACTTTTGGAGTTCTTCAAAGGTCCCAACTGTTTGACTGAATGTTCTAAAAAGGAAAATGTTCACAATCATCCTTCTCCCTATACCAAATTAAGTTACAGAGATTTTTTAAAGTTTATTTAAATTACAGAACTTAATTTTGTTTTCTTCTTTTGACAGGAGCTCTGGGCCTTTTGTTTCATTGGTACAGGACATTCTCATCTTCAAAACTCCTCTATTAGGTTATTCTCTGAAATTTTCCCCACATGGCACTTCTACTTCTCAAATGACATCCATGACTTCTATCTCATATTAAATTTATACTCTCAAATCTTCACATTCTCCCTATCTACTGCCATCAAACATACTCAGATCTTCCCTATCCTAACAAAAAACAACAAAAAACCTTTCATTAGACCTTCAAGCTGTTGTCTTAAATTACTCCTCCCTTTCTCACTCCAATTCTGAAAAAACTATCTATACTTGATGCTTCCAATTCCTGTCCTCCCACTCTCACTCCTCAAACCTTTGCAGTCTGACTCCTGACCCTATCATTCAACAGAAATTTCTCTCTTTAACGTTACCAATGATATGTTAAGCTCAGTCTGATGGCATTCTCTCACTTCTCATCTTCTTCTACATATCTACTGTATCTGGCATTCTTGACCACCCTCTCCTCCTGCACACTCTCTCTGTTCTGGTTCTTCAAGATGTTTCTCTTTCCTTCTCCATCTCCTTGCTGACTTACCATCCCTATCATATCTGTTACACGCTAACTGTGAGTGTACCTTGAGCTTCTTTCCTACACTCTCTTCTTCTTCTGCACCTTTTCTCTTAATAATTTCATGAGCCTGGATTTAATTATGATCTCTATGCAAGTGACTCACACATCTTTTTTATCCAGGCCCACTCTCTCCCCTGAGTCCTACAACAATAATTGTGAATTAGATATTCTGAACTGGAGAACTGACTTGTAGATGAGGCTATGGATCTGTATTTTTAAGTAGTGACACAGGGGAAGAATTTCCTCTTAGAAAAAGATAAAACTAAGGAGTCCTGGACCAAAAATAAGCTTGCTCTAACAACAAGAAGGTACTCACTCTCGATCAATAACCAAGCATGCCACGTCATTTTCTTCTGCGATGATGTTAGCCGATCTAACGTCATCACTGTTGAGAGAAAAAAAATCCATTTCACTTCTGTTAAGAAATATACATATATATATATATATATATATATATATATATATATATGTGTGTGTGTGTGTGTGTCTGTATATACATATAACATAATACATATAGTAAATATATATAATAATGCATATATAATAAATGTACCTATATATAATATATATGCTAATATATAATAAATGTACCAATCAGTATCCCCTAAGTGATAACATCCCTATTATATCACTTCCAATGTTAAGGAACACTGAGTGATTACTTGCTCCTGCAAATATCAGGTAAAATAATTTCATTGAGTTTTTATTTCTATCTGCTGTGATCTTTATTCATTCCCTCCACTATGATGTTTCAATAACAACATGATAATTGCAATATATAATATATATGTGTGTGTCTGATTCTTATCTATATATTTATCTATCCATCCATATATCCATCCACCTGTCTATCTACCTACCTAGCTTCCTATCCATTCTATCTATATTTGGTCCAGCTTTGTAATTTTATTGATACAAGGAACTCTCAGTGTGGAAACTCCTTAACATTGCAGATAAGCAATTAATCTGTAATTGATAGTCTGAGAAAGTTGCCTTTGACACTGAGAGTCCAAGTGACTCATGGTCCCACAATTAGTAAGCATCAGATAAAGTAAATAAAAATCAGTTCTTTCTGACTCAGGAGCCTACTTCTCTCGATTATGCCACACTGCTTCCAATAAAGATAACCAAATAATAAAGATATTCCCACCACAAGGTAAATACAAATATATTAGTGTTTGCCAGTCTGAGATTCACCCCAAGTGATCCCCAGAAATGCACATAGGGACGGGGGGAGGAGGACTGATAACTCCATGATGTTTGGAAAAGCAGATTTCTTTCACACTTCTCCAAGCAATGCAGTGTATTCCTCGAGCACTTTGCCCTGTCATCACCAGGAACCTCTGTATCGATGCATAGTAATTTTCAGGGACACGGATTTCACACTTAGATTGTGGGTCATGTGTCTGACATGTAAATTCAGGTTACAAAACAGAGGCAATCCACCTAGTTCTGATAAGAAAACAGTACTTAAATCTTGCGAGTTTATAAAATTTATTTTTGAAATCATTATGTGAACTCTAAGGATTTATTTTTAACAGATTCCAAAAGCACCCCTGGGATTTGTTTGTGTCCAATCTTGGAAATTCAAAGAAAGCCATTCTGACATGTTGAACAAGAGTGCCTCTAAGTAATATAGAACAAAAAAGCAAATTCAAACCTTGGTAACTTTATTGACAGGCTTAATAGGAAAAACATGTCAACCACAATTGAAATTAAATCTGCTTAACTTCAGGCCAACTCATTAAGCAATTGCATATGTTCAGGACAACCAAACTGCTTTTTCCTGTTTCTCACAAACATTTCTGTACCTTTATAGTTGTCTGCCATGCCTGGAATATACCCTTCCCTTATCTTTGCTACCTGGAATCCCTATGTTCCTTAAAAACTTAACTCAAGAACCATTTTCTATATGAGACCTTTCCTCACTTTCCTCCTCCAAACTTCTCTGTGGGAATTTTAAGCATGGTTAGAACTATGAATTGGTAGTTTAATCATACTGTAATGTAATTTGGATTTAATTAATTAATCAATTGAATGTACTGGAATATTGTTATACTAGAAGGAAAAATAAATATTACAGCTAAAAAGAATCATGCAAAGACTTATATGAATTGATGTAAAGTTAAGTAAACACAACCGGGAAATCCATATACACCTGACTACAACATAAATGCAAAAAACAACAATAAAATCTGAATGCTGTGTAATCATCATGAATAAGCTTGATCTCAAAGAAGAACTCAAGGGGGAAGTATAAATTTCTGTTAATTAAAAAAAAAATAACAGTTTAAAAAAGAAATGTGTAGATATATTATTCCCAAACAGTACACTAACCTGATGAGAGCCTTTTCTCCAAAATAATCACCTTTTTGCAGTGTTTTAATAACTTGAGGTTGATCATTGCCTTCAGTACTCTGAGTGACTTTCACCTGGGTAACAATAAAACAACGAAATTCAACAAACTCATGTTTTCATTGTTCTATGCACAAAAGAGCTAGGCATGCTGAACACATAGTAGGCATGAATACATAGTAGACATTCAATAAACGTTCTTTGAAATCATTTACAAATTCTGATTATAGCTCTAAGTATGGCACAAGAATCAAGTCAACAAGTATTTATTAAGCACAATGATAGGAAGCAGAAAAAAGAGAATTCTAGGACAAAGATCCAGGAATGCATATAAAAGTGAATATTTTTTCCTCCAGTATCTTACCAGGTGCTAGTAAATATACACAATAACAATACAGGTGCTTATCTTCTAACAATGAAAAGTGACAAACATCACAAATATAAGGAGCGCTATTTTGGTTAGAAATTTTTGAGTCTAAATCTTTACTGTAGACATACACATAATAACTACTACAAACATTAAAAGGTTGTTTGTTAATTAGAATTAAATTATCCATGAAATGTAAGGCCAAGATCAGAAATATAAATTATAAATCTATTCAGTAATTTAAGGAAAACCCTCTTGTGTTATTGACTAGAAAGGTTTCCCAATAATGGGACAGATAAGGGAGGGAGGTTTCTTAATAAACTTGCCTCTTGTGTCACATACCTGATTGTAGGACTAGAATTAGCTCCAAATGTTCATTAATGTTCAATAATAAAATCATACTATTTGATCTTATTTCTAGCTAAATCTATAGAATTTTGACAACTATATTGACTCCTTTTGGCTGACAAATGATTCTCAATACTAATATCAGTATTCTGACAATGTATACTGAAATCATGTCAATTAGCTCAAGAATTTTTTTAAAATGCTTTGAAAATGACACACATCTCTCTTCACTCCTTCCAGATAATTAAATAAGAATGATCACCCTGATTTACTTAGCTTTCTTTTTGGGGTTACCTGTAAGTTCGATTACACTCTAGGATAGATCAGAATCAATCCAGAATATCCCAGACAACCAGGTCAATGAAATATCAAGCTTTCTGAAATTCTACAGTATAGGTCCTAGGTTTTTTGTTTGTTTTGTACTCCCCAAAAATTCTCTGGGTTAATTGGGGGGAGATGAGACACATATTATAATATAACCTTCCAAAGGCACCAAATTGAGGCCATTAAGAGGTAATCTGGCCATTGATAAAGGCAATAATGATAATAAAAACCCATGTGGCATGGTCAAAGAAATGGGGGGTGTTTACTGAGGAGATGAAAAGAGGAGGTAGGGATAGAGGAACAAGATAAGGTCACCTTTTTCAACAATCTACAGGGCTATGTAGAAGATAGATTAAATTTGTTCTGTTTGACCCCAGAGGGCATAATCAGGAACAACAAATAAATATCACAAAGGGTCAATATAGGATTAATGTCAGGAAAAATTCTGAAACAAAACTGTCTAGAAGTTAAAGGAGATGCTATTAGAAGGTGGTACATTACTCCTCGTTGGAGACCTTCAAGCAGAAAATGGATTATCACTTAGCTTGTATGTTGTAATAAGGATTCTTTTTTTTTTGGTATGGATAGGATGAATAACTGAGGTTTCTTCCAATTCTAAATTTCCTGATTTAATGTCGCCCACAAGTTATTGGACCTTGTTCTAGTCAAATTCCATAGCTGGTATAATGAATTAGAGCCTGAGAATTCAGATAAACTTCCCTTTAATAAAAAATAACAATCCTCTGCCAAAAGTAATATGCAAAGTGACAAAAAGCAATCCAGAAGATGAAAGCAGATAAAAATTAACAGCAAGGAAATTAAAAGCAGTTAATAAGAAAGTCATGCCAGGAGCACCTTAACCAAAGTTGTAAAAATCTTCCTTGCCCAGAAGATCCATCACTATTTTCCAGATCTATACATCTCGAGGCAAAATTAACTCAACTTCACAATTTCACTTAATTCATAGTTATTTTTGTATGAATATACTGAAAATGATTAAATAACATAATGTTTAGGGAAACCATCAGTTTTCTGTCCAGTATGCATTATCTGATGTTTTATAGACTATTCTTCTTTTTCCAGGAAAGGCATGACATTTATTTCATCCATATGATTTCATTCTGGTATAAATTACCTGTTGTTCCCCAAGTTCTGTGCTCCATCAGCAGGCTTTCTCATGGTCATTAAATATATAAAATTTCTCTCCAATATAAATTTTTGATGTTGAGCAAAATTTGAGCTATACTTGACAGCCTTTTCATATTCAATACATTTGTAAGATTTCTCTTCTAAATCAACTTTCTGATGTTGATTAAGCTTTATTTTTTAGATAAAGATCTTACATTCATTATATACAAAATGTTTCTTTGTAGTATGAACTCTCTGATGTTCAATAAGGTATCTTCTTTGTTGGAAAGTCTTTCCACATTTATATTATCTATATGATTTTTCTCCAATGTGAATTCCCCCTGAAGGTCTTCCCATATTCATAGCATTCATATAGTTACTTTCCAATATGAGTTCTCTCATGCTGAAAAAGTTCTATCTTCTAACTATGTCTTTTCACATTCATTACATTCACATGGTTTCATTCCAATATTCTCTGGTGCTGATTAAATCCTGTCTTCTGAGAGTTTTTCCTATATTTATTACATTCATAAGATTGCTCTGCAGTATGAATTCTCTAATGTTCAACAAGCTGTTTTCTGGCAAAAGGTCTTCCCACATTTACATTCAAAGGGATTCTTCTCCAATATGAATACTCCAGTGCCTTGTAAAATTTCTCTTTCAAAAGGCCTTCCCACATTCACTACATTAAGTTTTGTCCTGTATGAAGTTTCTGATGTTTAACAAAGTTTATTTTTTGGAGGAAGACTAACCATATTCATGACCTTCAGGATCACAGTTCTATGTAAATCTCAAGTATAATAATATAATATATATTTATATTTGTATCTGTACATAAAATTATAAATATTTGTACATAGATGTACATGAACATATATATATATATAGTAAACAAATACATACAATGGCCTTGTCCACAAAAAGATGCTCCTGAACATCCCTATTAGGGGGTAGGTAACATGACTCCTCTGGAGTCAGACCTGCACACTGCTCTGATCAGATTTATTAAGTCACACAGGATCTTCTGAAATGGTGTTTTCATCATTTCTTACAGCACAATATTCCATTACATAATTGTATCATGATTTGTTTAGCTATTCACCAACAATTTAAGAGGCTTCTTCCTGTTGAATTTAATACACTTCCACATCAAATTCCATATGATTCAACCCTCTTTTGTTCACTTCAAATAAGAATGAGATTTATCTGATGTCTACCTCTTTCTCTATATTTCTTCTTATATATATCCCAATTATGAGAACTAACCAGTTCCACCCTCCTTTTGCACTGGTGTATTCCTCCCTTTTGCCCTCCTTCTCTACTCTTTCTCTTTTTAAAACACTCAAATCTGAACCAATGAATCCACAATATTTGTTTTTTTTTTTTTTTAATTCATTCAATACCTTTTGAAGACATTAAGGTCCTCACTGAGGGGAAAAGATTATAATACAGTTAGAGGGATTGTCATATTATAATATCAGTGTATATACTTTGTGGGGAAATTATGTAGTTCCTTCCAATTGTTCAAATAAATTTAATTTTTTAGATGTTTTTGGACTCTTGTATTTGCATGTTAAAATTTCTATTCAGAAATGGTCTTTTCATCAGAAATGCTCTGGAATTATCTATCCCATTAAAGTTCCATTTTTTCTTTTTGTTTGATTTTACTCAGTTTTGTAGAATAAGTTATTATGGGTTATTTTTTGCCTCTGGAATACTACATTCCAGGATTTTCTCCAAATTTTTAATAAAAGTAGCTAGGTCTTGATGATCTTAATCCTGACTGAACTTGAACTGCTTCTTACTGGATAATGACAGTACTCTCTTCCTTTGATATGGGAACTCTGGATTTTTACTTTGATATTTTTGGGACTTTTCCTTTTGAAATTTCTTTCAGGAAATGATTAGTTAATTTCTTCTATCTTAGATGATTAGTTAATTTTTTTTCTGTCTTTGCCTTCTGGTCCTGGTAGATCTGGGAAATGTTCATTTATAATTTCTTGAAATAGAATATCCAAGCTTTATTTTAATCATGATTTTCAGAGAATTCAGTGATTGTCAAATTCTTTCCTTGACTCATTTTCCATGTAAGTTATTATTTATATCTTAATTTTTTTCTATTTTGGGGGATATCTTTAAATTTGGCTATGTAATTTTTTGCTGTTTCGTGAAACCACTGATTTTTGCTTGATCTATTCTGGTTTTCTGGGATTCTTTTTCTTAGATAAAGTTTTACTTTCTCTTCTAATCTATTTATTCTTCTTCCAGTTCTTTCCTCCAAAACTTTTATTTTTTTTTTAAATCTCTTACTTAATTTCTTCTTCTAAGCATTCATGTAGTCTTGTAGAAAACCTGGTTTTTCCCTTTGAGAATTTGTAATTTTTATCTGAATTAGGTTTGCAACATTTCCTTACATGGTCAGTGTTTTTCTTTGATTTACTCATCTTTCCAACTTTAGACTATAATTTGGGCCTCTATCCCAGGAAAAGGCTTTGTTCCTTGCAATGCAAAATTTTGGGTGGGGCAGTTAGTCTGGCATGATCTTAAGATGGGTCCCCCGAGTTCTTGCATTGGCCTTCCAGGCTAGATCCCCTCTGATGTGAGATTTATAGTGCTGGATCTTCAGGGCCCTCTCCTGTGTCTTGGGACAGAGTGCTCAGGACCCCTAATATTAAGTAGTTTCAGTTGCTGTCATTCTCCAGTGCTTCTGAGGTCCCTACCTGGAACTTTCTGACAACCCTGAAGTTTTCACAGGAGAACTTCTGCATACAGAGGCTTGTAAACTACTCAACTCTGAACATCCTAGTTTCCTTAATAGAGGGCCCCCTTTTCTTCTAGCTAACTTTTTATGCAGTTCTGGAGTGAAAGAAGTCACTGTGTATAGTTTCTTATTTCATCTCAAGAGAATGTAGGGGTTTGCTTGAATAAGTATGTGGGAAATGGAAGGCCTGCCTCCTGTTCAGATACCATCTTGGTAGGAAATCAAAATAACAAACTCTTGGATGGATGGATGGAATGTTTCTCCCTTTTCTGTTAAGTGCAATGACCAATGGACTGGAGTGAGGAGAGATCAGCTACTGATTTTTCTATCTAGCATACATGTTCTTCTCATATATATAATACATGAATAGAAAATGGACCTTCTTCCCTTAGATGCTCAAGCAGCCTTAGAATTTCAAGAGTAGAGTGGTGAGACCAACAATCTGCCTGACCTCAATAGGGGAATGATTCTGTGTGCTACAATTTTAGGCAGGGTTGTATAATAGATCTGAAGCTGGAAAATCTCAATTTATATCTCAATTGTGCAATGGCAGAATCTGGATAACCCACTTAAACTTCTCTGGGTCTCAGTTTCCACATCTGTGTAAAAGGGAGTAGTTTATTTCCCACCAGTTCAATTAAGATAATAACATCTCTTTCCTCCTAGCCTCTTCTCACTTTCTGGGGTCTTCTCCCTTGAACTCCCCAGAGAGTTAAAAACCTCCAAAGGGCATGGCTGATTGCTGTAGTGTCTCCTGTCCACTTCTGCCACATGGATAAAACTGTTGAGAGCAGACTAATAAAATGAAGGGCTCAGATTCTGATACACATAGCATGTGTCAATGCCATTTTATTTTATCTTTCAGAAGCTATCTAATATGTGCTAAAGAAGGATATTGCAGTTATTTGCTGGTTTCATTTTGATGACCATCATATTTACCATTCCTTTTGCTAAAATGAAAAAGGTGCTTCCTTCCTCCCCCTCTCTGATGATGTAATCTCCTTTGTCATAATATTCCTGTTGGGATGACAGAAAAAAAATATATTAGTAGAGATGAGTATTTAAGGGAAGAGCTGAAATAAGATTTCTAATATTTTTTTTTGAAATACTGGCTACATAAGGCATCACTATCTGTTTATTGTGGGTTTCAAGCCTTTCATCCATCACAATCATAGGCCTTGGAAAAGTAATCATAGCCAGTTCTGGCCCTATTTTATTGCCTTCCTCATAGAGAACATCTCTGGAACTCTGATGAAAAGACAGATCCAGGATTAGAAAGAAACAAGAATATAGTTCTAGTCATTCCAGGTCACTTCAGATTTTTAAATCACAGCTATTTTTCCCCTAAAGTCAGAAAAGGAAGTAAGATTACTTCTAAACCAACCCAAATAATAGAAGCACAGACCAGAAGAAAATAAATGATACTTAATAAACAATATATTCACTTAATAAACAATATATTCTATCCTCAAAAGAAAGGGGATTTCTGGAAAACACAACCAAAACTCTCTGAAAAGCAACAAAAGAAAAGGGACAACTCCCCTGACAATCACAATGTTTGTAGCTCAAAAGTGGACAATCAAATCACATGCTTACTTGGGAGAGGATTTCAGGAATAGGTCTGAGTTGCTTCCATTCCTCTCTTTCTCTGGCCCAATTAGCCAGGTGTGTTGTTGATATATAATAATCATTATCACTGAAAGATTTTTTAATTTCATTCTGAATTGTAAAGTGCTTTATTATTTTCATTAGTAAATTTTCACAATTAACCAATGACATACATTAATATTATTCCTAACTTCACTTTCCATCTAAAAACAGAAAAGCAAAAACTCAACCCATAGTTAAAGTTCTATTCATACCACCATTTTGGGTGTTTTAAAGTTTATATCAAAGACTTAGTGACAGGATATTCTGATCCATCAGGAGCAGCTAGTGGTGCAGTGAATAGAATGTCAGGCCTGGAAGCAGGAAGACTCATCTTTGTGAGTTTAAATCTGGCCTGAAACATTAGCGATGTGTTCCTGGGCAAGTCACTCTGTGTGCCTGTTTCCTCATCTATAAAATAAGCTGAAGAAGAAAATGGCAAACTATTCCAGAATCTTTGCCCAAAAAAATCCCAAAAGGGGTCATGAAGAGTCGGACATGACCAAAACAACTGAACAACAACACTCTGATACACCTGCATATAAAATAATGTCATAGATGTAACAAAAATGCCTTGCTCAAGACTGCACAGTCAGTGCATCAGATGTAGATGCAGCTGGCCCTGGAACTCAATAAGACAGCCAGCCATACTATTCTAAAATAGCTAAGTGATTGCTTCTTGATAGGATTAGACAACTGAACTGCAACTAGTAAAATACCATATAACTTTCAGACCTCAGTGGACTCCATAAGTTCATTGTTAATTATTTTTGCCCTTGAGAGTTTTCCATTCTATAACATTTCATTTTGGATGCCAGATATAACATAAAGCCTTTTTCTGAATTATTCTGGTATCTAAGGACATGCAAAAAGAGATTTTACAATCGTTTAATATAAAGTACAAGATGAGGCTTTTAAATTTGTAAAATTTGTAAATTATTCCTCGATTTGAGTTCCAACATATATATTTTCTAAGTACTTCCTGTAACTCATAAATATGCTTATATAACCATTTAATTTTAATGATACAAAAATTCAGTATTTGCTGTCAACATGAAATTCTCTGGTGAATCTCCTTTAGAAATACCATTTTTAAAAAAGATTTCCTTCTCTAAAGGAAAATATAAACCTTTTGTTTTAGGGGGGAAAACACACTAAAATTAGGATGAATTATTCATTCGTAACATCTGTGAAAAATCTCTAGAGACAAGGGGCAAATAATCCTTTCTAAAATGACTTTCAGAACAGAAACCCCTGGAGGATTGGAAGTCAGGAAATGTATCATGGCACATCCTTGATAAACTGCTAGATGGTTTTCATGAATTGTGAATAAAAACATTAATGGTGTCACCAGGCACTTAAGGATAAAGTAGTCTCCATTCACTTCTAAAGAGATACTACTCTGCATAATCATTTGGGATTGAAAGAGTCATAAACCTATCAACAATCAATGTTGCAGGGATTTTTCTCCACTAAGAACAGTCTTCTAAAAAGTTTAAAGGTTAGATGTGACTTCACTTGTTACTCAAATCCATCTCCAAAAAATTCAGTTAAGGGTTTCAGTTTTCATTATGAAGAAAAAAAAGGAGAGGAAAGCTAAAGTATCTAACTTTCTAACTTTGAGATAAAGAAAAGATACAAATATAAATTAAGGTACATGTCATAAAGTGTATTATTTTAAGAAAAATTAACAAGTTTTGGAATAAAACCAACCATACGAGCTTTTCTGAACATATTCTTATAAGGCCCGTTTCTAAGGTGTTAAAATTAAAAGTGTAACATCTGTGGGTATCTTTTTAAAAAATCCATTTTCAAAGACTAGAAATAAAAATGACATTATTTTAAAATGCATTTAAATATATTGATTTTTCCTTACTATTTCAAAATATAGTCATCATGTACTTTTCTTCATCCTAACGTTATCTTAGCTCCAATTCACTCATAGTGATCCTCTATGGCAACTTTAAAAGAAATTAAGAAACTTTTCAAATTCAAAATTCTTGTTTTTGTAGATTTCATTGTTGTGAGTATCCCATCTGCTGAGAGAGATTGAAACACTTCTATGCCTTAGAAAGGTTTTAGGAGTTTCTATGAATAATAAAATCCATCTCTTAAGTGATAACCACTGGAGATGAGCCCTAAAGTTAGCCAGGCTAGTCTTTTGATAACAAACACAGAGTTGTTTGCAAAGACCATTCTCATAGACTCCCCAGTTTAATAGGGCCTAATGCACAGAATTTAAAATTAATTGTCATAATCTTTGAGATTACAAGTCATATGCATAATGGGTCATCACAATAGGATACTGGAAGAGCTTGTAATCTCAAAAAAAAAAGCCTTTTTATGTAAATATTTTAATGAATAAAATAGTTGAAAAACTAAAACAATGATTGAAAATTTTTTAATATTTAAAATCTAATCAACTAAACCTTTTCCAGTCCCTAAATTGATATAAATATTTTGACTTTGCAAAAGTTATTTCTGTTAGTAATCTACTTATTTTGAACAATATTTAATACCAACAAAATTTCAGTATGATGATAGAATGTAGAAACAGCATTGAAGATTATTTAAATGGAATTTATCCTATAAACAAAGTTTTTTAAATGAGCAAAGAATGACCATCTCAATTGAATTCGATCTAACACAATGTCCAAATTTGTAAATGAAGTTTTATGTTTAATTCTAACCACTCTTACCACTTCTAAGCAGTCAATAATCTTGGTTAGTTTATCTTCAGGTAAATTCTTCAACAAACACACACTGCCAAAGAAAAAAGAAACTTTTATTTAATTTCCCTTTTTCCACTAATAATTCATGCATTTTTACATCTATATTTTGACATAATTTACATATATACGCTATGTTCAAGTAACTGAATGATGTAAATAATTGAGAGGATGGGAAGATAGGAGGTAGGAGACAGTGAGAAACTGCCAATCTTTATCTATCCCAAGGAAATAAAATGATCAAAAACTTTGAAATGCTTTTATAGCTTCAAATACCTTTGCATCATTGTTCATATATATATCTCATCTCCTTACTCTATAATAAACTCTATGAGGAAAGGGTCCATCTTTTCTTAGCCTTTGAATCCTTACAGCAAGGCCCTGAATAATATAGGAATTTAGTAAACATCTGTAAAATGGGGGTATAATAATAGCACCTACCTTCCAGAAATGTTGTGAGGATCAAATTAGATAATGTTTGTAAAGTACTTAGCACATTGTCTAGCACATAGTGGGCCTTTAACAAATCCTTGTCCTTTTTATTATCATGATAATGATAATAATAATATATCTTAAATGAAATAAAGTACCAAAACATAATGTTCTAGCAAACAACCACATTTTGACCAATGTTTTATAAATCAAACTTTTACATCTTCTCTTTCAATAAAAGAAGTTCCACAATACATAATTTAGGTAAGGAAAATTGGTTAGACTTTTAGAGTGTATAACAACCTAAATAGCACCAATGATATTTTTTAATTGACCCCATGGGGAGAAAAATGCTACATCAAAAATAAAAACAATGCAAACAGACTTTGCACACATAAAAAAAATTTCCTCAAAATACATTCTTTGAAAAATATAAAGAGCTAATTGCTTAATGTGAACAAAACCAAAATATATTTAAATGAAACATTTTTAATGAAATATAATAAAAGAAAATCGTTTTCATGTGGCATCTTGTCATATAGTCCTCCAAAAATCAATGACCTATGATTACTTAGGCCTGTCCCAAGTCCTGATTTAGCATACATTAAATCTGTAAATGATCTTCCATGGAAAATAATCTTTTCTGGGAAATATAGGAGACAAATATTTTAAGGAAAGAGTTTTTTAAATAGAGCTTAGATAAGAGTTTCTTTAACTATTTGTTTATGTTAATCTTTGGGCTTCTTTTCCTCATAGCATAGATTTCCAAACAAAGTCTTAGATAAATGTTGTTGTTTATTTGCAGAG
Source organism: Antechinus flavipes (assembly GCF_016432865.1). Classification (NCBI taxonomy): domain Eukaryota; kingdom Metazoa; phylum Chordata; class Mammalia; order Dasyuromorphia; family Dasyuridae; genus Antechinus; species Antechinus flavipes. The sequence continues at coordinate 159,640,691 of NC_067403.1, read as the reverse complement.
GAGGGTCCTCTAGTAAAATACTCTCTAAGATATTACCAACCATGACCATATATGCTAAATTTTAGGGGGGAGGAAGGAGTTCAGGAAGAAGAGTATCAAATTAACTCCAGAATGTTTTACAATATGAAGTCTTCAAATATATATATATTTTTAATTCTTTATAAATTTTTTTCTGGTCATATATATACATGAACTTTTTTGAAAGACATTTCTTTATGAATCATGTTTGAAGAGAAAAATCAGAACAAAAGGGGAAAACTATGAAAGAAGAAAAAAACAGAAAAAAGAAGTGCATTCAGAAAGAGACTATGAAGATTGAATGTAAATCCAACACAAGCTATGTCCACTTCTTTTTTTGTTTTTTCTTTTCAAAGTCTGTTGGGATTGTTTTGAATCACTGAACCACTGAGAAGAAACAAGTCTTCCATAGTTGATCATCATACATTTTTGCTGTTATTGTGCAAATTATGTTCTTGATTCTGCTTGTTTTGCTCAGCATCGGTTTATGTAAATCTTTTCAGGGCTTTTTAAAATCAGCTTGTTCAACATTGTTTATAGAACAATGATATTTCATTACCTTCATGTGCCACAACTTGTTCAGCCATTCCCCAATGGTTGGATCATTTCATAACTCCATCAACAATGAATTAGTGTCCCAGTTTTCCCATATTTCTTCCAACATTTATCAACATTTTTTCCTGTCATCTTTACCACTCTGAGAGGCATAAGATAGTACCTGAAAGTTGTTTTAATTTGCATTTCCCTATCAATAATGATTTAGAGCATTTTTTCATATGACTATAGATGGTTTTAATTTCATCATCTGAAAATTATCTGTTCATATCCTTTAACTATTTATCAATCTAATAGTTCTTTATATATTTTAGAAATGAGCCCTTTATCAGAAATGCTGGCTATGAAAAAATTTTCCCAGCTTTGTACTTCCCTTTCAATCTTGTTTGTATTGGTTTTGTTTCTGTAAAACCATTTTAATTTAATGTAATCAAAGTTGCCTATTTTGCATTTCATAATGTTCTCTAGTTCTTCTTTGGTCATAAATTCTTCCCTTCTCCAAAAATCTGATGGATAAAGTATCCTTTCCTCTCCTAATTTGTCTATGATGTCACTCTTTACATCCAAATCATGTATCCATTTTGACCTTATTTTTGTATGGAGTGTGAGATGTAGGTCTATGCCAAGTTTCTGACATATTATTTCTTAGTTTTCTCAGCAATTTTTGTGAAATAGTGAACACTTATCTCAGAAAAAGGAGTTTGGGGCTTTATCAAGTACTAAATTAACTATAATCATTGATTATTGTATCATGTCTTTCTAACCTATTCTACTGATCATCTATTTCTTAGCTAGTACCAAATGGTTTTGATGACTGTTGCTTTATAATAGTTTTTGATCTGGTAGAAGTCTTCAAATCTTTAGGGTACCTAAGTTCAAGTAATGCTTTCCATCTGAGTTAGTCACCCCAGGACTAGCTATGGTGGGAATACAGAATCCCAGAATTTTAGAATGGGGAAGGAATTCAGGTTACAACCAATCCAACTCATATCAGAAAAGAAATATCCACCATATTTTATTTTATAACCACTGTTTGAAAATCTCTAATAAATATATCTAAAACCAAGGGTGAGAAATATATCAAGTGAAGATATAATTTAAAATAAAATTTTTAAATGCTGGTTATTTAAATAAGCAGCAATGTCCATTATCATCATTATTGTGTGACAAAGAACTAGAAATGCTTGATTTAGCAATAAAACAGGAAAAAGAAATAGAGAGAATCAGCACAAAGAGAAAACAAATCATTGCATTTTCAAGAGATGATGGTTTCTTTAAAGAAGCCCAGAAAACTAACTAAAAATTAACTGAAACAATAATTTATGAAAAGTTACAGGGTATAAAATAAGCCCACGTGAATCATCATTTTTGGTTACTACCAACTAAATTTAGCAGGAAGAGAAAGAATGTAAAATTCCATTTAAAACCAATGCAGCTAAAATTAGAAAACAAGAAGGTATATAGAGTATTTGTATTTGGTGTAAATTTCTGAATTCTAAAATATGAATCTTTCCCCAACTGATAAATGGTCAAAAAATTATGAAGAGGTAATTTTCAACATTAGAAATCCAAGCTATCCAAAACTGTATCTTAAAAAATGTTCTAGGGGCAAGTAGTTGGTGTAGGGATTAGAACACCAGCTCTGAAGTCAGGAGAACCTAAGTTCAAATCTGGCCTCAGACACTTAACACTTTCTGGCTGTGTGACCCTGGGCAAGTCACTTAACCTCAATTGCCTCAAGGGGGAAAAAAGTTCTTTGCAGGATACAAAATAAATCCATATAAATTGTCAGTATTTTTCTATGCTAACAATAGAGTCCAGCAGCAAGAGATACAAAGAGAAATTCCATTTAATATAACTGTAGATGATATAAAATAGTTGGGAGTCTACCTGCCAAGACAATGTCAGAAATTATATAAACACAATTACAAAACATTTTCCACACAAATAAACAACTGAAAGAATATCAAGTACTCATGGGTAGGCCAAGCTAATATAATAAAATTGACAATTCTACCTAAATTACCTAAATAAATTCAGTGTGATACCAATCAAACTGCCAAGAAATTACTTTACAGACCTAGAAAAAATAATGACAAAGTTCATCTGGAAAACCAAAAGATCAAAAATTTCAAAGGAATTGATGGGGGAAAAAATGCAAATGAAGGTAGCCTAGCTGTGCCAGATCTAAAACTTTATCATAAAGCAGCAGTCATCAAAACCATTTGGTACTGGCTAAGAAATAGAGTAGCTGATCAGTGGAAAAGGTTAAATTCACAAGATACGATAATCAATGACCATAGTAATCTATGTGTTTGATAAACCCAGAGACCCCAGCTTCTGGGATAAAAACTCACTATTTGACAAAAATTGCTGGAAAAATTAGAAAATAGTGTGGCAGAAACTAGGCATTGACCAACACTTAATACCCTATGCCAAAATAAGGTCAAAATGGGTTTGTAATTTAGGCATAAAGAGTGATACTCCAAACAAATTAAAAGAACATAGTCTCTCAGATCTATGGAGAAGGAAGGAATTTATGTCCAAGAACTAGAAGAACTAGAATACATTATGAAGTGCAAAATGGATAATTTTGATTGTATTAAATTTAAAAGATTTTATACAAACAAAATCAATGTAGACAAGATTAGAAGGGAAGCAGAAAATTGAGAAAAAATCTTTACATTCAAGATTCTGATAAAGGCCTCATTTCTAAAATATGTAGAGAATTGTCTACATTTATAAGAACAATACAAGCCATTCTCCAATTGATAAATGGTCAAAGGATATGAACAGATAATTTTCAGAAAAAGAAATTAAAACCATTCCTAGTCATAGGAGAAAAATGCTCTAAATCACTATTGATCACATAAATACAAATTAAGACAACACTGAGGTACTATCACACACCTCTCACATTGGCTAAAATGACAGGAAAAGACAATGATAAATGTTGGAGAGGAAAGAACAATTTGGAACCCAAAGTTTTGCAAGGGTGAATGTTGAAAACGATCTTAGCATATATTTTGAAAATAAAAAGCTATTCTTTTTTTAAATGTTCTAAATCACTAATAAATTAAAGAAATTCAAATTAAAACAACTCTGAAGTTCCATGTCATACCTGTTGATTTGACTAATTTTAAAAAGGAAAATAACAAATCGGTAGGGGTTACAGGAAAAGAGACACATTAATGTAATGTTGATAGAGTTAAACCCAATGGTTTGGTTTAACCATTCTAGGAAGCAATTGGAACTATCCCCCCCAAAGTTACTAAATTGTATATATAATATAACCCTTAAAGGTATATATCATCACTAGATCCATATCCCAAAGAAACCAAAGAAAGAGGAAAAAGATCCATGCATTAAGAAAAATTTGTTCCTTTGGTAATAACACTGAATTAAGACATTAAGGAGATACTCACTAATTGCAGAATGACTCAACAATTACTTATCTGAATGTAATGAAACATTATCGTGTCATTTTTTTTTTAATGGTAAAAAAAAAAAAAAAAAAAAAAAAAGATCCTGAATGCAATGCTGCAATTGTGGTCTGAGCAGGGCCCAATATTAATGGAATTTCACCTCCTTAGTCCTAGAAGTTCTGCCTCAAAGAATCCTAAAGATTAAAATCTTTTTGGGAGGAGGGGAGTAAATGTTCTTTTTATACTTTTGGCTCATGTAGCATGAGTGGGGTCCAGTGGAACCTGAGTTCAAATTCTTACTCGGGTGTGTTCCCTGATACCAGCTCTCTAAGCCTGACCATCTTCCCTTAAACTCCTTGAGGGCAGCAACAGCATGGTGTTTGATTTTGTATCTGTAGCATCTTGTACCATGTCTGATTTAATAAATGCTTATTAATTGATCGACTGATTTGCTCATTATTATCACAGTCCAGTTTGATTGGGTTCAATCAAGAAATTTTTGTATTAAAAATGTGATAACTTGTGATGCCCTGCTAATTAATAATTCCCTTTAGAAATGTAGAAGCACAAAAATAGCAATGACACTAAAAAAAACTTATCTTTACTATAAATGATACCATTACAAAAGTGACAAAAATCCCTTTAACATACAAAATAAATGATTATATAAGATTGTTATGCAATAGCAGAAATCTTTATATGTAATAAGTAGTGGTAAATGAAAAATGAAACTTCATGATGATGATCTCTTCTAATAGAAAAATCTTTCTTTAGAATATGAAGTTATGAGGGAAAAGCCCTGGATTTGATTAAATCCCAGTTTAATAATTCATTGTGTGACCACTATCAAGTCACTTAACTTCTGAAGGCCTCAATTTCTTCATTTGTAAAAAAGAGTGAGCTAGAATTGCTCTCTCAGTTTCTTTTCAATTTTAAATTTATGAATCTATAAACTCAACATCCATAATGAAAAAGCCCACAAAAATGTCATCCAATTATGTTTTTAAAAGGAACTGATAACCAGTTTATGATATTATCAGAAATGTGATCAATTTCTCATAAACTGATCTTTTCATTTATTTTTTCCTAAGCTCTATGTGATCACTATAGCATCAGCTACTTTTTTGACAAGCTAATTTAATTGAAATAATAGGAATTTTTTAAAAAGCTATTTTTGTAAAAATTTTAGTCAATCTCTTAAGAAGCAAATAGATAAATTAGGAGGAAAAAAAATAAGAGAAATGAAGGATTCAGACAGAACTATGGGTTCCAAGCCAGAAGGCTCAAGTAAAGGCAATGAATGCTATCTTTAGAGCTCACAAGATTCTCTGTAGTTAGGCTCATGAGAAGTTACTATATTTTGAGGGAAAGTCTGGTGGTTTTTATCTCAAGTTGATGATTTCCCTTTTTTTCTTTTAACCTAGTAACATCAGAATACTTGAAATAAGTATTGTCAGAAAAGCAAAATATTTTTTATCTCAGTGAAAAGCTGTGGGTCAATCACAAGTTTTTGCAGGCTCTTAATTTCACTTATCATATGAATTTTTTACAAGGTACTTATTAGGGAGTAGGATCTTCTGTTAAAAGTCCCAGGACATTACTCTTACCTCCTAAGGAACTGTCTGTACTGTTCATCTCGAGCTTGGGCTGTTCTTCTCATAATATTCTGGAAAACTTCTCTATCTAGTGCCCACGTCTTCACATTAGAGATAGCTACAGGAAAAAAAGTAAAAAAAAAAATTATTTGATCACTTTAATTATCAAAACTTTTAAGAAAACCACAGAAATTGCTGATGTAATCAATCCTGGGCTGATGTCCTCATCCAGTAGGTTTTCTATGTGTATTAATCCCTATAACGTCACAATTTGGGGGTCTACTCTGGCCCAGGTGCATCTAACATCCATCTCTACTGGGCTGGTTTTACTCATTCCAAGATGCTCTTCCATTAACAAAATGAAATTCCCAGAAATAAATCACCACCACAAAGTCACATTCAACCTCTTGCAGGGTACTAAAGATAATCCTTTAAAAGATAAATACTTCTATAATACCACTAGTTCTTGAGTCTACAAGTTGGGCAGCTGAATACAGTGCAAAGCATGGAGTCAGAAAGACTTGAGTTGAAATCTGACCTCAGGCACTTACTAACATTGAGAATTTTGGCAAGTCACTTAACCCTATCATCTTCAGTTTCCTCCACCACAAAAAAAGATAATAATGATAGCACCTACCTCACAGGATTATTGCAAGGATCAAATGAGATAATATTTGTAAAACACTCAACACAGACATATAAGATGCATTTAATAAATGCTTTTCCCACTCCTCTTTTTGTCCTTCATCCCAAAAAGAATCCAATGTGTTTCCTATCTACATAACCAGTCACTCAAAATAATGAATCTTAATCTTTTACTTAAAAGACAAAAGAAATAATAATAGAAAATGTTTTTTAAATTATATAAACGAAATACATCATAGTACACATATAAACCCAGACCACACTCTTCCACTAACATCCACCTTCTATGAAGAAAATTGGGGACACCCATTTAAAGGAACCTGGCAAGGAAACCCATGAGGAAGAAAAACACGGGCTCAGGATAACTCATAATTCTAAATAGCTTCAATGCTATTGGTCCATTTCAGGATCTTCTGTACCACAGAGAGCTGCTACCTACTTGACTGTTGAGCTTTATTTCTCTATTCAAACATAGCCTTTACATTTAAAGTAATTATCACCCTTTAAAAAAGCAACTAGGAACTGTTAGCTCCACTAAGAACTTCTTTAGTAAGAATAAAAGTTCTCTGCAAGCCAAAGGTGTACAAGCCATTTAACCTCGTTAGCCCCAGTTTCATCATCTGGAAAATGAGCTGGAAAAGGAAAGGGTAAACCATCTCAGAATCTTTGCCAAGAAAACCCCAAAATGGGTCTTGAAGAAGTCAGCCACAACTGAAAATGACTGAATAACAAAACAAACCGTTAGTTCCGAAGGAGAAGAACAATTCTTAAGCCAAAATGTAAAACTTTATCAAACTGGCCATCTCCAGGCTATACAGACCAGCACCTGTAGGATGCTGTCCAATCAGAAGGCGGCTCACAACCCCCAGCTCTTACTCACCATGGTACCAAAAGCCATGGTGCTTTTTCCTTGTCATGACATCACCTCCCTGATGTAATGGTCCTCTTGGAAAAGAAAGAGCAAACAACAACTTCTGAGGTCACAACAAAAACTTATGAAAAAAAGCACCTTTCTCCAACACTAGGTGGCGCCCAAGAGCAATAGCTACACCTCTCAGAGGATGAAGTGCACTTTCTCTGCAGCCAATCAGGAATACCCCAGCAAAAGCAACCTCTCAGCTGACTGCTTAACTGCCACAGCTCCCACAAGGCAGCTCCTCAGCCCCCCTGCAGTGTTACCAGCTCTTATCCTCAGCTTCCTTCTTCTTCCTCCCCTGCTGTGGCTGCTATGAGGCATTGAGGCAATGAGAGAACCTACTGTCTCTCAGGGACTCACCTTTCACTGAAAAAGTCACAGCTCCCCAAATTTGTCCTGTGAAATCAACCATCCTTTTGTAAATTGTCCCTCAGGCTCTAAATGTTTATATAATTTCTCATTGTCTTATTTTTACCTTCTTTAGTCATAAAATATCTATATGCTAATTAGTTGAGGTACCCATAATGCTTGTGGAGCTCATTGGCGCTCATGGTAACAAAGTACTATGAAACTTAGTAATTCAATTTATCTAATTTTTAATAAATAAAAAAACTTTGTCTATTACTTTCAAATGTTCCCACAGAAGTAAGTTTGTTGTAAAGAAATCTAAATTCCCAATTTTATATTACAGATCATTTTCTCTTCAAAACTGACCAAATCCCATCTGAAAATTTACAGATATTTATGCATACATATATATTTGCATATATATGTATGTATATGCACATTGCTAATATATTGTGATATGCATATATACATACACATATATATACAAACATGTATATATACCTGTAAATACGTATTAGCATTGTACATATGTACATATGCATAAATTAGCAAGCACTGCACTTTAAAACAAAGTTCTTTTTTCATTTGTATTAACTATCAAAAATGTTCATAACAGTAGTAATATCTTACATCCTTTGGCAATTAAAATAAATCTCTTCCCTTATACAAAACCATTCTTTTGCCCTTATGTAATATAATATATAATAATATTATATAATTAATATTATATAATATAATTACATAATAAATATATTATATTACATAATAATAAATATAATATATGGTAATTAATAATATAAGGTAATAAAATACTTTTTAAAAGTAATATAAGGGTTATAACCAAGTCTGACCCTGGAACTCCTCCAAATCCTATTCTTTCCACCAGGTGGAAGCAAGGATTCTCACTTTCTCTGCCAGCCCCAACATTCCTCAGTTTGCCCTGTCTATATCTTATTTGCATTTAGTTTTTTGTACATTGTCTCCCCCATTTGTCTGTGAACTCCTTTAGAGCAGAGACTGTTTTCTCTCTTTGTATTCCCAGAAGTTAGCAGAGTGCCTGGCACATAATTGGTACTTAAATACTTGCTAACTGACTTAATGGCTGCCAGTTCTTAATCATAGACTTTACTTAAATTCACAATTCTGGGGGAGATAAATTATTTAACCTTAGAGGGAGCATTCATATAGAGCTGGTCTAGTTGATGTCTATCTGCATCAAACAATCTGTGTGAGTATGTTTGTGTGATTAATGCTTCTGTGTCTAGTTTAGGTACGAGTGAAGTTCATTTAACACACTGCAATCATCCCTTCTTCCATGTTTGTAAACTCAAGTTCCACTCACCTTTTCCTTCTTTCTATATATTGTGTGTATTCCTTTCAGTCTTCCTTCCTTTGCTTTTCTGTAAATCCTCAGGACCCCACCCCATCCCACCCCACCTCCATCCCGAGATCTCAATTTTTATTATTTAATTCTCCCAAAATCAGAACCAAAAAAAGTTCAGAAAATATATTTGTTTCTTTTCATTTTCTTCCATTATCCATCTCCTTCACAATTACTCAAATACCCTTTTTTTAAATAGGTTTCTCTGGACTCCTATATTTGCATTTCAAAGTTCCCATTTATTTTTGGTCTTTTCATCAGAATGTTTGAAAGCCTTCTATTCCATTAAAAATCCATTTTCCCCTGTGGGATTATACTCAGTTTTGCCAAATAAGTTATTTTTGATTGTAATCCTATATTTTTTGCCTTTGAGAATATCTTATTTCAAACTCTTCATTCTTTCATGGTAGTAGCTGTCAAGTCTTATATGGATCCTGACTCCCGATTTCTTGATAATTATTCTGTTTCTTTCTGGATGCTCACAATATATTTTCTTTACAATGCAGGCTCTGGATTTGGGTTTTAAGATCCTGGGAGTTTTCAGTTTGGGATTTCTTTCAGGAGGAGATTAGTAGAATTTTTTTTAATAATTTACCCCTATAGTTCTAATAGATCTGGGATTTATTTCATATAATTCCTTGAAATAAAACAGGCAGGCCTGATTTTAGTTTTCAAATTGTCCGATGATTCTCAAATTATCTCTTGTTGGCCTGTTCTTCAAAGCAGTCTTTTTGAGTTCAAGTATCTTATATTTTCTCCTATTTTTTAATCCTTTGATTTTGTTCTAATATTCCTTTTGATTGCATGGAATCATTGATTTCTGTTCAATCTGATTTGTATTTTATAATCCATTATTGGCAAGTTTTGCAATTTTATATTCCAAGGTATTTATTTCCCTTCAAATTCTTTCTTCCAAAAAATTTAATTTTTCAGTTTTTGCTTCATTTTTATAAGTATTCATGTAGTCCTTGTGGAGAGTTTGTTTTTTGAGACTTTAATGGTAGTTGCTACAGAGTTATTCTCTCCTGTTAGGAGATCTTCATATCTGCAATAATGTCTGATACTGGTCAGTGTTCTTCTTTGATTTGCTCATCTTTTTCAGCTTTAGTTCCAGAATTGGGGCTTGGTTCCAGGGTCAGGCTCTGCTTTGGCTATAGATTTAAATGCAATGATCAGTCCTGCTTGGCCTAGTGCTGAGTCTCTTGCAGCATTGCACTGACTCCACTTCCTACTTTAAGTCCTTGGAGGTTCATAAAATTAGATATCTATGGTGCTCTCTGGTTTTTCTGAACAGAGAACTAGGGACATATCAGCTGTCCCTACTTTTGACCATTTCCTGCAACTACTCTTTGGACCATTTAGCTTTCCTATCCTGAGTTTCCTGTCTATCCCAGAATTTTCTCAGGGGAAATCCTTGTTCTTGCTGCCTCCGGATTTAGAGCCTTGGAAGTAATATATATCCATCTCTGGTGTGTGTTTGACATTAACTTTGCTGGAAGAACACTCCTTCCAATAGCCTGTCGACTGGTTTTTGTGTGATACTGGGGTGAAAGAAATTACTTAATGGAGCTGCTCCTTGGATTTCTTGATCATTAGTTGGTGTGGTACTAACGTCAGGGTTTTGTTGGAGTAGGTATGTGGCCTATTTCCTGCTCAATCAGCCATCTTGAGCAGGTTTTAATACAAGATTCCAAAAGGCAGAAGGTATGGACTTACAAACAAGAAGAACTTACCCTGAAAAGCTGAGTATAATCCTCCAAGGGTAGAAATTCATCTTTAATGGAATAGAAGACTTTCAAACATTTATGATGAAAATACCAGAGCTGAGTAGAACTCTGAAATGCAAACACAACACTTCAAGAGAAACCTAGAAAAGCGAATTTATTTGAACAGCTGGAAAGGACTATATGATGATGCAGTTCTAAAACTTTTATATTGCAGGGGTTTGCTAATACAGCAACATTGTGTTTTTAAAATATTTTTATAATTGATTTCAGTAGAATTTATTTCCTTTATAATTATGTTGTTTTATTTTATGTACTTAAAAATACTATTCTAAGAAGAGGACAAGAAACTTTATCAGACTGCCAAAATGATAAAATAATATATTCCCCCCCCCAAAAAAAAATATAAAAAGTCCTGTAATGTAAGAAAAAAAAACAAGTGTCCTTTCAGAAAAAGAAGAAGAAGAAGAAGAAGAAGAAGAAGAGAAGAAGAAGAAGAAGAAGAAGAAGAAGAAGAAGAAGAAGAAGAAGAAGAAGAAGAAGAAGAAGAAGAAGAAGAAGAAGAAGAAAGAAGAAGAAGAAGAAAGAAGAAGAAGATCAATGACCTGGCACAGAGGAAGGATATAGGAGTAATGGGGCAAATCCTTATCTGAATGTTTCTCCTTCTCTACTAAAAACAAACAATTGGCCAACAATGATATATATTTTTTCTTCTTGGGAAAGAGATAATCAATACAGATGCAAAATGTTACATAATCTATTAGATATGGTTACTGTGATGTTCCTTTGTTTTTAAACAAAAGATTTTTATGGGCAGTATTATTGGTATATAACTATACTGTTTAAAAAGAAAAAAGCAATTTTTAAAAAGAAAATTTTCCAACAAAATGAATGGGATATCTTTGAAGGTATTGAACTCCATCTCACTTTAAGTCTTTAAGTATGTATGATTTCATGTTTTGGACAGTGTAGATGTAGTGAGATTTCTTCTTCAAATATAAGTTAGACTAAGCTTATAAGGTCACTTATTGCACAGAATTTCTGGCATTGGCTCTGTGATAAGGACTTATACTCTCTAAGATTATATTGGATTCCCTAAGTCATTGGGAAGTAGTTTAGACAGAAGCTGCCCCAGAAAAGAAAACTAGTCTATGGCTAATCTTTAAAGTGTATCATTCAGATGAAGATTCTTTAAAGTTAAGTCTATATTTTTATGGTACTTCTAGTGGTACTTTTCCATGGTACTTCTTCACCTGATATTCTGGGGATTGGCATCCTGTGATAATATACATAGGTTTTTCTTTGTGAAAGAAAGAATTCTAACCAACCTTATGGAAAAGAGAAGAGTAGAGCCAAAATGAAGATGGAAATTAAAAAAAAGTGAAGAAGGAGTAGGTGAATGTTTGTTTCCAACTGAAATTACAATACGGAAATGAGAAAAAAAAAAGCAATGAATTCATATGAAAACTGAAGGAACATGGCTATAAAAATCAATTAAGATTTTTAAAAAATCAAAAAATGCTATATCTGTTTTGTTGTGTGTGTGTGTGTGTGTGTGTTTTAAGATCAGAATATTTTACCAACAAAAATGAATTAGATGCCTACTATGTGCAAGGTATTTGAAAATCAAAGAAAACCATAGATTTAAAGTTTAAAGAAATTTAGATCATCTTGTTCAAGCCCCTTACCTCCAAACAGACCTTAAATGACTTGCTCTAGGTCATGTAGATTATTGAGAGATAATATATGTAGACAAAAAATTATAAGACAAGTCATAGGATGAACATTGCATTGGAGTGATCACAGTGTCATGAGAGATCGGAGGCGACTAATTTTAGCTGATGGATTAAGAAAAGGTTTCATCAATGAAGGGTTGATTACATCATCAGAATGAGGGACAACGGGTATACTATGTGTTCCATTAGTATTCCTGTAATGTCAAGAAAAATTCAAGGAGGCAAATCCCCCATGATGAAGTTATGGAAAAACACTGACATGAGACTCACAAAATGGGAAAGTTCAGACAGGCTACAATCTGCATTGTCATAAATAATACCTACTTTAATAAGGTCACAGATCTACTTCAACATTAAAATAATGCAATAAAAAGTCATTTTCATGTTAAATATACAGATAACCAAGGGAAAACATTCTATTTTATTTAAATCACCTATGTAATTCAATAATTTCTCTATTTCACTTTCTCCCAAGTGCATTGAACTGCTGGCTCACACAATGTACTGTCAGTGTACAATTAGAAAAGAAAACACCATATAAACACTTCACATTTTATGAGAATAGTGACTTTAGTATACTTAACATTTTTCTTTGTTCAATATTATGGAAAATGTACCTTTTACTGAAGCAGTCCTTGTGCAGTTGTATAAAATAGCTAGTTCGCCAAATGTTGTCCACATAGGGATTGATGATAGAAGCTTGTTCCCTTGGAATACCTCTACTCTTCCCTCTAAAATTGTCAAGCACAATTTTAGAAGATAATTACAATAAAATCATGCTGAATTACATAAACTAAATGAGAAACTGAATCAAAAACACACAGATAAAAATAAATAACAAAGAGAGTTTTATATAGCAAAGTTCCCTTTATGTTCTAGCGTATGAAAGAAATTAATAGGATTTTGCTAATCTGCATAAATAAATCGTCTCCTATTTAAAATCATATAGTGAATGCCTAAATATCAATTAACATATTGTTTGACTTTTCTTAATAATACAGACAGAGTGCTGAACCTGGAATCAGTAAGACCTGAGTTCAAATCCTACTTCTGATATTAATCAGCTGTGTAACCTTGAGCAAATCACTTAACCTGTCTGCCTCTGTTTCTTCATCAAAAAAAAAAAAAGTGGATTAATAATAATACCTGTCTCCTGGAGTAGTTGTAAAGCTAAAATGAAATATTTATAGTGCATTTCATTAACCTTAAATCACTAAATAAATGCTATCTATTATTGTTGTCTCACACAGTCTACCACCATGATAGTGGGTATAAAAGATCTAAACAATAAACAAACCACACAAACAGTAACATCAACAACAAAACAACCTCAAGAATTTCGTGAAGAAAAAGTAATTTTTGACATATCACTCTTTCCCGCATTGGATTCAAAAAGTATTTAATTTCATTTTTTCTTAATTCATTAAAAATGAGTGACTTCTGCATCATGATCTGTGTATTTTAAGCAAAAATGTATTTAGTTAATCTGAAAGTCATTATGTAACAAAAATTATCAGGTCATTCTGAAGAATGGGATCTTGCTTGAATTTCATCTTTCTCATCCTAGGGGAGATTTTGGATCACAGTAATCAGAATGTGTATCTGATTGGAAGTCAGCTGGAAATGAATCCTATCACTAATTAGCTGTATGATTGAAGGCAAATCAGTGAATTACCTCATTCCCCATCCCAAATATAAAGTGAGGGCGCTACTTTAGGATCTTTGGCTTGCAACTCCCTCATTTAATCTCAAAGAAAACTGGGACCCCAAAAAATTAAGAATCATAAGCAAAGTTATATAGGTAATAAGTAGCATAGTAGTATTAATCCCCTGGTCCTCCAGCTACAAATCTGGTGCATTTTGCACCATACCATATTTTTATTGGGCTTGTGAAATAAAATTAAGTAATCCTTTGGTTACTCTAAAATCTTTCCCCATACCTGATCTCCTCTATCAAAACAGCAATATTAAAAAGAACATTTACATTGTTAAAAGCACTTTCCTCATAATAACCATTACCAAAAGGTAGTAAGAATTATTACCTTCTTTTTAGAATTTAGGCATATGAGGATCAAAGAGTAGTCACCTATAGTTTCTGTTTAGAAACCTCCAGTAATGAAAATTAATCATCTCTCAATTCAAACTATTCTATTTTGGAATAACTCTTAATAACTAAGCAGCTTTTGGGAAAAAAAACTTTAACTTGTCACTTTAAAGCAGAGTGAATTACAAAGTGTTAGAGAGGAACAGACCTGCAGAACAGAATAGTAAAATGAGATGGCCAGTCTCTAAGAACAGAGCCATAATGAAACTGCTAATGTAGTGATAATCATTCCAATGCTTTATAGAATTTTGCATTGGGAAGGGCTTAGAGATCATTTTGTCTAATGCCTCAATTTTTCTATGAAAGGGGCAAATGATATGCTCAGGGTCACATTGGCAATATATTGAAGCACCATCTCCTAATTGCAACAATTTAAGATTCTTTTTACTATAACCTCCAAGTAATCTCATAGCCAAAAGGAATCCTGAAGATATATGAAAAGTGATTTTCATTCAAGCCATTCTCCAATTGATAAATGGTCAAAGGATATGAACAGACAATTTTCAGATGATGAAATTGAAACTATTACCACTCATATGAAAGAGTGTTCCAACATTATTGATCAGAGAAATGCAAATTAAGACAACTCTGAGATACCACTACACACCTGTCAGATTGGCTAAGATGACAGGAAAAAATAATGATGAATGTTGGAGGGGATGCGGGAAAACTGGGACACTGATGCATTGTTGGTGGAGTTGTGAACAAATCCAACCATTCTGGAGAGCAATCTGGAATTATGCCCAAAAAGTTATCAAACTGTGCATACCCTTTGATCCAGCAGTGCTACTACTGGGCTTATGCCCCAAAGAGATACTAAAGAAGGGAAAGGGACCTGTATGTGCCAAAATGTTTGTGGCAGTCCTGTTTGTAGTGGCTAGAAGCTGGAAAATGAAAGGATACCCATCAATTGGAGAATGTCTGGGTAAATTGTGATATATGAATGTTATGGAATATTATTGTTCTGTAAGGAATGACCAGCAGGATGAATACAGAGAGGCTTGGAGAGACTTACATGAACTGATATTGAGTGAAATGAGCAAAACCAGGAGATCATTATACACTTTGACAACGTTATTGTATGAGGATGTATTCTGATGGAAGTGGATTTCTTTGACAAAGAGACCTAACTCAGTTTCAATTGATAAATGATGGACAAAAGCAGCTATACCCAAAGAAAGAACACTGGGAAATGAATGTGAACTATTTGCATTTTTGTTTTTCTTCCCGGGTTACTTTTACCTTCTGAATCCAATTTTCCCTGTGCAACAAGAGAATTGTTCGGTTCTGCAAACATATATTGTATCTAAGATATACTGCAACATATCTAACATATATAGGACTGCTTGCCATCTAGGGGAAGAGGTGGAGGGAGAGAGGGGAAAAATCGGAACAGAAGCAAGTGCAAGGGATAATGTTGTAAAAAAAATTACCCTGGCATGGATTCTGTCAATAAAAAGTTATTATAAAATAAAATTAAATTAAAATTAAAAACTAAAAAAAAGTGATTTTCATGAACAAAAAGAATTGCTTTTACAGCAATTCTTAAGTAACTCATCTGTTCAAATAATCAAAGTACTGAATTATAGTCTTCTATGAGATGTAAATAGTAACATGTGTGCATATATGTATCTATGTTGTCTGCATATATACATGTTTATATATATGTACATAGCATAAAAGTTTATGCATGCTTATCACATGTTTACATTTAAAACTTGTACCCTTGACTTATAGTCTCAAAGACCAAGTCCAGTCAAATCATTTATTAGACTACTGAAATTAGAGAACACCATAAATAAAAGTCAACAGCCTAAAATAGTTTTTTTCTCACTCCAATTTTGTAGCCTACTTTGATACCTTGTACTCAAATGTCCAAACTGGGGCTAGTTTCAAGCTTTGGCAGGAATAAATACTTATGATTCATCTTCATTAGGGAATTGCTTCCTTTTTAGCTTCTATTTTCAAATCCAATGGTATTCACTGTCTTCCTAATCTTCTACAAAGGACAATGGGACAGGAAGGAAAATATTTTAGTGGTTTATAAAAGGATTGAAGTGCTCCAATCCTGCCACATTTCATACGTATGGACTGGTTTCAACTTCTCATTCAAAAGACTGATAATTTTCTTTGGAGTATATTAAAAATGATTTATTTTAGTCCAAGAAAGTCAACATAAGAATTTCAATATTAACTGCAGTACTGCAAGTCAAATTGCCTTTTTTGAGTAAGAAGAAAATAAGCATTGTTGATATTTCTAAGATGGGATGCAAGTTTATATATATAATTATTATTTTCTAACCTCCAGGCAGCTAGGTAGCTCTGTGGATAGAATGCCAGGTCATGAAATCAAGAGGATTCATCTTTATGAATTTAAATCTGGCCTCAAACATTTACTAGCTGTGTGACCCTGAATAAAGCACTTAACATCGGTTGTCTCAGTTTCCTTATTTGTAAAATGAGCTGGAGAAGGAAATGGCAAATCACTTCAGTTTCTTTGCTATGAAATCTCCAAATGGGGTCACAAAGCGCCAGACACAACTGAAATGGACTAAACACCAAAAAAACTGCTAACCTCAGTCTAATTAATGAAATTTATTAAAAAATTCTGGAACATATTAAAATACAACAATGCATTTGTCAACAACATAATTGCTGTTTATAAGAATCAAGACCAGTATTAGTCAAAGACTCACCTGCCAAGACAAAAATATGATTTCCAGGTTCTCCTTGCTTAATAATATAACTGCCTTGTGGATAGTTTCTTCCATACATACATTCCACCATATCTTTGATCTGCTGAGGATCCAATCTCTTCAAAAACTGATTTTTATTCAGGGCATCTGTGATGAGTTTCTTGTCACTGGTGTTATAAAAAGCAGGAAATAAAGAATAAAGTCATCTTTCATATCATTTTACTTTTAATTTTTTGGTTTGACTGCCAACATAAAAGACCATAGAATTAGGCCTTATGGGATTTCAGAGGGTATATATTCCAATACCCTCACTTTAAAGATAAGGAAACTCAGGCCCAAAAAGTTCAGATTAAGTGACTTCCCCAAGGTCCCAGGTACTGAATAATTGAGCCAAGATTTGAACCTAAGCCTCCCAATTTTTTCCACTGTAGCTTTGCTGATGAGGAATTTCATAAAAGTTATATTTAATGGCACCAAAGTTTTTCAAAAAATCAACAAAGTACTTCCTCCATGGAATTACTATACTTAATTTCATTTTGATAATAGCTTTTTATTTTCAATACACATGCAAAGATAGTTTTCAACATTCATTCTTGCAAAACCTTGTGTTCCAAATTTTTCTCTCTCCCTCTCCCTCACTTCCTTCCTCCCAGACAGCAAGTAATCCAATATAGTATACTTAATTTTTGGAAGGTTGTTGAAAAAGTTTGAATGCATTTTTATGATTTTTGTTTTTAGGCAAATATTGTTAATTGACACTTGTAACCATCTTTTCCTGAGATTTCATCTTTATAAGTTCTTCTAAACACTAGAGATGAAGGTTTGATGTTCAGAGTAGAAAATTTAAATATCCCTAGTTACCTCTCCCAATACACATGGTAGGAAAAGAAAAGAAGGAAAAAAGAAAGGTTAGTAAGACTGGAAGAATGAAGAAATAAAACAACAACAAAGACTTTCATCATTCAAAGAAATTATGGTACCAGCAACATCCAAGATACAAAAGTAGAAAAGAACAATATCTACAAGTAAAATTCCAGAGACAGACCCACAACTTTGCTATAAAGTCAATTAGAATTGCTAGAGGAAATGAAATAATGGAATTTTTTTAAGTTATAAAATAATGAAATGAGACTTCATGAGAAAAGAATTAGAAAAGAAATGAGAGTAGACCCAGATGATAAAACAACAGAAGGATGTATAAACAAGCTCTTCCCCATAATTCCTCAACAGAGATCTAGAAAATGTACCAGAGAAGATTCCTGTTGGAAAATGAAAGAAAATAGAAATAAAAGAAAAAAGATCACATTGAGTTATTTTTCTAGCCCTTGTTGGCAAAGGGAGACATAATTGTTTACAGAACCTGGTGATGGAGTCTAGATAGAATGAATTCCAAGGCAGAGAATAAAAGATAACCAATGCTGTAAACCAGAGCAATAAGAAGTCCCAGACTCTCAGACTCTGGACTCAGGAAGGTTGCAAAAATATGTGCCAATTATCAAGTTCTATTGCTCATTACTCAATGTAAGATCAGTATAGATTTAAAGAGGGGATGTGTATATAGTGATGATGATAGATGGTCCCTAGTTTGTGCACTTAGTAAAGAAAAATGCAAAAAGCCAGAAGGAGCTGAGTGGCTTATTCTAGGAGTAGACTAGTGTCTTAGTTCCAGCCCCAAACCTAGTCAGAAGCTTATAGTGGACTAACTAGGGCAGGAATACCACACCAGCAAAGCCAAAGACCAGTTATATAATAGTGACTATGTCCAATAGAAGTCTCCTGCCACTTCAAGCAGGGGCAAGTTCTCTAGTGTGTTCTGATCAAACTGAAGTCAGGAACTTGCAGAGCTAAGAGCAAGAGGGCAGTGAGCAGACTTTGCCTGAAATAAGATCACTTAAGTAGCAAGGAAAGTTTGCAGGTCCCCAAACCTAATTATCTATGAGATTCTATGAGATCCTGTGAGACCTTAGGATAATACAATTCTAGGATAACAATCAGTTCACTAAGAAAGTAGCTCCAGTCAATTCCTCCAGAAATGTGTAGAGACCAACTCAATATGAATTCTGAAATTAATGAATACGTTGGAAGAATTTTTTAAAAGACTCTCACAATAAAGTACTATTAAAGTACACTGAGACCAGAATGCTCAAGACACAAACTTAAGAAGAGAATCCCCCCCAAATATCTATTTTTAAAATCCTCAACAATAGCAACAAAACAATGTCTTGGGCACACATTTTACTAGAATTTTGAACACATGAGAAAAAAGGTTCTGTAAAAGAATTTAAGAGATTTTTATAAATTAAATAAGAGGCTAAAGAATTTAGGTGGAAGAGAGAGAAGGCAATTTTTTAAATGAATCAAAACTGAACAAAGAAAAAAAGTTGAGACAATCCTGAAAGATCATTTAGTCAAGTTTTCATTGGTTAAAATTCCTTTGTTCACATAATTACTGAGAATTTCTTCATGGGAAAGATGCATAAAATAAATGTGGGAATAACACAGACGAGTATGAAAAAGAGAAGGAAAAAGAAAGAGCAATTTGAAAGCCTTGTGTCTTCTACCACATGCTGAATTCAGTCAATTCTGAGTGAAGACAGAAGTATGCAGTTGAGCTGGCTGATCCACTAACCCTTGGTTAGCAACAAGATCTGGGATGAGGGGACAGAAAGATGGACTAAATGACTTCACACAACTACACCTAAGAAAAATCTGCCCAAAAAATGTAATGACATCAGAGAGACATTTCATTTACTTAAGAAGCATTTCATATGGCTGGAGCAAAAATTCAGGAAAGAAGAAGAAATTAATAGAATGACTATGTATCATAGATATCTATTTCAAATCCCATGGCCCCTGTTTAAGCAACAGATACACAATAACTCATTTCACCCAGATCTAGTCATTACAGAGAAAACAAAAATCTAACTCTAGTTACACTGAAACCACAATGGTCTATGCTCAACTCTCCTATTACTGAGGGCAGCAGATGGGAATAATAAAACATTGGTCACCAAAAGTCAAAAACTGTGTAAAGAAAATTAATAGAACCATAGAACATTATATATCACATCATCTGGAACTTTCAACTAATGGCAGGAATGGCATTCCTGACCAATAGCTATCTAACCTTTCAAAAATATGATGAGAAGATTCTGGGAAGATGGCAGAGTAGTTTGGTAAATTTCAAGCTCTCTAGATTCCCCCCCCAAATAGAACAAATTTACACCTCAGCATGAACATAGATTGATGAAAAATCAAGAAGACTTGGGAAAGAATAGGGTTCTTCCAGGTATAACTCAAAAAGATCTGAAGAAATACCCAGGGTCAGAGTTAATCCAAGAAAATTGTCTTGGAGTGATAAAGTATGAGGGGAAAATAGAAATAGAAAAATATCCACCAATCACCACCTCAAAGAGATCTTTTGTGGAAAATACATATATTATCTCCAAACTTTAAAACTCCCAGATCAAAGAGAAAATTTTGCAAGAAACAAGAAAAAAATAATTCATATACACTGGAACTACAATTGGAATTGTACAGGACTTATCAGCAGCCACAGTAAAAGACCACAGGTCCTGGAATCATATCAACAGACAATTAAAAGAACTAGGTCTGTAGCCAAAATAGATATCATATCCAGCAAAATTATCTATAATATTGAATGAAAAAAATGAAAATTCAATGAATTTGCAGATTTTCAGGATTTTCTATCAACCAAATCTGAATTTAGTAGAAAACTTAACATATGAAAGCCAAAATCAAAGATTAATTTCAAGGAACTTATTATTATTATTATTATTATGAACAAATTGTTTGCGTTTTTTTTTACATGGGTAATGTATATCATATGTTTATGATTGACATCAACAATAGGATAGCTCAAAAGAAAGATTGGGGCAGAGTTAAGATAAAAATAGTGATTATATTATACTAATGAGATGCAAAGGAAGAATAGACACAGAGGCATT
Source organism: Antechinus flavipes (assembly GCF_016432865.1). NCBI lineage: Eukaryota > Metazoa > Chordata > Mammalia > Dasyuromorphia > Dasyuridae > Antechinus > Antechinus flavipes. The sequence goes on along the minus strand of NC_067403.1, from coordinate 159,619,580 downwards.
AGTGGAAGGAGGAGGGCTTCTGGTTCTGAAAACCTATTCACATCAGGAATGAATTAAATAGGCAACTACATATATGTACTATGAAGGATACAGCACTATCCAAAATCTATAAAGAAATAAGGGGAGTGGGATGGGCAGATGGGAAAGCAAAAGATGAAAGAAGACAAAAGAGGGATCTATGGGTGGGGGAAGGCTAAATAATAGCAAGCAAGTTAAGGAGCAGAATTAAAGCAAAGAGTCTTACAAAAATGAATGTTGAGGGGCAGCTGGGTGGCACAGTAGATAGAGCACCAGTCCTGAAGTCAGGAGGACCTGAGTTCCAATCTGGCATCAGACATTTAACACTTCCTAACTGTGTGACCCTGGGCAAGTCACTTAACCCCAATTGCCTCAGCAAAAAAAAAAAAAAAGAATGTTGAAAACTATCTTTACATGTAATTAAAAAATAAAATGCTTTTGAAATAAAAGAAAAGATGAAGATGTATAGAAATGTTGAAACAAATGCTAGAGTCAAGAGAAATATAAAAAGTTAAATATGAATGAGCAATTGAGAGTTGAATACAGAAGAAAGGGAAAATTACATTCTAGTAAGGAGAGATGATCCAAGAATCTCCTCAAAAGTCAAATGTCATCAGAAGACATTTAGATAGTCAAATAAATACAGAGGTTTCAAGATTAGTTTTGTTATGTTTTGATGATCTTAAAAGAATGATATAAAAAAAAATACACGGGAAAGGGGAGGCTAGGAAAGAAGGCAAGGTTCTTTCAAGTAGAAAATTATGCAAATGAGGAGGAAAGGGTGAGGAAAGCATTTATATTTTAATTCCACTTAGATCTGACTAGGTCAAAGAAAAACAGAAGTTAGAGTTTGTTATATAAATAAATTCAACTTGACAAAAAAGAAGAAAGAACAGAGAAAGAGGAAAGGACAGAATAAGAAAGAAGATATGTTCCAAGAGGGATTGTTATAGACAAAAGAAACCTCTAACCTTGGTAAGTGGAGTGGAAAGGAGTTTAAATGGCGGGTCAGAATATGTGACTACAGTCTAAATGAGAGAAAGAAAAGAAAGATACAAGAGAACTAGAAGCCAATAGCATGATGACTAGAACATAACTGCTGAGGACACTCATCTCTCATCACCATTTCCTACTTTATTAGAAGGAGGGACATGAGCAAAGAGAAAAAACATATTTAAAAGAATGGGATGGAGGTAAAAATATAATTAAAGTTAACTGTGAATGGGCTAACCCAAAGAAAAGAAAAGTTTAGTAGAATGAGTAAGGAAACAATCTAACAATATTCTTTTGAAAAGTAATAACCTTGAAGCATAAAAAAAATCACACAAAAGCAAGGGAAATAAACAGAACAAAAACTATCAAGCTTCCACCCAAAAAAGTAGGTATAGTGATAATTATCTCAGAAAAGACAAAATCAAAAATAAGCTTAATTAAAACAGATAAAATAGGAAAATTATATTATGCTGAAAGGTAATAAAGAATAAAATAGGAAAATTATATTATGCTGAAAGGTAATAAAGAATGAATTAATACCCATGCTCTTTATTTATACAATGGCATAGCAGCTAAATATTTAAAGGAAAAACTAAGAAAATCCAGGGAGAAAATTGGATATGAAATTTAAAATATCTGAAAATATTAACAAATTCTGATGAATTTTTTTAAATCTCTGTTAAATGCCAAAATAGAAATTCTGAAATTTAAGAAGAGATTAACAAAATTGAAAACTTCTTCAATGAATACCCCATATTGAATTAATAAGTAAAATTTGGAACTGGCCTTTAAAAAAAATAGATAAATCTTATACCTAATTTGTTTTGCTTTTAAAGGAAAAGGAAAGCCATACTACTAAGTAAAATTAGCAAGAAATGAAGAAATATCATAAAGTCAGGACTGGTTCAATATAAGGAAAACAATTAACATAATTGATTACATCAGTAACAAAATAAGTAAAAAATCATAATTACATTAAAGATGTAGAAAAAGCTTTTAACAAAATACAACACATTCCTATTAAAAAACACTTCAAAACTTTCACTAATGTATAAGAAATGCTAGCAATAAGAGAAGAAAAAGAATAGGCAATGAGGAAATAAAACTGTCCTTTTTGCAGATGATATGATGATATGATTGCTGATGACATGATAGGAAAAGCCTAGAGGTTCAATTTAAAATTAGCTAAAACAATTAATTTTAGCAAAATAGCAGGCTATAGCATATACCCACATAAATTATATCAGTCTTTCTATTTTTTAGCAACAAAGTCTTATAAGAAGAAATAGTAAGAGATATTTCATTTAAAATAACTATACACAATAAAATACCTGAGAGCATACCTACCAAGCAAATCCAGGAACTACATAACACATTTATAAAATATATGTTATACAAATAAAGTCAGAGTTAAGTAACTGGAGATCTGTTAATTGTCCAAGGTTGGGCTGAACCAAAATAACAAAAATAACAATTCCACCTCATCTATTGATATAGTGACATCCCCATTAAAATATCAAAAATGATTTGATTGGGCTAAAAAAAAAATAATAAAATTCATTTGGAAGAACAGAAGTTCAAGAATATCAGAGAATTAATTTAAAAATGTAAAGGAAGGTGGTCTAGCAGTGTCAGATATTAAATTGTATTATAAGGCAGAAATTATCCAAACCAAATGATGCTAGCTAAGAATCAGTGAAATGGAGTAGGTATACAATACATAATAGTAAATAATTAGAGTAACATCATATTGACAAGCGCAAAGATCTAAGCTTTTGGGATAAGAATTCACTTTTCAGTTTTTTAAATTGCTAGGAAAACTGGAAAGCAGGTTGGCAGAAATTAGGTATAGATCAATATCTTATACCTTTTACCAAGACAAAATCAAAATGAATATATGATCTAGACATAACATATTAACTATAATGTTTTTTTATTATAAATTGAAGGGATGTCCAACAATTAGGAAATGACTAAATATCTGTGGTATATGGTTGTGGTGGAATATGGTTATAAGAAATATCAAGCAGGTTGGTTTTAGAAAAATATAGAAAGATTTGCATGAAATAATGCAAAGTAAAATGAGCAGAACCAAGAGAATATTGTTTATAGTAATAACAATATTATTCAAAGAATAACTTAATAACTAAGCTATTCTAAGTAATATGAACATTCAAATCAATTACAGAGGATTTTTGAAGGAAAATGTTATCCATCTCCAGAGAAAGAACTCATATGTATGGAAGTATGTATTGTATGATTCCACACATGTTCCATTTCAAAGATTAGTTTTTTCAAATGCAGAATTGGGAGAAAGGGAGGGAAACAACTCACAACCCAAAATGTAACAAAAATATATACCAATAAATAAAATAACTTAAATGAAAGGAATGAATATTTAGAAAATATAAAATACTCAAATTAATAGGACAAAAAATAGAAAATTTAAATAGGTTCATCTCAGTAAAGGGGAAAAGACAAAGAAACCAAATCTATTTGCAACGGTGTTTAAAAAAACTGAGGATTCCAGCTACTTAAATGAAAAGTCCTTATTAAAGACAAAAACAAAAACTGGTGGGCACGGGGAATACAACTACGATCAAACGGTAAATGAGAAATGGGAGGGAGAAAATCTTTGGAGCAAAATTTCTCTGATAAAAGCCACATTTCTAAAATGTATAAGGAACTGATTCAAAATTTAAAAAACAAGAGCCTTTTCCCAATTGATAAATGATCAAAGGCTATAAAGAGGCAGTTTTCAGGAGATAAACTTCAAACTTCAAACTATCAATAGCCATATTTTTAAAAATGTTTAAAAATGTTCCAAGTCACTAATAAGAGAATATAAATTAAAGTTGCTTTGAGATTCTAGTTCAAATCTATCAGACTGATCAAAGTGACAGAAAAGGAAAATGATAAATGTTATGGGAGATATTGGGAAAGGGACACTTTATTTTAAGGGATACTCTTGATGGAGTTGTGGATAGGTCTAACTATTCTGGAAAACACTTTGGAGCTATGACCCAAAAGTTACTAAGCTATGCAATATAGATAGATAGATAGATAGATAGATAGATAGATAGATAGAAAATTACAAAATTATACTACCATTGTCTCTAAATCAAGGATTTTGCAGTATCAATAAACTGAAAACCAAGTGTGAGACCATTAATCCAGAAATGGCTGAGCAAATTATTTATTGCTCTGTCATGTCCAACTCTTTATAATCCCATAGACCATAGTATAGTGTCCATGGGGTTTTCTTGGCAAAGACACTTGAGTAGTTTGCTATGAATTAGGGCAAAACAGATAAAGCAACTTGACTAGGGTCACATAGCTAAATCAGACATTTGAACTCAGGTCTTCCTGATTCTATATCACATTCTGGAGCCATATAGCTGCCCCGCCCCAAGCAAATTATAGTATGTGACTATAATGGAACTATAATGGAATAAGACCTCAGTTCTGAATTTAAGGAATACCTGAAATTAAGGAACCTAAATTAAGGAATTTAAGGAAAAGAACTATTTCAGTAATTGAAAGTTGTGCAATTCAAAGAAGAGGTGAGTGACAAGAATAAAGGCTCAGAGGTAAAAGTGTAGAGAATAAACAAGATCAGAGGAAGGAAAAGTGAATCTTATTTGTCTAAAATGTCTAGTATGTGAGAGAAAATGCAAAGGAAGACTGAAATCAGATTATGAAAAACTGTGAATGCAAGTCTATGAAATTTGAAGAGAGTTTAGGTAAATGGTGAGGAATCTTTGAAGGTTTTTGAGCAGTTATGTGTCACTTCCATCATAAATACTTCTTCACAACTGGAAGTGATGGAAGGCAGGATTCCCAAAAAAAGACTTGGAAAGCTTTTACAAACTGATTCAGATTGAAGTAAAGCTAAATTATAATAAATTATGCACCAATAACATCATAAACACTAACAACTTTTAAAAACTTTGGAATTCTAATCAATGCAATTCTTGATCTAGGAGACCAATGATTAGACATGCTAAGACTTTTTGAAGCAGAAAGATGATGGACACAAAATGCACAATGAAATACAAACTTTTGAACATGTCCAATATGGGGGATTGTTTTGCCTTAAAACTATGTGCTTTTGCTACTAAAGTTTTTCTTTAGTTTTTTTCTGTTTTTCATTGTAAAAAATGAGAGTTAAGAAAGGAGAAAATAAATTTCTCTTAATTAAAAAAATAAAATTTTAAATTTAAAAAAGGCATTAATATTATTTTTCTAGAACTTGTATTCAAGACACAACAGGGAGCCTTTTAAGAAGGCATGAAAATGATTAATTTACCTCTTTGCATGGGCATAAATGACCTTTCCAAACAGAATTAAACATATAGACAGTTATCTCCCTAATTCTTTTTTTCATTTAAAAACTTTTTGGATTTGATTTGTAAGACAACTGGTAAATACTTTCTTATCAGTCTTTGTTAATTAAACTTTATCTCTGACCAGGAATCTGTCTCCCATTAATTTCTAGAAATACAATTTCTCAGCTGCTCAGAGAGCTCCTTCTTAGCCAGCTATTCAGTTTCCAAATTAATTTTTGGTTTCTACATCCCTTGTCATCAAGGGTCAATAGCAAAGAAAACAGCCTATGTCCTTATTAAAGAGACTACAATAATGTAATTAAAAGATTTTTCACAGTAACCAAATTGATCTGATGATTAGAAAATTTTAGAAAATTTTTTCAGACAATAACTTATACATAATAACAATTATGACAAAAATTATATTCCATATAAATCTAAAAAGATAGCTTTTCAAAATATACAAAAATCATTTTCTTTAAAAATCAATAACTCTTTAAAAGTATAGCAATAATAGACCTTTCCATAATTTTGTAAACAATCTATATCTATATCTATATCTATTTATGTACAAATACATACACACAAATATATATACCAGTGCTAACATTATTTATATGAAAGAAAAACAGGAAGCTTTTCTAATATGAACAAAGATATAGGGATGAATATTATCACATATAATTCTGAAATCTTAACTTTAGCAACTAAATGAGAAAAAGAAATTAAGGGAATAAAAATAAATTTAAAAAGATATTAACTTAGAGCTCAAAAGTTCAATCCCCTCATTTTAGAGATGAGAAAATTGAATCACAGAGAGGTAAAATAAAAATAATTTGTCTAGAATAACATAGGTAGTGATGATAGAATTAAGACTTGAATTCCTCCCTCTATCTACAAACCCAGAATATTTTCCATTACATCATGCTCCCTATGATGACTTATTTAGAATTCAATGGGGAAAAAAAGACGATTATTAGTCATTTCAGTGAAATAGAAGATTATGCAATAAATCCCAAAATATCATTATTCTTTGTGAATATTCCTAACAAAACCCAATGGGAAGAGGAGAAGAGAAATTCCATTCAAAAAACTACAAAATCATAAAATACATGAGTGTTAATCCTACCAAGATACATTCAGGACTTATATGACTGTGTACAGAAAATATTCTTTAAAGAAATAAAAAACATAAGTAATTGGAAAGCTCTAATTTATTCACAGTTGGGCTGCATCATTATGATAAAAATGTTGACAATACCTAAATTAATTTACAAATTTTATGACATATCAATCAAATTTTTTAAAAGTTACTTCATATAACTAAATAAAATAATAATTAAATTCATCTGGAAAAAGAAAAGATTCTTAAGGGAAATGATGAAAACCAGTAGGAATGAAAGGGATATACTATTACCATATCATATATATATATACATATGTATGTATATATATATATATATACACACACACATATATATATTCATAATATACATATATATTAGTATGAATATATATATATATAACTCTTGAAGCAATACAAGCAAAATTGTTTAGTACTAATTAAAAAATGCAAAAGTTGCCAGGGTAGTAGCACAAGTCTATAATACCTACTACTGAGAAAGACTAAGGCTAGTGAATTAGAGCTCAGGATATACAATAGGACAAAGCCCATTGAGCGTTTGGGCTATATCACACTATAGTAAACCCTCAAGAGAAGGCAGTCATCAGTCTTCCTAAGAACAGCTGAAGCAGTTCATGTAATAAACAGAGAAATTCATAACTTCTATACTAATCAGTCGTTGAGTTTTGGATTTGACATGTGATGAGGTGTGCCATTTGTGTATCTGAAGTGCAGAGGGTCTCTCACCATATCCCATAAGCCTGAAAATCAGTTAACACAGAAGCAGATTAGGAAGGAATAAATCTAAAAATCAGAGTTCTACAAGGTTAAATCATAAAGATTTTATCTTGTCTCTCTTACCTTATCTACTGGGTAATCAGTGATAATTATTCATCTGGTACTTAATTCCTTTATTCTTCCAAGAACTAGAGAAGGGTCCATCTTGATGGTCATGAGACACAGAAATAATGTTTAACATTTTTAACAATAACTTTGATAAAGGAAGAGCGATTATTCTTTTCAAATTTTTATGTGACATAAAATTAAGAGGGTTGGGTCACATGTTGGATGATAGCCAAGATTTGGACATGATTGAAATAACTGAACACCAACAACAATAAAAATTTCTGAAAAGAACATGGGCAAGTCCTTTCAGATGAAGCATAATAGAAACAAAAGCTTCTGGTTAAGCAATAACTATGCAAAATAATTTTCACTAACAAAGAAAAAAAATGAAAGAATTGTTGCTAAAGAAAAAATAATTCTAAGACTCATTAGAAAGGAAAAGTAACAGATGATGGTCCCCCAAGATGATGGAAGCAGTGAGAAAAGCCCATCTGCAGGGCATATTTTGTTGTTACTGTTTTTAACACTCAGAAGCTACAGGAGTAGAGGTAGCTAAATAAGAAGAGGAAGGAGAAAAGGGGTGGAGATAATTTTCTGTCTGAGCAACAAGGTAGAAAAATCTATAGCATTTTCAATTTAGTTGAAAGGACAGGGAAAGGGAGAAGGAAAGGAAAAAAGATTTTGGAAAAAGAAGGAAGGAAGGAAGGAAGGAAGGAAGGAAGGAAGAAAAGGAGGGAGGAAAGGGGAAGAGAGGTGGGGAGAGAGGAGGGAGAAAGGGAGGGAGGGAGAGAGAAAGGAATGAAGAAAGGGAGGGAGAGAGAAAGGAAGGAAGGAGGGAAGGAAGGAATGAAGGAATGAAGGAAAAAACGAGGGGGGAGGGAGGGAGGGAGGAAAAGGAGAGAGAGGTGGGGAGAGAGGAGGGAGAAAGGGAGGGAGAGAGAAAAGAAGGAAGAAAGGGAGGGAGGGAGGAAGGAAGGAAGGAGGGAAGGAAGGAATGAAGGAAGGAAGAAGGGGGAAGGAGGGAGGGAGGAAGAGAGGGAGGAAAGGGGGTGAGAGGTAGGGAGAGAGGAAGGAGAAAGGGAGGGAGGGAGGGAGGGAGAAAGGAAGGAAGAAAGGGAGGGAGGGAGAAAGGAAGGAAGGAGGGGGGAGGGAGGGAGGAAGGGAAAAAGGGAGGAAGGGAAGAAGGGAAGAAGGGACTAATTTCCTTCCCTTAGCTAGACTGATCCTCAGGTGAATAACATAGATACATTGTCTGTCTCAAGCATTTCCAGACTGATTGCACTTGCCAGAGTTTGCACTCAGTTGGCATTACCTGTGAATACCATATCACCTACATGACATTAGAGGGACTGTTCACATTTTTAGTTCAGTGTAAAAAATACGCATAATATTATGACATATAATACTTGCTTTTGGTATAAAATGCATCAGGAGGGGACACAGCAAAGTATTTTCATGGTCCTTGGGAAAAGAAAATGTACTTCCTGTATTAATAAATGAATCACAGATTAACAGAAATTCAGGATTTGCTATAGTTTAATTAAATTATTTCCTAAAACCTAGGATTAAGTTAAATTTGACTGGAGGATAAGGGAGAAAAAGCTATTGTGAATAGGATACCTAAATGAAAAAGCTTTGGAGGGAAACAGTCAGTCAATTACTAACAAGCATATGTTAATGGCCAAGAACTGCCCTAGGTGCTGAGAACATGTAAATAAAAAATGAAACAGTCTTTACCTATAAGGAGCTTATATTCTATGATAGGAAGTTACAGAATGCCTTTATGGAAATAAAATATAGATAGAAGGAATTTAGAAGGAATGGATACTAGAAGTCAGAGAAATCTGGAAATGCCTCTGATGTTGACATTTGAACTGAATTTTTAAGGAAATAAAAGGTACTAAGCAGAGGAAAGGAGAAGTTAATGAATTCTAAATTTGGGGAACAATTTTGGAATAGAGATGGAAGATGAGAATAGTAAAATGGTCATTTGAGCTTAATCATAAATGTATATAAAGAAGAGAAGTTAGAACCAGACCATGGAGAACTTTAAATGCTATACAGGAAAGTTTGCATTTGATTCTAGAAGAGGAGAAATATGGTTAGATATGTACTTTATGAATGACTGACTAACTGGATGAGCGAATGAATGGAAAAACGTATATTAAACATGTACACTGGGCTAGGAAGATCACTTTGGCAGCCGTACTGAATGTAATGAGCTCCTAAAGAAGAGGCAAGATTCATGAATAAATCTTTTTAAAGGAGGTAGGAGGGCACCACAAACTGTTTCCTTGATTAAGGCTTTTGCCTAGAATGTACTATCAGATTTGATTGACATGTTGGGCAATTTTGCTGAAAAACACTTTCTTTTTTTTAACTCTTCATTACAGGAAATGAAAATCTGAGTATTAGAATGAGAAGAGATATATTTAGAAATTAAGGAGATAGAATAAAATATATCAATTATTTTAATTACCTAGAACTACTCATTTCTTTTCTCAGACATCAAGATGCTTATGGATTTACTGAGTTAGATGTTACTGGGTGAGCTAGACCATTGAATTAACTATGTGTGAATGAATGAGGGACAATTCCCATGGAGGGGATCCAAAGCATTATTTGCTTAGAAACAAAAGATATCCAGAAAAAGAATTGAGAAGTAGGAGTATGTATAAAATCATTTTACACACACACACACACACACACACACACACACACACACACAAACACACTTTGTGTCTAATGGCAGTCATCTCTAGGATTGGGTAAGGAAGAAAAAGAAAAAAGAGGAAAAAATTTACATGATAGCATTATATATTTTTAAAAGTATAGCAAGTTGTACATAATAGATTTGTAGTTTCATGTGCAATATTTTTTTAATTCTCTTATGTTATGGAAATGCTTGCTCTATTTTATAAATTAGGGGATATATGATGGCATATAAGGCAGTCTGTTAAAAACACTCGAGCAAGGACCATACTCACAACGTAGCAAGTATGTACATTTGAAATCTCCTGTGAAGGAGATTTTTGCACATTTTCAAAAATAAAAGAAAACTTACATATTTCACCTTTTGTACAACCATAAAAAGATTTTCAAGGTAAACAAGCAACAAAATACACTAAATTTGAAATCAGAAGACTTGGGTTCAAATTGTGGCTCTTCTATGTATCATCTTTACGATCTTGGACATGTCACTTATTGTCTCTCAAATTCTTGCCAAGACAAATCCCTCTACATACAAAAGTAAGCCTATTCTATTAAATCTTCTCTGCAGACTCGAATAGCCCTATTTTCTCACTAATACTTAATCACGCCCTATCTATGGCTATTTTCCTTGCCTAAAAACATAACCATGACTCTCTAATATTTAAAACACTTATTTTATCTGCCCATCCCTACTAGTTATAGTGATATACTGTACCTCCCTTTTATTGGATAAACTCCTTGAGAAGGCCATCTACAATAGGTGACTATTTTCTTTCCTTTCATTCTTTTTACCTCTTTGTGGTCTAACTTCCACTAACTAACATCATTAAACGGAAAACACTCTTTCCAAAGTTACTAATGATCTCTTAGTTAACGAATCAAATAGTTTTTTCCATCCTCAACCTTCTTATTTCTCTTCAGTTTTTGTCACTGATGATCATAATATCCTCTTGATAATCTCTTCTCTCTAGGTTTTCAGAACACCATTCTCTCCTGCTTGTCCTCCCATTTGTCTGACCAAGCTTTTTCCATCTACTGGATCTTCATCCATGTCACTTCCACTTAATGACAAATGTCCCCAAGGCTTTGTGAAACTATCCTAGATTTATTTTGTAGAGTTTATTCATACATAGCTGTTTTCACATTGTCTCCCTATTAGACTGTGTTTTGGGGGGTTCTTTTTGCTTTTCTCCAACATTTAGTAAAGTGCTTGGCACATAGTAGGTACTTAAAAATTCTAGTTGACCAGGGGCTTTCTTTTTTTTTTTAAAGAGGGGAGAGGATTTCTAGCCATATGAAAAGATGCTCCAAGTCATTATTAATCAGAGAAATGCAAATTAAGACAGCTCTGAGATACCACTAAACATCTGTCAAATTGGCTAGAATGACAGAGAAAGATAATGCGGAATGTTGGAGGGGATGTGGGAAAATAGGAACACTGATCATTGTTGGTGGAATTGTGAACAAATCCAACCATTCTGGAAAGCAATCTGCAATTATGCTCAAAAAGTTATCAAACTGTGCACACCTTTTGACCCAGCAATGTTACTACTGGGCTTATATCCCAAAGAAATTTTAAAGAAGGGAAAGGGACCTGTATGTGCAAGAATGTTTGTGGCAGCTCTCTTTGTAATGGCCAGAAACTGGAAACTGAATGGATGCCCATCAATTGGAGAATGGATGAATAAATTGTGCTATATGAATGTTATGGAATATTATTGTTCTGTAAGAAATGACCAGCAGGATGATTTCAGAAAGGCCTGGAGAGACTTACATGAATTGATGCTGAGTGAAATGAGCAGGACCAGGAGATCATTATATAACAATACTGCATGATGATCAATTCTAATGGACATGGCTCTCTTCAACAATGAGATGAACCAAATCAGTTCCAATAGAGCAGTAATGAATTGAACCAGCTACACCCAGCAAAAGAACTCTGGGAGATGACTATGAACCACCACATAGAATTCCCAATCCCTCTATTTTTGTCCGCCTGCATTTTTGATTTCCTTCACATGCTAAGTGTATACTATTTCAAAGTCTGATTCTTTTTGTACAGCAAAATAACTGTGTGGATATGTATACATATATTGTATTTAACATATACTTTAACATATTTAACATGTATTAGACAACCTGCCATCTGGGGGTGGGGGTGGGGGGAAGGAGAGGAAAAGGTTTTGCAATTGTCAATGCTGAAAAATTACCCTGCATATATCTTGTAAATAAAAAAGCCATAATAAAAAGGGGGAGCAGAAGGCAAGAATAACATTATATTAGGAAAAATAGAAGGAAAAACAAGTCTAAGAATGTCTCATAAATCTAACTTGCTTCATAAAATACACTCCAGGACAGCAGATCTACTTTCCTTTTCTCAGACAGTATATCTGCACACTTATTCTTGAACCATATTGGAAGCAATACTTGAACCAACATGGAAGCAAAAAATGAGTGAGCAGGTCCAGGATAAAGTTTTCCTTACACTTAAATTTTTGTATTTACATGTGTGCATGATGTATTCTCCAATCCCCTGCTGCTGCAACAAATTCCATGGAGTTTGAGATTATTTTATTTTTGTCTCTGTATTCTGAGAACCTTATGTCAACCAATGAATCAAGCCCCCTCCATATGAAACGATCACCCTGCATCTAGAATCATCTTGATGGCTAACAACTCTCTATTTATGGGTGACAAATTGTTACAAAATTTCTAGATTTACATCCTCCTCTTCCTTTCCAACTCTTTTCACAAAGTGTGCTTCATAGGTCACCATTAATTAAATGAATCTCTATGGAAAATGTACAGTTAGCATCAAAAAATGGAGGAGTCATAGATGTATATATAAGCTCTTCCAGTACTCAGTGGAATCTAACTCACTTTTATTAAAGTCATGTCAGAAGATTCATCAATCACAAATCATCTCAGTAACTTTTTAGTAAAAATTCATAGTCCCAAGGAAACAGTCCCAGAGCTTGATTCCAGAAAGCATTCTTAATATTCTATAGGATCTACATGTTCTAGAGTAACTTGTCCATCTGGACCTGAAATAAACTACAAGAAGATTGCCTGGGGATGATGGATTGTTCATTTTTCCAATTTACAATATTTGCCATGCTTAATACTAAATTAATTGATCCAAAAAGGTCATAAGAACATCATTACAAAATGCTGAAATATTTCCAGAGCAATAGTTTTGCAGGTATACTCAGTGATCATATTTAGTATTAAAAGTCAATTCCCACTTGTTCCTGCATTTAATTTTCATTTGTCCGTAAGCTTTGTAAATCCATACTAGTATAAAAACGGGCTGCTTCTAGTTTCCTCATAATCTTGAAAAATGAGAAGAGGGTAATAGTTCTATATTAATATATGGCTGTAGCTTCTCCTATTTTAGGAAAAATGAAGAGAAATAGACTTGTTGACAATCAAGCTGTTCAGATAAGACTCTTCATCATATGTTTCTTCACATATATCCACAGATTTTGTTTCTCTTGCTCCCTTAGGAAATAAATCCTCCTCTAGGGTGATACAAAGTTCTAACTGGATAAGCTATAAAGCTGTTGTATACTACTAAAATTTAAAGTGATAAGAGAACTCGGATTACTTTTGCAGCAACAATTCGACTTAAAATCCAGTTAACAAGAATAATTAGGCCAATGATGGCTGTGGCTCAATGGCCAGATTAAGCAGATGGGATGTGTGAATGTGGCCAGTCAGCACCCATTCTATGAACAAGGGCGGTAAGGAGGAAGGAAGTAGAGCAAGCCAGCTGTGCTGTACTGAGGAAAGAGAAGGAGATGGCAGAAACACTTCCTCAGTGATTACATCTCCATCAATCAGACCCTGCCCCAGATGCCCACTAGAATAGAAAAAGAAGGTGAATTAGAGCATCATTTACAGCAAGTAATATCAGAACACCAAATATTTAGAGAAAAGAGAACATGGCCTTTCTAATTCTTGAGTCAGAAAACATGTTATAATTGTCTATAGGAGAAGAGTTTATCCACCTGAAAAAAGTTCATTCATTTTGAATTCTTTTATATGGAAAATGAGCAGCATTTGATTATGGGACTATATATAAACTATGATATAAATTCTAAAACTGAAATACAATTCAATTTAATAAAAGATGAAAATTAAACCTTTTCAGTTTGAGATTATGACTGGCAGATTTGAAAAAGCTTGTGCCAATCAGTCAACCAAAGAGTAGACTTGTATAGGAAGTCAAATCAGCCAACAGATATTTATTATGTACTTACCATGTACCAGGGACTATGTTAAGCACTGGAAGATATAAAGAAAAGGCAAAGCCTCTGCCCTCAAGGAACTTACAGTCATATCCCTCTTGACATTCTCACCAGAAATGACACCAGAACACAAAAGCAAATTTCATCTAAAGTAAAAGGAAACTCTCAGATTCTTCCTCAAGAAGCAAATAAAGGAATTGGTAAAGTTAGTTTAATTTTGCTTCCAAAGACAGAAAGCAACGTCATTCCATGGGACACTTTTATTTTACATTAAAAAAATGTAAATTTTACATTTACAGTAAAATGTAAAACTGCATTTTACACTGCAGTTATTATTACCATTTGCAAGAAGACCATAATGAAAATAATTATGGTTTATGATATTACTTATGTTTAGTGCTTAGCAGTATGCCTGGACATCTCTAAAATGAGGGGGTTGGAAAATTCTTCCAAATTCTACATGAGAAGCTAGAAAAATTCTCTAAATCATCTAAATTAAATTAACATATATTTTAAGACTCAGTGACTCCAGTGCAAAAACTGGCATAGTGGAAGAAAGTGAAAAATATGTAAGAAAATTCTCTCAAAAATAAGACATATTAGAGATCAAAAGCATATAGACCATTCAAAAAGTTAATTCCTATAAATTATGAAAGTTTTCTTCAGAAAGAAAGATAGGAGTAGTAATAACAGTAGAGAAGATGAAACTGACATGATCATTACAGACCAGAAAGGACTAGAAAACTATAAAATTGTTTCTCTCATTTTGCTCATTTCACTCTGCATCAGTGTGTACAAATCTTACTGTTTTTCTCTGACTCTATCACATTTATCATTTTTAGGATGGCAGGTTATACTGTTCCATTACATCCATATGTTCCAATTTGTTTAGCCTTTCTCCAACTGATGGGCATCTATTTTGTTTCCAGTTATTCGATACTAGGAAAAGTGCCACTATAAGTATTTTTATATCTTTTCCTATATCTTTGGTTTTTGGGGATATATGCCTAAATAGTAATATTGGTGGTATAATTACATTACTTTGGGACTATGGGAAAAAAATAACTTCAAAAAATCTCAGAACTCTGATCAAAGCAATGAATAATTACTTCAGAAGACTAATGGGGCAGCTAGATGGCGCAGTGCATAGAGTAGCAGCCCTGAAATCAGAGGGACCTAAGTTCAAATCTGACCTCAGATACTTAACACTTCCTAGCAGTGTGACCCTGAGCAAATCATTTAACCCAATTGCCTTAGCAAAAAAAAAAAAAAAAAAAAAAGACTAATGATGAAATCTATCCCCCACACCTCTAACCAGAAAGGTAATGGACTGGAGATGCAGAAGGAGATATATTTATATATTCTCAAATATGGCAAATAGGTTGTTTTGTTTTGCTGAATTATACATATTTATTACTGCAGATGGAAGAAAGAGGCTGGTAAATTAGTGAATAGTGATAGATAATGCGAATAAAAGAGCATCAATCAAATACTTTTTTAAAAAATACACATAAAAAGGGCAGCTATGAATCCAGAGAAATTTTGTTACTAAATTACGAAATTATGCATACACATGTACTGCATATATACATCTACATATACTAATTTTAAAACAATTATATAACAGAAGTTCACCGTTTCTTCTGCAAGCCTCTTATTCTTGTGTTTGTATTTTTTGGAGATTAAATTCACAATTAAAAAAATAAAATTTAACCAAAAGAATAATCATCCCCTGCAGTCATACAAGACACAAGCTATACCTCTTATGCCCCAACCCTAACTACCCCCTCTTGGGTGGTCTCCTTATTAGCAATCTCTTGATAACCTCTGCATCTTCCTCACCATAGAGTAATATCTAAGGGGTTCTCCTCAATGAAACTTTGTGCCTTGAGGTCCAAAGTCTCTCTCTGTGGTATCATCATTCCCTATCTTTGATATAACTGAATCTGTCTTTGCCCTAGGAACATCTGTGGCATTTTCCCCATGTACAACAATTGCTAATTACAGCTCTGAGCCCAGGAAAGAGGGCTATGGGGAAATTGGCAGAATATATGGCAGAATAACAATTAATTCGCTCTCTTTATATAAAACAGATATGACAAGTTCCAGAAATCCAAAAGTATTTGTTCCCCATCCATTTTAGCTAGAACTCCTACAGAATACTTCTGGGATGGCAGATCTGAATGGGTCCTTGCTCAATGATATTATACTGACATGAAGATTGTATTGCTTTACTCATGCTAATCTAAATACTACCCAACCACTTTCAAAGCAGTGAATTCCAGAACTATGTGTTTTGTATTGATATCTTGCCAAGAGAAAATAGTTTGCAAAATGAGTCCCTTCCATCAAAAAGTCAGCCTTCCCATGTCATCCCATACTCTGATGGTATCTATTATTGGAGGAATGCGCCTAATCATATATACTACTCTGTAATTCTCATAAAATTTGAGCTGGTCTGAGCAAAGTATATTATCACTGAAGGCCAAATGCAAAGCTTGTTTAAATATTTATTGTTTTCTATTCTGGATATGGATGGTGTTCATTTTTGATGATGATGTTTATGATTCTCTGATGTTCATGATTATCTATGGTGATGTTCATCTTTGCTGCATAGTCAAGCTGATTTTCTTTGCCCCCATGAAAGAGATAATCAATACACATTTATGAAATTCTTGCTGTGTGCCAGACATTGTGCTAACTAAGCAGTGAGGATATAAAGAAAAATCAAAAACAGTTCCTGCTTCCAACTAATCCTATTTTAATGGGAGAGAGACAACACACACACAGAGAGACACATACAAGATCCATAAGAAAATCAATACAAGATAACTTTACCAAGTTAGAAACATTGAGCACAGGCCCAGCAACTTCTGTTTGTCTACTATTTATGGATCAGCCTAATTAACTAAGTCTGGAAAGGCTCATCACTAGATAGTTGTTACATATGAAGTTTCTACTAAAATGTGGAGGAATTGCAATTTACATCACTGGCAAGAATAGACTGTGACTAGCTGATACTTAAAGTGCTAAAAATCACTTCAGATATTTGCTAGTCAATAAAAAGACTTTCTGTATCATCTTGAACACTTAAAACATTCAAAACTTTTTACAACTTGTCCCCTTCCTACTGCTCATCTCTTATACACTTTTATCATCTATAAAGTAGTTACAAGAACAACTGTGCTATCTATCTCACAGGATTATTAGAAAGATCAAATGAGACAATGAATAACCTTAACTCACTTTAAAAATGTAAGCTATTATAATTTTCTTCTTCCATAGAAATATTCCTGTTCACAAAGGAAAAATTTTGTCTATATTTTTATGTGTCATTGCTAAATCACTCAATAATGCAGCATTGTTGCTTCAGGCATCAGAGACACAGGATTCTATACTCTCTTTTCCCATCTCATTTCAACATATTACTCACTGGCATTTGCTACTTTTACCTATTCGGCTCCCCCGGGGTGGGAGTGATAAATGAAAATAATTGTCCTTCCTAAAAAAAGGAGTAGATACAAGAAGTTAAGAGGCAAGTCTTTTGTTTTGTCTTTTCTTCTCATGAAAAAAAAATACAAAACAATGGTTTCAAATTTAGGCTTTCCTATTGAAAGGCAGCCCCAGTAGTTTTGTACCAGATGTCTCTGATTAATAGGTCTGTATACCACTAGACAACATGGCAATAGGCAACAAGCATTTATTAAGCACTTACTATGTGCCAGACACTTTTAAAAAAAGTGTGAGGTTAATAATGTCACTCTACCAGGGCTAAAGTCTGCTAATTAACATTTAGATAAAACAGAAAATTAATTGTTTATATAAAGAGCAGGTCTGACAGCTGGATCTGTGCAGATCTTATATATTCACAGGGTAAGTCAAACATCCACAATAGCTTTTCAATACTTCCCATTCACTGGACAACAAGTACTCTTTAAAAGTACTCACTGTACTTCTCCTGTACAACAAGACAATCTATGGTATTATATGCCCAAAATCCCCCTTCCAAACACCTATTAATCAAAGCTTGGACTAAATCTACCTTCAATGACCAAACTGTTCCAAAGATGCTTAAGTAGAATCATAACTTTTTAGTTGTTTTTCTTTCTTCTTTAATTTCTTTTTCTTTCTTACAACTGTTGGTCATAAGATATGTATACATGAAAGTGTTTAATGTCTGTATTTTCATTAAAATATTTATCTTTGGGTGGATTTTAACTTATAATTAATGCAAGTGACTGCAAGGTAGCATGATCTGAAAGGAATACTGGTTTTACAGTCACATAGTCCTCAGCTTGATTTAAGAAAGGCCTGAAAAGATTTACATGTACTGATGCTGAACAAAACAAATAGAACAAGGAATATATTGTATACAATAATAGCAAGAATATGTGATGATCAACTATGAAAGGCTTGGTTCTCAGTAGTTCAGTGATCCAAAGCAATCCCAATAGATTTTGGACACAAAATGCTATCTGCATCCAGAAAAATAACTAAGGAGACTGAATGTGGATTAATACATGCTATGTTCACTTCTTTTTTCTATTTTTTTTATCTCTCCTGTAGTTTTGCTCTGATTTTGCTTTCCCATAAAGCAATATAGGCTAAAAAATAATAATTAATTAATTGATTGATTCTGCTCCATGAAAAAATGTCTTCAGCTTGAATTCTATCTTGAATTATGTTAGCTTGGAAATGTATCTTAACCTTTCTTGGCCTCAGTTTCCTCATCTGTAACATAATGAAGTTGATCTATATGACTTTTAAGGTTCTTTTAAACTCTAAATCTATGATCCTAAACTTTATTGTCTTTCTTCTGTTTTCAAGACTTTTCAAAAAAGATATTTTATTATGTGTTTGTGTTATATATTCAAGATACACTTGGTGATTTGGTGGGGGTGAGGGAGATCTCAAAATATAAAGAGTTTAAAAAGAGAAAAAAGGATGCTTACACTTCCTAAAATCTGATGGGCATATCATCCCCATGGTTTAGGTTTCCCATGAAATGTCATTAAACTTTAGACGTTCATAAGTGAATTAGAAGTGATTTTCAATAAAGAAATAACTATATTGCAACTCAGCTATATGACACAAAGGAGCACAAAATCCTAATGGTAAACTGGGAAAATACAATTCAATATTTACAGAAATCTTTTATCTACAGAAAGTAAGCTCCTTGAGGACAGGGAGTCTTTCTTTTTCTTCTTCTTTGTATCTTGCAATGTCTCATAATGCCTGGCACATAAATAGAATTTAATAAAATGCTGGTCAATTAAATGGATAATTTCTGAATTAGTTCTGTGAAATAAATGATTAGACTGGAATAAAACATTTAAGAGTAAGCTTAGGTCATGATGGCTAAAGGCTATGAGAAGCTGTGTCAAAGAGGATTAACCACTAAACCAACAGGAGTAAAGGACTCAATGGACTTTAAAAGTAGTACCTGAAACTCCCCTCTCTCTTTCTTCAGCATTATATTACCCTGCGATTTCCTATAAATCCTGGGGTAGAGATGGCCTTATCCAACTTGACAACATAATGACTATTCTCACATGTCAGTTAGAGGATAAGCTTGGTTAGGAGAGCTGAGCATTAGGTTCTTGGTATGCCTTTCACATTTTATGTTTCTGAGTCCCTGAGTATTCAGTGCCCAAGCAGCAATATTAGGATGGACAAGAAAGATGACTGCCCCACCAGAATCAAAAGATTGGGGCAAATAAAGAAAAAGTTATTTTTTAAAATCTGACCTGGAAAAGAGACAAGAAGAGATCAATTAAGAATCACTGAAATTCCAAAAAACATTATTTTTTTAAAATTTTATATGCTATATTTCAAAATACAGCATTGAGAATCAAGAGGTTTGATAAATACCACTGTGAAGCACAAAATGCTTACCTTGAGTCCTTCCTGACTCTTGCTTTCTCAAATGAAAATTCTGCAAAGGTCTTGGTGGTTGGTTCAGCAGATACCCCTTCCTTGGCACCTCTCCTGCTGTGGAGCGAGACCAAGCCAGAGCTCCTCCGGTTAATCTGCAGAGACACTTTACATGGAGAAAATAGAAGCGAGTTTCCTCCCTGAATGTTAACCACATCTTGTAGCTTATTCAGCTGGATGCACTTGTTTTGGAGTTCTTCAGTGATCTCAGCAAGAGCAATAGTCTGCTTTGAGAGCTTTTCTTGCAGGTCTCTCAGATGATATTCCTTCTGCTGCAGCTCTTCATCCTTCTTCTTTAGCTCCCTTTCCAGTTCTATCACTTTGTTCCTAAGGGAATCAGTTGTGCCGGAAAACTTCCCCGCATGGCCATCTGGAATCTTGGACTGTTTGGGTTTCACAGAGCCATTTCCCATTTTGCCCAGTCACCTGCACAAGAGCACACAAGTGTGTATTGTTCAGCCAGCTTAGATCCTCCAGCAACTTTCTCATTTCTCTGCCCTACATTCTCTCCCCCAACCTCCCCACCCCCAACTCCAAAGTAAAGACAGAGAAATCATCAGTTGCTTGATAAGTAATCAGTATAAGTAATCAGTTTCCATGTTTCTGGCTCTAAGGCATATTGTGAAGTGGAATTGGCATTTATTAAACTTTTCATCCATTTTAACTTCACTGGCATCCATTCACAGCTCTGCTTTTCACATAAAGCGTCCCCTGTTCTCTCAGGGTATTCTAACAGCCTCTGTAAAAAGAGACACAACCAAACAGAGTTGGATGTCAGCATGGCAGAGAAATAAACAAAAACTAACAGCTAAAGAACCAAGGCATGGGAGTGTCATATCTCTCACAGTTCTCTTTGCTGTTAGAGGAAAGAAATCTACTTCGGATTTAGAAAGTATTCATGATGACTGTGAAGACAGACTTGGTATTTCTTTATTAGCAATTTTCTCAAACCATATGCACCTATCAGATTCAATATTTTCTCACGATAAAAACTATTTAAAATAAAAAGTCATAGGCATTGCTAGCATTGTAAATAAATAGTGGAGGAATTTCGCCTGCCTCTTTTTTTTCAACCTCTTCTAAAACATAGGGAACATCTAAGTGAGTAAATGCCAATTTATATTTTGAGTGATTACAAATGATAATTTCTTCAGATTAAACCCATGCTTCTGTCCTAAATGGTATTCATGGTATGAAATCCAAACTTATGAGCAAATATTTAAACTTCTGACTAGCAGGTATCCACTACACATGATTGGAATATAAGCTTTTTAATTCTTGACTATGTCTCATTGTACAAAATCAGAAAAGTGTTATTAAGCATTAGAGGTCAAAGATATTCAGAGAAAACATACTGTGGCTAATAACTCGCCACAATTGAACACTGAAACAATCAGAATCCCCAGATTGATTTTTATAGTCTGATAATGACAGATAATATGACAAATGTGTTTATTTTTGTAATATTCAATAGAGGGTAACAACATTTTTCATAAGCAATTGTTAAGGGTCACGGCTCTAACTCCTGAGTGGTACATGCCTTATGTGACCAGCACTACCTGTCCACCTGAAATGGCAGAGATCATAAGTAATGAGGGATGAGAGCCAGGGTGGTGTGAGACTCCATTTATTACAAAGACTGCAGGTCCTTTTATCATCTTGGTGCTTGTTTCTAGTTACTACTTCATACGTAATCATATAGTAGATACATGATTCTCTACAGGAAGCTACACGTAGATATGATGTGTGCATTCCTTTCCTAATAAGGATATTCAAGGTACTCCCCTCTAAGGTCCCATGTGCCTCTCCTGGGAATTGCCACGTAGCTCCTTTGGGTGGGACCCCTTTCCCCCCAATGCCATCTTGTTCACCCTTACAAGGCTACCCCAGATTACCTGAGCCGTGCCCTGTGCGCTGTTCAAGGCTGACAAGGGGTTGGCAGGCCCTCTTAAAAGCGATGGATTTTGTTCATTGGCAGACCCTTCAATGTAAAGGAAAAAAGTGGACATTAAAAAGCAGGGTTTGAATTTCGTGAAGCACACATGAGGGCAGACAGCAGGCCATCACATACTTCATGCATTTTGGTTAACCAAAAAGATCAGGGAGTGAGAGGGAGATGGGAAGGAATAGTTCTTCTAGCTCAACACTGAAGCATTTCTTCTTTTTAATGCTTTTTGGGATAGCACAACCAACATGTTTCTTTCTCAATATGTTTCTTTTCCTGATTATCAAAGGTCAAGCAGCAATATTAGGATGGACAATACAAAGAGATGGCTGCCCAACCAGGACCAAAAGATTGGGGTAGAAGGGAAGAAAAAGCTATTTTTTAAAAAATTTGACCTGAAAAAAGAGGACAAGAAGAGCCAGTTGAGACTCACTGAAATTCCTGAAAAACATTATTTTTAAAAGTTGATATGCCATATTTTTAAAAAATCAGATATTAAAAGCTGATCAAATCTAGCAGAATCGGAGAAGCTGAAGATTAAAAAGAATCCACCAATCATCTCCTAAAAGAAATCCACAAAAGAAAACTCTCGAATGTCAAAGTCAAAATTCAGTACTTTTATTTCAAAAGAAAAATTATTACATGCATCTAGAAAGAAGAAAGGCAGGTACCAAGTACTATAACCAGATCACACTAAGATATGACAGCTTCTATCATAAATAAATGGTGATGTTGGAATACAATATTCCAAAAGGTAAAGGAGGTAAGCTAACAACCAAGAATAACTTATATGGAAGAGTTAAGAGTAATCCTAAAAGGGAGAAAATTGTTCTTTAATGGAACAGAGGACTTTCAAGACATTCTGATGAAAAACCAGAACTGAGTAGAAACTTTACAACACAAAGGGTACAAAGAACACTACAATGATAAATTCATTTAACCAAATGTTCAAATACATTCAACCAACTGGAAGGAGTTATATGATGACCCACTGTTATTTACTGTTCTAATAACAGGGAAGAAAGAAAGGAACCTTTAGAATTTCAATGTCTTCATAGCTATTGAGAGAGTTAAATTTTTTTTTTAAAAAACCTCAGGTCTTTAATAGTGAATTGATTTTGAACTGACAGTTTAAAAAAAAAAAGGAGGATTAAAAAAGAATGCAATAGTGTAAAAATAAAAGAGGAGGAAGTAAGAACTTGCTATTTCTCACAATGGGTTGCATGAAAAGAAGAGTATACAAATATGGAGGAAGGATAGGATAGAAAATATTAAATGAACATCATTCTTATCAGAACTAAACAAAGGTGGGTTGAATATGTATATACACACATACAGAGAGGCTGGTATAGAAACACATCAAATTCAAGAAGGAAACATGCAAAGATAGGAAGAAGAAATGAGTTAAAAAGAAGGATAATAATGAAGAGAGAACTAAAGGATTGAAAAGAAAAGAAAACAAATTTAAGGATATGCCATATATTCTCTTGAAGAAATTTGGAAACAACCAAATCAATTGTAATATATAAATATAATGTTGGAACAGACTCAAGAAATGATGGAATAAATGGATCCAGAGAACCCTGGGTAATATGAACTGATTCAGAGTGAAATTAACAGAACCAAGAAAACAATTTACACAAGAACAGTAACATTGTAAAGAAAAAACACTTTGAAAGAACTAAGAACAATAATGAGTCATGTCTCCCTAGGACCGTGGTAAAGAATGCTTCCCACTCTTTCACCTAGGACTTATTCTAGTGCTAGAGAAGCATCAGACTAGAACAGCTCTTTTTTTAATGACTACAGTTCTTTTACTGACTATAGTTCAGTTGGGAAGGTGGAAGAGCAGTATGAGCAAAATATTAAGTAGATATGGTGAGCAATGAACATCTGTAGGCTCAGGATTCTTAAATCTACTTGATTTAGGTCTAACATCTCTACTGATCTTTAGTCTCACATCTCCAGCTGCTTTTTGGATATCTCAAATGGGATGCTCTAAAAACATCTTACATTCAACATGCCCAACATATAACTCATTACCTTTCCCCTACAATTCTCACCAACTTCCAAATTTTCCTATTACTGGCAAAAATACCACCATTCTCCCAATTCTCCAGGCTCACAACATAGGAGCCAGCCTCAATTCCTCAGTATCTTTCACCCTCCCTAGCAATATTTCTCCAAGGCCTATTGATTTTACCTTTGTAATATCTCAAGTTTTCCTCCTTTTTTCTCCTAATACTTCCCCCACCCTGGTGCACACCGTCATCATCTCATACCTAGCTATTGCACTAGCTCTAGTAGGTCTACTTGCTTCACGATTCTTCCTACTTCAGCCCATCCTCCATTTAGATCCCAAATCATTTTCCCAAGGCAAAAGGATGACTATGTTCACTCCCTTATTCAATAAATTTCAATTTGCTCAATTATTCATTATTACTTCAATTATTTAATAAATTTACTCATAATTCTATTGTTTCCAACATCAAAACCTCAGTGTTACTGGAAAGTAGTCAGGGGATCTAGGTTATGAAAAAATAACCTAGATCCCCTGACTACTTTCCAGTTTTCTTACATTTTATACTCCCCCACAAACACTATAATCCAGCAGCCTCCTTGCAGCTCTAAGATCTCTCAGCTCTAGCCAATTTTAGACTGTCTCTCATTCCTGGAATGCTCTCCCTCTCATCTTTGCCTCCTGGCCTCCCTGGCTTCCTTCAAGTCCCAGTTAAAATCCCATCTTCTACCAATAACCCTTTTCTAATCCCTCTAAATTCATTGTTTTCCCTTTTATTATTTCTTCTTTATTCAGCATATGGTTTTTTTGTACATAGAAGTTAGCATGTTGTTTCTCCTAACTAGATTATTTAATTCCTGGAGGGCAAGGACTGTTTTATGTTGTTCTTCTAATTGGTGCTATTCTTTGTATCCCTAGTTCTTAATGTAGTTCCTGGCACATAGTATTATTATTCTTTCAATTTAGATAGTGCCTTATGAGTTGCAAAATGCTTGACTGATATCTCTCTATTATTTTTTTAATTTTATTTTTAATATATATTTCTTTATGAATCATGTTGGAAGAGAAAAATCAGAACAAAAAGGAAAAACCATTGGAGAGAAAAAAGCATAAAATAGAAGTGAACATAGCATGTATTGATTTACATTCAATCTCCATAGTTCTTTTTCTGGATGCAGATGGCATTTTCTGTTCAAAGTTTATGAATATTGTTTTGGATCACTGAAGCACTGAAAAGAACCAAGTCTTTCATAGTTGATCATCGTACATTCTTGCTGTTACTATGTACAATGTATTCCTGGTTCTGCTTGTTTTGCTCAGCATTAGTTCATGTTAACTATTTCCAAGCCTTTCTAAAATCAGTTTGTTCGTTATTTTTATAGAACAATTATATTCCATTACCTTCATACATTACAACTTATTGATCCACTCCCTAATTGATGGGCATCTACATGTCTTGCAATTCTTTGCCACCACAAAAAGTGCTTCAAACATTTTTGCAAGTGTGGATCCTTTTCCTTCCTTTATGACTTCTTTGGGATACAGACCTAGTAGTGGCACTGCTGAGTCAAAGGATATGCACAGTTTAATAGCCCTTTGGGCATAGATTCAAATTGTTCTCCAGAATAGTAGGATCATTTCACCAACAATGCATAGTGTCCCAGTTTTCCCACATCCCTTCTAACATTTATCATTATCTTTTCTTGTCATCTTAGCCGAGCTGAGAAGTGTGAGGTGTACTTCAGAGTTGTTGTAATTTGCATTTCTCTAATCAATAACGATTTAGAGCATTGTTTCATATGATTACATATGGCTTTAATGTCATCATCTGAAAATTGTTCATATCCTTTGATCATTTATTAGTTGGACACATTTTTATTCAGTCATTCCGGTTGTGTCTGACTCTTCACCATCCTACTTAAATATTCTTAGTAAAGATACTAGAGTAATTAGTCATTTCCTTCTCTGGCTTATTTTACAGATAAGAAAAGTGAAGGAATCAGAGTTAAGTGACTTAACCAGGATTTGATAGCTGCTGATTGTCTGAGGCCAAACTTCAACTCAGGAAGTATTCCTGACATTAGACTAAGTACTCTATCCACTTCACCATGTAGCTGCCTCATAGTAGTAGTTGCTTAATAAATGCTTAATGACTGACTACTAGTTGACCAACACTGGAAGAGAAAGAAAGATTTTTCTAGAGGACCAGGATAAGTTTTCCAGGAGCAACTGGTCTGGTTTGGATAATATATTATAAAGAGTTTTAAGGAGCTATATATGATTCAGGTTGATGGGGTTGGGGGATTCAGATGAGGACCAGCAAAGCAAATGAAATGAAGTTCATAAATTTTAGTGGCAGGAACTTTTTACTTAGTCATGACTTTGGTAGGCATATAGAAATTTTTTGGCATTTCTAAGAGAAGGAAGGTGCCCAATGGGCTATTAGAAGAATCTCTGAGACCACACTCATCTATTAACAGAGAGATAATGGAAAAAAGATGTCCAGAGACATACATTTTTGGTCATGATCATGGTATAGATTCATTTTACTTGACAATGCTTATTTATGGCAAAGAGGTTTTTTTCTTTCTCATTTCTCAATGAAAGGAGAAAGTTCACAACAATAATCCTATACAGTATACAGTAAGAACAAGATTATATGATGATATGACTGACTTAGTTCTTCTATTACACTGATCCAAAACAATTCCAAAAACTTGGGATAAAAAAAATGCCATCCCCATTCAGACAGAATAGGGAGTCTGAATGCCGCTCAAAGCACTTGATTTTCCACCTTTTTTGTTTGCCTTTTCTTTTCTCATGCTTTTTCCCCCTTTTGTTCTGATTCTTCTTTCACAACATAACCAATATAGAAATATGTTTAAAATGACTATACATGTCTAACCTATATGAGATTGTTTGCTAATTGGGTAGGGGGAAGAGGTAAGAGAGAGAGGGAGAAAAAAATTGGAACTCAAAATTTTACAAAAATGAATGTTGATGTAAATTTAGTTTTTACATGTAACTGGAAAATTAAAGTACTACTGAATTTTTTTAAAAAGAAAGAAAGAAAAGGTAACTCATAATGTAAACAGGAAATTTCATTGTAAATGGTGTTCTAAAAGTCCATGTATATAATAAGGCTTTAAACATTATAAAAACTTTTGAAAAAAAGACATAGCAGTCTTATAAGCTACCTCACTCCAAGAAATCAGAGTTCTTCAGTCATTTCTAACCTCAATACATGTATATCTCCTACAACTACTTGGAAGAGATGCTCTTAAGTTTTCTCAGTCACCAATGGAATGAAACAAGGCTGTGTGCTTGCTCCCATGCTTTTTAGTTTATTTTCAGCCTTGCTGTTACATATCTTCAATGAGGACAAATATGGTATCAAAGTCAGGTACCATACTAATGGTAAATTCTTCAACTTGAAAAGATTACAAGCCAAAACTGAAGTGGAGAAAGTATTGATACATGATTTTTTATTTGCAGATGATTGTGCACTCAATGCAGCCTCCGAAGTGAGATACAACAAAGTATGGATTAATTCTCTATTGTTTGTACTAATTTTGGCCAAATAATTAATCCCATGAAAACATGTGTACTGCATCAATAGAGCATCTCTATGTGGCATCATCGGTTACAACAAATGAAGAGTTTTGAATGCTGTGTATAAGTTCACTTATTTTGGTAGTATACTTTCCAAGGATGTCCCCATTGCTAATGAAGTTGATACATGCATTGCCAAAGCTAGTTTGATGTTTGGGAGGCTCAAAAGAAAAATGTAGAAGATGAAAGACATTAGATTGAGTAAGAAACTGAAGGCCTACAGAGCTATTTGCTGACTTCATTGTTGTATGCTTGTGAAGCCTGGACAGTATATCAGTGACATGTCAAAAAACTGAATCGCTTATAATTTAATTGTCTTAGAAAAATTCTGAAGATCACCTGGCAGGGTAAGATACCAGACAATGAAATACCCACAGAAAGTGCAACACTGTTGGGCTGATCACATTGTTCAAATACCAAATGCATGCTTGCCAAAATATACAGAACAAACACTCAGATAAAGGATGGTCCAAAAAAAGCAATAGGACACTCTCAGGAACTTTAGAATTGATTGTATGACACCGAAGACAATGGCACAGGACCCCTCAGCATGGCGTGCTCTCATCAGAGAAGGTACTGTGCTGTATGAGCAAAACAGAATTTGATTAGCTCAGAAAAAAACATGCAAAGTGCATATTTGTATCCAACCTCTGAAGAGCATTCTGAGCTTGTATTAGTCTCATTAGCCACAGTCAGACTCACTAACTTGACTCTAACAGTGATCTCACTTTGGTTCTTTTCAAGAATAAAGGATAATAACAATAAGACAATGGACCCAAGCCCTGATCTGGATTGCCATAATATAAAGTCAGTGAGAATGGTTTAAAAAGCATAAAGTCAATTTGTATCACATCTTGATATTTTAAGTATCACCTCCCCCAGAGAGCATAATGGTAGTTACTTTATTTCTACTGTTCTTTTTTCTACCAATGTAAATGGATCATGTATGTTTTAAGCATCTTTTTATATGGAGGAAATATATCTATATGTTATCTACATTGTTTGATAAAAACCTATTTATTCCCTATTTTGGGGACATCCTAGACATAATACAAACTTAAATTATAAGTAATTTTCCCCAGGGCTCCAGGAGTGTGGAGATGTGTGTGTATAAAGAGTCAAAGACTGTGAGAAAACTCTTTTTTAGGCACTGAATTCAATTGACATGCAGATAGTAAACCTGAGAGGGATATTGAGAAAGAGGATGAGTCTAATTCCCTGAGTTCAGAAGTCATAGTTAGCATTAAGTTCATAAAGGTAAAATGGATATGGAATAGCGTTTCTAGACTTTAAATTATATTATAACGCAATAATCATAACAATTTGGTAGACAGAACAAACTAGATCAGCAAGAATCAGACACAATAAAATATAATAACCCTGTTTTAAATAATTCTAAGAACATGAACTATTTGAGAAAAAGCTCCCTCATTTGGTAAGATCTGCTGAGAAAACTAAAACAATTTAGGGGGGGAATTTAGATCAACATTTGACACCACATGGCACAATAAAATCAGAATGAACTAATCACAAAAAGTCATACCCTTTCCCACCAAAAATCAGAAGAGAATAAAATAAGGTGCATTTCAAAATCATAACTAGGATCAGAGAATATTTTTTTTAAAAAACAAAGAAATAACTTTTTTATTAAATGAAGTTGAAAAAGGTTTTGCATTAACTAAATCAATATAGATAGGAAAAGAAAGGAATGTTCTCTGAGAATTGGGGGAAAATCATTGAATCAAATATCCATAATTTCCTAAAGACTATGGAAACTAAAGAAGGGCCTGAAAATCACAGACAAGGAAATTTTATTTCAATTCCTGAATAAATTAGAAAATGAATTTTTACGGAGCTGCTAACTAAACATATAGAAAAGAAAAGTACTAATTTATTTCCTTTTTTGACTGATACTAAATTGGTAACTTAAAGAAATGCTATATAGTTAACTTAGATTTGCAAAACATTTGATATATTATCTTATACTATTGGTGAGAAATATAGAATTTTGTAGACTAGAATAATGCATTTAGATGATTTCAGAACTGGTATTCAAAGAATACTGATGTATTCTTTGCTTCAATGTCATTTTGGCAAGAAGTTACTAGAGGAATACCCCAGGAATCAGAAAAAAATTTGGCCTTGTGCTATTTAACATGACTTGAATAAAGGCATAGATGATGAAGGCATAAGGCTCATCAAATTTGCAGATGACAGAGATTAATTAACATATTGAATAAAGGAGCCAGGTCCCAAAAAGATCTTGACAGGTTAAACATTGAGCTAAATCTAGTAAAATCAAATTTTATATAAATGAATGTAAGGTCTTACAATTGGGTTCATAAAAGCAACTTCACAAGAACAGGATGAGGACAATATAGTTAAATAGAAGCTTGAAAAGGATTTCAGGGGTTTAATGGATTGTGGACTTAATATGATTCAGCAGTGTAATCTGACAACCAGAAAAGTTAATGAGATTTTTAAAGTGAGATATAACTTCCAGGAAAAAAGGAAATGATAGCCCCTCCATACTCTGTCCTAGTCAGGTCTTATCATCAGGATTATGTTCATTTCTAGGAAGTTTCAAAGGACATTAATAAGTTGGAGAGTGGCCAGAAAAGGGAAACCAAAATGGTGAAAGGTCTTAAGTTTATGTCCAAGGAGGGTAAGATGAAAGAATTAGGGATATTAGGCTGGAGAAAGGCAGACCCAGAGGGACAGGACAACTGTCTTCCAAGTATTTGCAGAGCTTTCATTTGGTGAAAGGATTAGATTTGTTCTGTTTTACTTCAGAGAACAAAACCAGTAATAAATAAAAGTTGCAAAGAGGACAACTAAGACTTGACATTGGGGGAAACTAATAAATATGGACAAAGTGGACTGGATTGCCTCAAGCAATAAAGAATTCTCCCTCCTTGTTCCAGTTGCTCATCATATTATGGTGGAAATCCCTTCAAGTATGAAATGGATTAGATAGCAATGGAGTCACTTCCATCACTCAATTTTGTGGTCTCTAATCCATAATATTGGTATTATAGTCAAGGTAAAAGCATATTAACATTGACATATAGCAAATGAGGCCAAGAGCAATTTTCCAATTGACAAGTGATCAAAGAATATTGGTAAGCAGTTTAAAAAAAAAAAAAGCAAACTACTAACACCCTAGTAAGAGATTACATCAAATTGCTAAAGAAAAAAAAGCAATACAAATCAAAATTGCCAACAAATTTGCAAAGATAACAAAGGATGGGGCTAGACAATATCTGAGAGATCTTGAGGAAACTGGCATACTAACACTGCATCAAGGAAGCTGTAAATAAGTTCAATAATTCTTTTTTTTTTCTTTTTTCTTTTTTGCTGAGGCAATTGGGGTTAAGTGACTTGCCCAGGGTCATACAGGTAGGAAGAGTCTGAGACCAAATTTGAACTCAGGTCTTCCTAATTTCAGGGATGATGCTCTATCCACTGCACCATCTAGCTGCCCCTAAGTTCAATAATTTTAATTAATAATTACAATAATTCTGGGAAACAATTTGAGATTATGATTTTAAAAGTAAATGTCTATTCCCTTTGATGCAGAAATCTTTGATTAACAAGGTCAAGGGGAGAAATAACATTTCCATATATGCCAAAATATCCATAGCAGCAATTTGGAAATAAACAAATGGTGACACATGAAAGTAATGGAATATTATTGCCCCATAAGAAATGAAGAATATGAGGAATTCAAAGAAGCACAGGAAGACTTATGTGATGCAAAGTGAATTAAACAGGAACATATAAAGACTATATCTAAAACATCTAAAACTAGTTATTGTTAAGGAAGCTAAGAGATACATTGGATAGAGCACTGGATCTGAAATAAGGAAGATTTGAATGCAAAACCAATTTCAGTCATTTACTAACTGCGACCCTAGAAGAGTCACTTAAATGAGTTTCCTCAACTATAAAATGGAGATAGTAATAGTACCTTTCTCCCAGAGTCATTGTAAAGCTCAAATAAGATAATATTTGTAAAGTACTTAGCAGATGCTCAATAAATGCTTGCTTGTGTCTCCTATAACCCTACAATAATATAAAGAGAAAGAACCCCATCCGGGTGATGTAGGAAGAGTTCCACTAGTCCTCTTTCCTGCTGTGAGCTTCCAGGTAGCTGACCCTTCCACCTTTCCTATTTTATCTCCACTCAGAATCTTTGCAAGCTTCCAGTAGCATTCTTGTACTGTCCTGGTTCTCTAGGGTGTTCTTTGCTGCTCCTTCTGGTAGAATTTTAAAACATTCCCATAATATGTGTGGGACAGCTGAGCTCCTCTAGTTCCTTTCACCAAAAAAAAAAAAAAAAAAAAAAACCAGAATTCCTCCAGCATTGTCATTTTACATGAAAGACAGAACAGATTGTGAAGAAAAGTGATTCAGGAAATGAAACCTTTATTTAACTGTGAACTCTATTGTCAACTTGATGAATTACCATGGACAAATCATTTAGCTACTCTGACTCAGTATTCCCTCTTATTAAACTTAAATAAGCCTTCCCTCATCCTTTATCAAGATGAAGATGTGAAGCAGAACAAAAGAATGTCTCTTAAAAGCTTTGTGCTCCTCTGTAGGGAAAAAAGAAAAAAAAAAAAAAACTACATAACAAATTGTCATAACTTTGATCATTAAAATAATATTGATAATATAATGAAACACCTATTTCCAAAAATGTAAAATAAACAGAATAAGAGAATATGAAATAGGGAATTCAAATAACTAAATCTCAGAAAAAGAAGTTTAACAATTCATAAATAAATTGATAGTCATTTAGTAAATCAATAAGCACCTATTGTTTCCTATGTGCCAGTCACTGTGCTAAGCTTTAGGAACAAAAAGAAAAATAGTCCCTACTATTATAAAGATTATTACTACAACTATTATTATAGGGCAGGTAGATGGCACAGTTGTTAGAGCACCAGCTCTGAAGTCAGGAGGACTTGAGTTCAAAGCTAGACTCAGACACTTAACACTTCCTAACTGTGTGACTCTGGGAAAGTCACTTAACCCCAGTTGCCTCAGTAAAAATAAAACAAAACAAATCAAAATCTACAATTATTATTAGTTACATTCTAAAAGGAGACACAATGTTCAAATATGCATATATGAGGTAAATTAGAATATAAATGCTAAGTAACCTCAAGTGAAGGGATTAAGTAGAGGCAAAGGAGAGGAAAGGGAAAAGATTCTGGAAGGAGATAAATGTAGCTCAATCTTGAAGGAAAACAGAAGTTAAGTCAGAATGAGGTAGGAAAGCATTCCAGGGATGAAGGTCAGCCAGAAAGGTGCAGAGTGTCATGTTTAAGGATTTATGCTAGCACAGCTAGAACAAATTGCATGTGGGGAATATATTGTAATAGAAAATTAATACAGGCTAGGTTTCCAGGCAAACCTGGGGTATTTAGCAGGTTGCTACATATGTCTGACTCCAGACTAATGAAGAGAATGCTAAGTACAGTCTGACACATAGAGGGAACTGAGTAGGCCAGACATCAGAGATATGTGTAGCAGCTCAAATCAACTCTCAAGAGCTAATTGTTAAATTTCTTCTGTGATAATTTACCAGTCAGAAAAGAGTAAATGATACAAATCAGGGCTTGATTTATTGTTTGGTTGATTAAGCATAAGAAAATAAAGGAAAAATGTTAATAAGGAAGATTAAATTTTAAAATGTATCTTGCATACATATTTTTGGAGACCTTATTGTTAAAAATTTACCAAAAGTGTACCTCCTGAGAGCTTTGGAGAAGAACATGCCTTCTTCAGGTGAAAGATTCTCTTTGAGACCATCTCTAGATATCTGAAAGACTTTGAAAGCTGTAATAGTAAAAGCCATCTCCTCAAAATATCCCTGATTTCCAGATTGCCCATTTCCCCAAGACTTTTGGAAATGCCCCCTTAAATGAGATTAGGCTCTCCCTTTTGATTAAATTGAAATATCCTGTTCCAATTTAAAGAGTTCATTGACTTGCATATTTTCTGGTACATTGTAATTGATAAAACTACAATTTCTGTTTATTGTTTCACTTAAATAAATGTATTTGCTCATATTCAATATTTTTAGTAGTTTTTGCCTAACTAGAATTTGGTTTATTGGACAGTGTAATTTTAGGATTAGCAATCAGGAAACAATTTTTGTGTGACCATATTTGGTTTCCTGGGGCAGCAAATGTCTTACTGAATAGGGTGCTGAATCAAGTTAGGAAGACCTGAGTTTAAAATCTGACCTTAGATACTTACTAGCTGTCTGATCCTGGGCAAATCATTTAATCTCTGATTGCTTTAATCTATTGGAGAAGGAAAGGGCAAACCACTCCAGTAACTTCACCAAGAAAATCCTATGAGAAACATAGGATACCCCAGTATGTTCCAATGGGGTCATGAAGAGACTGAAACAACTGAGGAACAACAACAAAAATTTGGTTTATTAGTAAGGGTCATCTTAGGACCAGGGGCCAGTTTTTGTTTTCTTATCTGTAGACCAGCAATATTTAGCAGGGCTAATATATATAATTCTAACCTGATACTCTTTTCAGAAACTTAAGAAAATAGTTTTTGGCCCCATCACCCTTTTCTAATGCCCTCAACTCAGGAACTGCTATCTCCATTGGAAGATGGTCCAAGATCCCACAGATAATCTATCATAGAACTCATAAGATTCATTTTGACAACCCATATATACATACTCATTATATTTTGTCATTATAGGCTTTAAATATCAAATAAATAGTCTTATATTTGACCTTGAAGGTAAGAGAGGCAACAAAATTTATGGGGGTAACAAGGTCAAACTAGAAGTTTAGTAAGATCATTTTGGCAAGTGGGTAGAATTTGTATTAGAATGAAGAGAAAATTGAGGTTAGAGATCAATTAGAAAGTTATTGCAACTATCTAAGAGAGAGGCAATAAGAACCTATGATAGTGCATCGGCTACATGGGTTGAGAAACAGGGATGTATACAAGACATATTGACAGTAGAAACAATTTGATTTGACAATAAATTTGCTATGTGAGATGAGTATGAGAGAAAAATCAAGGATGACTTGAAGGTTGTAAACCTGGGTGACTATGAATTTGGTATTTCTCTCTATAGCAATAAGAAGGTTAGAAAGAAAGGAGAGCTTGAAGGCTAAGATAATGAATCATTTTACACATGCTGAATTTAGAATCTTTCAGGACAACCAATTCAAGATGTCCGAAATGTAATGTTTGATTGTGATAGAGTTCAGAGATTAATACTGGCTATATATACTGGAGGATCATCTGCCAAGAAGGTGACAAAATATGGAATTATATTTGATGGGGATATTTGGTTCAACTGAGAGTTTTTTAAAGGATGTGTTTGTAGGTGACAAACAAGGAGCCAGAAAAAAAAAAAAAGGACTGAAGATTAAAAATTGACTAGAGCTCATAACAGTATTCTGGAGAAGAATAGAGGAGATGAGATCAAGGATGAATGTCCAGCAGTCTGTTTTGATAAAGGCAAGACAAAGGTGAAGGAGAAATAGTTGGGAAAGATGTCTAAATGATATGAAAATATGAGAGGGAGAGTTCTTAACAAATGGTCTCGATTTATAAGTAAAATATGCAGTAAAAATTTTATAAGCTAATAAATAGAGGAAGGATTCTAGGGAAAGAGGGATTTACAACTAATTCTATCAAATCATTAAAGGATAATTGACTACAGTTTTGAATTATTTGTAAAAATAGTAAGATAATTTACTAATTTCTTTGTATAAATTTAATATAGTCAAATTATTGAAACTATGGAAAGATTAACTGGAGCAGCAGCTTTCAAGTTTTTTTAGTCTCAGGACCCCTGAATACATTTTAAAATTATTGAGAACCCCTCCAAAGATATTCTTATATAAATTATTATTTTTATATTTATATTTTTATTTATCGTATTAGTAATAGTATACTATACTATTACTTATAGTATTACTATATATTATATATAATAACATATTATATATAGTAATTATGTAACATATTTATATTATAGATATAATATTTATATAATATATTACATATAATATTTATATATACAATAAATAGTATTACTATATATTAGTATATATTATATACTATGTAGTATATAATACATATACTATATATTATAATATACTATACTTATAGTATAGTAATAATATTTATTTATATATTCTTATTAAAAATTTTAATATCTTAGTATGATCACAAAAGTTACAAAAAACAAAGTTTTAGGGACCCCACAGTTACCAACTATAATGTGAGAACTGCTAAGGTAGAAAAAGAAAACAACAGACTAATATCTCTAATAGATGCAAAACTATTTTTTAATATTAATAGAATTGGTACAGCAACACATTAAAAAAGTTATATGCTATGAACAGGTTGGACTTTTGCCAAGAATATATAGTTTTTTTACTATTAAGAAAAAAACATAATCATAATAGGCCATATTAGTGACAAAATGACAGTTCTAGCAATAGCTAAATTAAAAATTTTTTTGTCATAACATGCATTTAAAGTTTTTTTTTTTTTAACCATCAGAACTCATAGTAACAAATGGAACTTTTCTTAATATGGTCAATATATTTAAAACCAAAGAACTGGAATCTTTATTGTCTTTTCCTCTGCTGTTAATTCTCCTTTTTTTCATTTTTTTTTAAATTTTGGAGATTTTTCCTCTCTTTTCAAAACCAAATTAGCTAACAGACTGTCTATTTAGGTTTAGGGTTTTTTTCCTCTGAGGAGAAAAAATATCTCCTTGTTTTATTAATTCAATGTAGCTTTGCTTTTCAGTCTTATTTATCTCATCTTTGAATTCCAGAATATCTATTTTTATATTTAACTGTATTTTTTATTTGTTTTCCTAGTCTTTTTACTATTAGCATATTTATTTTACTGATCTATTTTTGTCCCTTTTAATGATGCAAAGCATTTAGAGATATAAATTTTCCCATAAAGATTGCTTTGGCTACATCTCAAATGTTTTAGTATGTCATCTCATTATCATTTTCTTTAATGACATTTGTTTCTGTGATCTTATCTGATCCATCTATTCTTTATGGTTCAGTTTATTTTCATTTAAGTTTTAATCTTTTCACCAAAATTGATTTATTGATTATAATTTTAGCATTATAATCAGTAAAGAATGTCTTTAATATTCCTGCTGACTATACTTGTTTACAAGGTTTTTATGCCTTAGTGCAAGATCAATTCTTCGCAAATTTGCCATGTACAGCTGAGAAATACATACAGTCCTTTCAGTGTCCCATTCAGTAGTATCAGATAGACTAGATATGTATAATATCTAACTTTTTTTGAACTTCTATTCAGTTCTTTATTTCTTTCTGGTTTATATTTTTCTTAGCTATATTTTGATCTGAAAGGAATACATTATATATTCTATCACATACTTTTTTTGTTAGAGAAAACTGACTAATATATAAAAAGGGATAACTATTAGTGACCAGCAGAAACCTTAATGGAAAAAAGTAATTACTAAGCTAAAAAAACTAGATCTGCTAGATTTTGAAAATAAAATTTGTTTGCTATTATATAGCCAAACCCCTTCTCTCTTCTGCAGCCTTATCCATAGAGGTTTTAGTAAGTTGGATTTTTAAAAATAATTGTGTATATTAAACATAGATCTTCATCAATATTCCTAACATCCAATGATTTTATGCTAATATAAGCAGTGCCACAAAGGAGGAAAATTACTTTAGTGATCTAAAGAGTGACATTGAAACCAATAGCTTAAATGGTTGATGACTACTACAGGAGAATGAGCTTTGATTCTGGAGTCAAGAAACCTGGAGCCAAATAATGTAGCTATGTAACTTTGAGCATTGTCTCTGAGCCTCAGTTTCCTCATCCTTAAAGTGGCAGAAAGAGACTAGATGGTTTCCAAGGTCTCTTTCAGGATGTATGATACTCAAAAGGGTCTTAGAAGCATCTATATTTTTATCCTTGGTCAAGTGAGTTTTCTTTTGAATACATTCTTAGACATTCCCAAAAAGGGAAAGAAAAGAAGTGCCTTGAAGTAATCCAAAGTAATGAGAAAAGTATTAGATGTAGAGCCAAAAATTCATGTCAAAGCCTTCAAACACACCTGAATTCTTATCAACTTTAAGAGGATGTCTTCTTCTGAAAAGTGAGAATAACAACACATCTTTGTCTATATTACAGCATTGTTGTATTTGTATACTCAATACTTAATGCTTGGTATATAGTAAGCACTTAATAAATGCTAGTTAATTCTGCAAACTACTTTGCTAACATAAAAAAATCCATGTAAGCTAAACCTTTTAAAGTAAAAGTTGTAATCATTACTACTATTAAGAGGCACCGCGGGGAACATTTTTATCAAAAACTGACTGAAAACAGGGGGGTCTGAGCCTTTTATTAGATTCTACACTTTATTCAATCTATCTGCAGCTCTTAGCCCTACAACTCTATATAGAAACTGCTCATTCTTCCGTGTCGACTTTTCTTGCCATCTAGTACCGGCACCCAAATCATTGGATTTTTCTCCTAATCCAACATGATTGATATCCAAAGATTAGACTGGCCCTCTTACCACAAGAAATATTGACCAAAGGTGCACAGACCCCAAGCCATTCAAAGTCAACCTGCACAAGTTACAAGGAGTTGTACAACTCCTTGTCTTCGCTGCCTCCCCAGTGCTGCCATGAAACTGGGGTGAACGTCCCTGAGCGGGCAGGCAGGAAAGCAGAAGGGATCTCAGTGTTCCCTATTCACAGCAAAAACCTGGGACAGCTGCTTTAGAGAAACTGAGTATAAGAAAGCTTTTCTCCCATTCGCCCCCCGCCCCCAACTGCATCCTCCCACCCCCACTTTGATTCTTCTTGGGCACAAGAAGTCCTTTCCTTTAGACACTGGACATCGCCACATACTCCCACACAATGTCTACACCCGAAGCACCCACACGCACACAGAATATGCAGAAGGCTCGTTCAGTTGGTGACCATTATAGGCGTACATTGCACACTCACCCGACTCAGTGGCCCCTAGCTCCTTGACTCCTCTAGCCTCTTCAGTTAGCCGGCGACAGTGGAACCTTCTCAGACTCGGGGGAACTTTCCAGTTGAGTAGCTTTGTCACCTTACTTGCGGGCTTCTCCTTCACCGCCTTTCCCTCTCAGACGCCCTCCCTCAGGGCTGGCTGCTGTACCCAAACAGAGGCGGGTGGTCGCCTTGAGACTAAGCGTGAGCAGAGTCTGAGCAGTCACTGTGAGCCGCTGCTCGCCGGCCCTGGGCGCTCTAGCCCCGGGCCGGGCTGGGGCTGGTGAGATGATAACTGCGGTGGCAGTTCGGGCCGCCAGGCTCCACTGCTACTGAGGCTTGGGAAGTCTGGCCGTGGGTAGCTGACAGCGAGCTCCGTGCGCCCTACGCTGCGCGCTCTACCGGCTGGAGCTGAGGCTTTTCTTGTGACTGCCTGGAGGAAGGAGGGAAGAGAGGAGGAGGAGGAAGAGAAAGAGGAGGAGGAAAAAGGAGGAGGGCGAGGGCGGGGGTCATAGAGAGACTACTGACTGGAAAAGTGGGGCTCTGGGTTGCCGAAGGGTGGGGTCAAACACGGCAGATTAGATGTGCGCGCACCGAGGGCAAGAGCTGCAGGCTCGGCAGACACCTCAGCTGAAGGCTGCACTTTGCACCCCTACTCCGGGGAGAGTAACAGCTCCAGGAGTGGGGAGGTAGCAACGTGATTAGAAGCAATTGGGGGAGATTATTGTTATTATCATTATCACAATTTTTGTTATTTTAAGTGCGTGGGATGGAAAAGAGGAGGCAGCTCAATGAAGTGTTCATCGTTTTCTTCACCCCAATGTCCTAGGATTGTTTTTTCGGTAAATGCTCTCCACCTCCCCTCCCTTGTCATATCGCTGATATATTTCCCTGGGATGTCATACAAATGCCCTTCTGCAAAACATGTGACCCCATGTCAGTTTTAAAATGACCCCACCCTGGACTCTGGAGCTATAACTCATATCCAGTTTATCCGTGCACATGATATGGAGCAAGAGTTTGTGAGTTTGAAAGGAAGGGAGAGTTTAATCCCCTCCTCATAAACTTCCCTGGCCTTGAGCATGGGTGATTTAGCAAGCAGGTAATGTCTTAGCCTCTGCTTTTTGATTATTTGTTGTTTTTTTTTCTGTGGGTTACATGATGGTTTCCTAAAAATATCCCCCACCACTACCACACTATTTACTGTGGGTTGAAGCTGACACCTTAGTGTGGTTTTTTCCTTTCCCTCTTGTCTCCACTAAGGAATTTCACCGGCAAAATCCTTTCTGGTCAAAGGCAGCTTCTATGTTGGTGATTAGGAAATAATGTGAACGGCTGTTCCACATTGGGTATCAAGAGAATTTTCTCACATAAGTTTCTCAGGTTTTAGACCACTTGGTGACCATAGAGATTTGTGTAATTACTGCATACCTTTTTAACCTACACATATGTGTGTGACATGCTCAAATAAAAGTCTGAATAGGGCCATTAAGTTTCATAAGTAGTCTTGTTTGTTTTTGTAGTAATTGGAGGAAAAAATTAGTACAAAATCTTTCCTTCCCAATCACATATACTAATAACACCTGATCTGTATATTTTTCTAGGCCTCCAAAAAATATGAAGTCACATTAAACTCAAAAAGAAGAGTTTTTTAAAAGTTTAAACAATGCAAGGATAAACTGCTTACATTCTAATATGGGGAGATAAAATTGTGTCCCAACTCAATGAACCCTGTCATCAGGGTTCATAGGAGTCTAATTAGACATCAGGCCTGGGAGTGATTCTGTTACATCTTGATAATCTTAAAAATGGAGAGAAGGAAATAGGAATAAACTGGAGTTGAGGGGGTGGGAGGGAAGAAAGATTGGGAAAAATCATTCCATAAAATCAGGGTGCACAAATAGACTCTGTACAAACAAAAAGAAAATTGGGGAGGAGCACAGTCTCACTCTCATCTGAACTATTTAAAGGGAAAAATACCTAAACATACATAAACACACAAACTTGGGGACAAAAATACATTTCATTCAACAGGCTCTTCCTCTCCCAGATTCATACTTTTGCAAGGATTAATTAGGCTACCTTATGTCTCAATTCTTACCTAGCCCGAAGTCATTGAGTGGGCATTACCTCAGACAAACTGAGACATGGGAAAGATCTTAATTTTAAAAGGTCAAAATTACCAGCTGCTTTGATTCTTGTCTTGACACTGCACTTTGATGAGAGAGTGAGGTTGATGATCCTCACTTAAAGCCAGTTCACATTATGGAATATTATTGTTCTGTAAGAAATGACCAGCAGGATGAATACAGAGAGGACTGGAGAGACTTACATGAACTGATGCTAAGTGAAATGAGCAGAACCAGGAGATCATTATATACCTCAACAATGTATGAGGATGTATTCTGATGGAAGTGGATTTCTTCAACAAAGAGATCTGACTCAGTTTCAATTGATCAAGTATGGACAGAAGCAGATACACTCAAAGAAAGAACACTGGGAAATGAATATAAACTGCTTGCATTTTTGTTTTTCTTCCCGGGTTATTTATACCTTCTGAATCCAATTCTCCCTGTGCAACAAGAGAACTGTTCGGTTCTGCACACCATATATTGTATCTAGGATATACTGTAACCTATTTAGCATGTATAGGACTGCTTGTCATCTGGGGGAAGGGGTGGCGGGAGAGAGGGGAAAAATCGGAACAGAAGTGAGTGCAAGGGATAATATTGTAAAAAAAATTACCCTGGCATAGATTCTGTCAATAAAAAGTTATTATAAATAAATAAATAAAGTCAATTCACTCAGAAATCAAGATATCACTCTTATGACATCATTAGTCTTCTTCAAGAATAAAGGATGAACAACATTCTGGATATTGGTAAAGAAATAGAAAAGTATGTCAGTGAAAAGAACTAGACATTAAAGAACCAGAAATAATGGCATTAGAATTTTTTTCTTTTAATTTAAAACAAAATCGAGTCTTTTCAATACCATAGTCCTCTGGTGCCGTTGTATGACTTTGAGTTAAGAAAAAATTTGAAATTGCATTGAAAATGTATTGAAGTGCAGGTCACTCAAAAGGTGGTGAAATGACATTCTACCACCTTTCATTTTATGGGAGAGTTCATCCCATTTATACTTACAGAAAAGTATTTTTCACTTCATCAAATCCTGTTATAATATATTTTATTTTTTAAAATAAACAAACAAAAATTTCAACTTCAAGCAATTGCAATTTGTATTGCTTGGAACAATCTAGTTCCATTCTTCTTCTTCCTCTCCCTTCCTAGCCTATACCCAAACATCTAAGATTTTTCCTCCCCTCTTTTCCTCTCTGAAACTATCCCCCCCACTCCAGGTCAGAAATCTCTCAATCACATCCCTATATCATCCCAGTTATAAGTGCTTTTGCTACTATAATTTTTTAATCAGTTCATGAGATTTCTTGCAGACAGACAAGAAAGAAACAGGCATTTATTAAACACTTACTCTGTTCCAGGCACTAAGGATACAAATATAAAATAACAAAAATAAAAACATTCTCTGCCCTATAGAAACTTGTTATAGGCCAGAACTCTGAAACAAGGATTCTTACAAGGTGTTAAGTCAATGAAATTGATGAGATAATGGTTGTCTAGTTTAGCATGGTGCTTAATAGCTCTCTAAGTTCAGTATGATTAATTTAATCTTTCAACAAATAATGGTTTCCTACTTATATAATGATTGGTTTATACTCAATATAGAACATATAAGCTGGGAACCTCAGCCAGAGTGAGAGAGAGAGAAGACAAAGGACTGGGGGGCAGGCTCTCCTCCTTCATTTCTCCACTGAGACCAAGTCCCCTCTGAAGGCCACAAGAAAGCTAGCTAAGCACTTGTTGGATGTAGACAATAAAGACCTTTGGACTTTAACACCTGACTATTCTTGTGGTGATTACTCTGCTGAAAGGAAGGCTGCTCCAAGACCTCCAGAAAACCAAATAAGAACACTACAGGAACTTATATTCTAATAGAAGACAATATATAAATGAGAGCTGAAAAATGGAGTAGAGACATGGAGATGGATAAAGGTACCAAAGCATGGAGGCATAGTATCAAACTTTGGAAGCTGAGAAACAAAGCTCAGAGAGGAATAAATATGGCTGCACATCCCTCTCTGCCTCACCTTGTCAAATGGAGACATTAGAAGAGATTTGCCAATGACAGAAGGATTTCAAGAAGATGGAGACCTGTTCTAGGGTGAGGAAGCTACAAGAGAAGATGGATGTTCTGGGATGAAGAGACTCCAAGCATTGAGGAAGTTTCCAGGACAAGATTGCAGCTAAGGCATGGTGTTGAAAACCTTTGACTATACTGTCCCAATTACCAGAAATGCTTATTCTTCTTTCAGCCACCTCTTATTTTCTCCAGGGTATTTATTTGTGGGTTTTTCCTTTAATACCAAAGACCAAATCTTATTTCTGAATTATATTGTGAGCTCTTCTTTTTTCCTATTATTCCGATAGTTTCTCTGTAATTTTGATTCAGTGGGAATTTTTTTTCCCTTTTTCTATATTAGTTTTTGTTTGTTTGGCTTTTTATTCATATATTTTACCATCTTTTAAAGAGAATGAAGCACACATATCAGAAATGGTTATCTAATAAGCAGTATCTATCTAAAACAACCAGCAAACATTATATGTAATGGGAATAAGCTAGAAAACTTCCCAATAATGTCAGGGGGTGAAGCAAGAATGCTCATTATCTGAGTAAGGACCACAATATAGCATTTCCATTCTTTCGGTTATTGTTTACTTGCATTTTTTTCTTCTCAGATTATTTTTACCTTCTTTCTAAATTCGATCTTTCTTGTGCAGCAAGATAATTGTATAAGTGTGTGTGTGTGTGTATACATATATATATATGCAAGAAGTTTTTGCAAGGGTAAATGTTGAAATTTTTCCCATTTTGTATATAAAAAGCTATAATTAAAAAAAAGAATGCTCATTATCACTACTACCATTCAAAATATTAGAAATATCAGTTTTAGCATAAGAAAAAATAGAAGTTGAAGAAATTATAATAGGCAATGAAGAAATAAAACTATCACTTTTTGCAGATGATATAATGGTGCACTTAGAGAATCCTAAGGAATCAATAAAAAACTACTTAAAACAATTAACAACTTTAGCAAAATTGCAGGATACAAAATAAACCCACATAAATTATCAGCATTTCTATATTTTGCCAACAAAGCCCCACAGCAAGAGACAGAAAGAGAAATTACATTTAAAAGAATGGTATACAATATAAAATATATGTAAATCTACCTGCCAAGACAAACCCAGAAGCTATATAAATAAAATTACAAATAAAGTCACATTTAAATAATTTAAAAAATATCAATTGCTCATGAGTAAGCTGAGTTAATATAATAAAATAATAAAAAATATAATAAAATTAAATTCATTTATTTATCCAGTATCATACCAAAAAAATTTATAGAGCTAGAAAAAATAGTATCAAAATTCATCTGGAAGAACAAAAGGTCAAGAATATCAAAAAAATGCCTAGCT
Source organism: Antechinus flavipes (assembly GCF_016432865.1). NCBI lineage: Eukaryota > Metazoa > Chordata > Mammalia > Dasyuromorphia > Dasyuridae > Antechinus > Antechinus flavipes. Next base: position 159,575,196 of record NC_067403.1, on the reverse strand, counting down.
GTACCAGATATAAAATTATATTATAAAGTAGTAATCATCAAAACTAGTTGGAAATGGCTAAGAAGTAAAGTGGTGGACCAGTGAAGTAATTAGGTACACAAGACACATAGTACTCTACTATTTGATAAATCCAAGGACTCCAGCTTCTGGGATAATAACTCATATTTGCAAAAACTACTGGGAAAACTATAAAATAATATGGGAGAAATTAGGCACTGACCAACATCTAATACCCTATGCCAAAATAAGGTCGAAATGGGTTCATGATTTAGACATAAAAGTTGATACTGTAGACAAATTAGGAAGACAAGGAATAGTCTACTTCTCAGATCAGTGCAGAAGGAGGAATTTATGACCAAAGAAGAACTAGAGAACATTATGAAATGCAAAATAGATAATTTTGATTTATTAAATTAAATGATTTTGTACAAATAAAACCAATGCGCTCAAGAATAGAAGGGAGGCAAAAAACTGAGGAAAATTTTACACCCAAAATTTCTGATAAAGGTCTCATTTCTAAAATATATAGAAAATTAACTCAAATTTATTAGAATACAAGCCATTCTCCAACTGATAAATCATCAAAGGATATGAACAGACAATTTTGAGACAAATTAAAACCATTTCTAATCATGTGAAAAAATGCTCTAAATCACTATTGATTAGAAAATGCAAGTAAAACAAATCTGAAGAACCATTACACCCTCTTAGATTGGCTAAGATGACAGGAAAAGATAATGAAAAATGTTGGGAGGATTGTGAGAAAACTGGGACAGTAATACCGTGTTGGTAGAGTTGTGAACTGGTCCAATCATTCTGAAGATCAGTTTGGAACTATAGCCAAAGGATTATAAAATGGCATACCTTTTGATACAGCAATATCTCTATTGGGTCTGTATCCCAAAGAGATCATAAAAAAGGGGAAAGAACCCATATGTACAAAGATGTTTTTAAAGCAGCTCTTTTTGTAGTGGCAAAGAATTGGAAAATGGATAGATGTCCATTAATTGGGGAATGAATGAATAAGTTGTGATATATAAATGTTATGGAATATTATTGTTCTATAGGAAAAGATCAGCAGGATAATTTCAGAAAGGTCTGGAGAGACTTACATGAACTGATGCTAAGTGAAGTGAGTAGAACCAAAAGTACATAGAAACAACAAGATTATGTGATGATCAACTCTGATGGACTTGGCTCTTTTCAACAATGAGGTGATTCAAGGCAACTTCAACAGACTTGTGATAGATAGCACCATGTGCATCCAGAGAGAAAATTGTGGAGACTGAATATGCATCACAGTATAATGTTTTCACATTTGTGAAAAGACAACAGAAGACATCCAGAGATGTAGAGTTGGAAGTGAATGTTGAAAACTATCTTTGCATGTATTTTGAAAAATAAAAAGCTATTGTTTTAAAAAGACCTAATTCTTTTGTGAATCTAAACTCCTTACCCTTCTAATACCATAAGCAAATTAGAAGACTAAGGAATAGTTTATCTGTTAGATCTACAGAGAAGGGAAGAATTTATAATCAAACAAGAGAAATAGTGCATTATGAAATACAAGATGAATAATTTTGATTATATTAAATTTAAAAGATTTTTCACAAACAAAGTCAATGTTCCTAAGAGTAGAAGGGAAGCACAAAGCTGAGAAACAATTTTCACAGCCAGGGTTATTGATAAAGGCATCATTTCTAAAAAATACAGAAAATTGAATCAAATTTATAAGTGATTCTCCAACTGATGAATGGTCAAAGGATATGAATAGGCAATTTTCAGGTGAAGAAATTACAGCCATTTATAGATATGTGAAAAAATTTTCTAAATCACTATTGGTTAGAGAATGGTAAATTAAAACAACTCTGAGGTATCATCTCAAACAATATGATAGAAAAGGAAAATAATAAATGTTGCAAAGGATTGGCAGAATTGGAACACTAATGCATTGTTTGAGGAATTGTAAACTGATCCAACTATTCTGGAAAGTAATTTGGAACTATGCCCAAAGGACTATAAAACTGTGCATACCTTTTGATCCAGCAATACCTCTACTAGGTCTCCATTGCAAATACATCATAAAAATGTGAAAGAACCCACATGTACCAAAAAATGTTTATAGCAGCCCTCTTTGTGGTGGCAAAGAATTGAAAATTGAGGGAACGGCCTTAGTTGGGGAATGACTGAACAAATTGTGGTATATAAATGTAAGGGAATAAATAGTATTCTGTATAAAATGATGAGCAGTCAGATTTCAGGAAAACCTTGAAAGACTTTCATGAACTGATAAATAGAGCAGAACTAGGAGAACATTGTACAGAATTAACAGCAACATTGTAGGGATGTTCAACTTTGACAGACTTTGCTCTTCTCAGCAATACAATGATCTAAGATAATTCTAAAAGACTCATGGTAAAAAATTCTATCAATATTTAGAGAAAGAAGTAGGGAATCTGAATGAAGATTGAAACATACTATTTTCCCTTTTTTGTTGCTTTTTCTTTCCATTGATTATTCCCATTTGTTCTAATTCTTCTTTTATCACTTGACTAATGTAGAAATATGTTTAATAAGAAATATATTATAACCTATATCAGATTGGCTGCCATCTTGTGGATGGGAGAAGAGAGGGAAGGAGCATAAATGAAAATGAAACTCTTATAAAAGTAAATGTTAAAAAAATTAATACATTTTTAAAAGAAAAGTAAAAAAAGAAATTAATATTTAAGCTGATCTCTTTTTTTGTGGGGAAAGGTTGAGGAAAAACATCAAATTACCCCCTTCTGCATCTGTCCCCTCACAAGGAAAACTAGTAATAATGAGATTTGCCTTTCATCTCTGCCTTAGCTATGTGTCATCTGGTTTCGGATGGGTCCCTGGTAGTAGTTGAATTCCACTGCCTTCTTTACCTCACCCCCATTTTTCACCTGGCTTGATGGAGCTCTTTTCCCTCCAAATTGAATTATATATTCAGCATCACTGCTCACCTCCCATTTCTCTGTGCACATTCCTCCCTAGTATTCCAGAATGTGAATGAAGTCTCTCATAAAAGTTAACTATGATATATTTGACATGTGGGATTATATACCACAGCATTCAAATAAATATTTGCATTTAAGAGGACAAAAATGATTGCTCCAACTAATCTAACTCATTATTCCAACTAATCATCTCAAATATTGATTGCAAATATATTTTTCAAATATATTTAATAGGCATAACACAGTGACAAAAGGTGTCATAAAGGCTCTACTAGTTTCATGGAAACAATAATTGAGCACAGGCCAGACTACTATTGGAGAGGAACCTGTAAATTGCAGTGCTTATACACTTTTGAGGATAAGGTGATGGTTGTGCCCCCTTTAAAAGGTTTTATTTACAGCCTCTTCTCCCTTCTTTTGCTTTCATCTCCATGTTGTCCCTTATCTTCTTCTTTCTTCTTATTGACCTATTCCAACATTTATAGGCTCAGCAGTAGGTAGCTACTGTTTCTTTAGTGGCTAGATTAGTCTCTTAGAAGCTATAGATTTGGGAGTGTCTCATATGATAAAAATAATGTCTCATATGTTAACATAATGAAATTTAATGTCTACCCCACTCAGTTAAATTTTGGGGGAAGACATTTTTATCTAATTTTTTAGGATTTGGAAAACTGATAAATCTAGACAAGTCATTAACACTTAATTTCCCATAGACTAAAAAAGAAGCCTAGCAATTCATTGGAATTTTTAACTTTTGGTAAACCTATGTTCCCTATGTAAATTTTTGATGGTATTTGATAGCATTGGTAAGTCTGTTTCTTTTGATAGAGGACCAAAATAAGACATAGTTCTGGATGATCTAAAGCATTCTATCCAACAGCCATCCCCCCTCCCCAGACCCTGATGATGCTGTGGGAATTTTGTGCTTGGAGATGCCACTTTGTAAGTTGAGATCTTAGACTGAGAAGAGCATTCAGTAGACATATGAGGGTGGCCAGATCAAGTGATCATTACATTTCCAGAGTCACTGTTATAGTGTTTTCATATTACTTGATATTTGAATATGTTGAAATTCTAGCAGATAGTTTCTAGTTTCCCCAAACCAGCTCCAGCAATTACCTGAATTCTCAACTGAGTAAATGGCAATCATGAAATTCAGTATGAAACTACAATAAGTGGCTTTTTCTTTAACGGAACTATACAAAATGGTAGTCAGCAGCCCTCTGTGATAGGAAAGGGGGCACAAAACCAGTCCAGGAAAATAGATAGCCTTACCACATTGAAGGGACAAGGATCACTAGTACATGTAATCTGTAAAGCTCTTTGTTTGGTCACAACTAGAGCAGTGAACTCCTACGGTATCTTTGCCACCAAAAAATCCCAAATGAACACAACTGAAATAATTAAACATGCTTATACATGAAAGATTTTAGCATAAATGAATGTACTTTTTCAAGGTTTTTTCTGCATCTATTGCTATAATCTCGTGGTCTAGGTTGTTTTTGTTTTTAATATAATTGATTATTTTGATTATTTTCCTAAGGTTGAATCATTTTTGCATTTCTAATATAAATCCAACTTGGTCATAATGAATGATTTCTTGTATGAAATGCTAAAATTTGTTTGACAAGATTTTATGTAAATTTTTTGAATTAATATTAATTAATTATATCAATCTATAATTCTCTTTCTGTACTTTATCTTTCACTGGTCTAGTTATTAGGACTGAATTTGTCTCATAAAAAATCTATTAGAGTGCTTTCTTTCTCAATTTTTGAGGATAACTTTTATAATATTTGCATTAATTGCTCTTTGAAGATCTGATTGAATCTTCTTGTTATTCCATCAGAACCTGGAGATTTTTTTCCTACTTTTGTTCTTCTTTTATAGCTAATTCTATTTCCTTTTATGAGACTGGATTATTTAAGATCTCTATTTGGTTAGTTTGGATATTTTATATTTTTAAAATATAAACTTTGTATTATCTTTTGTACTCTGTTTTGTTAGCAAATACCTATGCATAATAAATTCTAACCATTCCTTTTATGTCTTCTAATTTTATAGAAACAATTACAATTAGCTTATTTTGGGGACATAATTCTTATTTTCAAAAAGTTCCAAAGGTTGTAAAGATCATAAAAAATGTATAGTCCTTTATCTTGCTGGTCACCTTCTATATAGCTCTAAATTGGTTGGTAAGTTGTGGGTCTGTATGATTCTCTTTAAGTCAGTCCAATTTTTCCTCTTCATTGAAATTGTTTCTCTTTGAGTCTTCAGAATTTGAGTCTTGAACATCTCCCATTCTTCCACTGAATCATTTTTGCTCATGGGATCCTGTGTATCTTTATTCTTAATGTTTTGAATTCTCTTGTTCTAATATCAGGGGTGCATATCAAACTACAAACAAATTTCCTCTCCTAGATGGCAAACCTTAGGAAAAAGTAGAAAGTCCCCTTTCCTTCTAAGATTTGTGTCTTTTCCACTTATGCTACTAGTTCCTTGCATTTAGGGAGAATCATATGCAAAACAGAATTTCCTCTTGTTTTTGTCTCCATTTTGCATGATGTTGTCTTCAACAATAGTCTGAATAACTGATGTCCTCTAGCATTATCACACTATGCCTCTAAGCCAGACTTCTGCAATCTTTTCCAAATCCCTCCTTTACTTCCTCTGTCAATAGTACACTGTGATGTCATAATCATTTCAGTTTACCCCACTTTTTTGTCTTCACTCAAATATTGTCATCCTTCTCCTTCCTAGTCCTAATTTTTCTCATGAGTATGTCTCCTTAATATACAATGCTATCTCAACTTTCCCTTTACCTATCCCAATAAGATGTATTCAAAGCAGGGAATATGTCTCTCTCAGCTCTTAGCTGAATTCCTTATCTCTTTCTGGTCCTTTTTTTCAAATGACATAGTCAATAGGCAGGGGAGAGCAGAGAAGGAGAAAACTCTCCCCTCACTAGAAGAGTGATACTTTATCAAAGATACATTATCCTCAATTTTCAAATCAAGAATGACCTACTATTCAATTGATTGATCACATTTCTGACTTTCTGTTTCATCTGTAGCCTAAGAAGTGTGATATGAATTCAGCAAATTACAAAATGTTTCCTGTGTGACATCATCTGCCTTTTCCTCAATGACCCAAAGGCCTGTCTGTGGTCCTTTCAAACTGATTACGGGAATTGTTTACATATAGAAAAATACTTTAAAATATAGTTTACTCTGTAGATTGAATGATTCAGCTTAAGTACCTTCTGTGATTATATTAATTGGGGTAAAAAGGGAAACCCCTGAAAAACATAACTTTATAACATATAGGTTCACATACACATACATACATATTGTTCTTTCCCAAGAGTGTAATCTTCTTGAGAGTGGGAACTATTTCATTTTTATATTTTTATTGCCATTAACTAGCACATTTTTTAACATAGCAGGCACTTAATAAACACTTATTGATTATCAGTGTCTATATATACATATTATATATATATATATATAAGTTTATCTAGATTAGCAATTCCTAACATTTTTGGTTATATAAACCCATTTCAATAACAACAAAAAAATGTGTTGTGAACTCCTAAGGTCATTTAATATACTATTCATAATATTCTTTTAGACTTATTCATTGTGTTTGCAATTACTACAATAATAATATACTTAGAAATGGTAAAAATTTGATGTAATCATTTTAGGAACACCAAAATTATTGTGCACATGATCATGACAATTTTGAATTACTGAATGAATAAACATGTAATGCTTCACACACGTGCTTGTTGTCACAAAGAGAAAATGTTTGTTACATAATTGGGTGATTATTTACAGCCTAAGGATCCATTAAAGAATTTTAGAATGAAAATAAATTACCATGAGCTACTAAATAGGAAACATTAATATAGATTTTATTTGGAGGTTTTTATCAAGTTCATCAATGAATTTTTCTACCAGTTGTACACAGTATATAATTATGCCATGTTGAGATGATCAAATATCTCATGAAATGATGTTTCTTGTTGATTAAACCTATTCCTCTATTTATCTCTACAAGGAGAACTAATGAACTATTCTTTCATTTAGAAGACATTTTTCCTTTTTTCTTCTCATATCATGTGTATCAGACTTCCAACTCTAGGTTCCTGAATGTCTTCTGTTGTCTTTTCATACATGTGAAAATACTATGCTGTCTCCACATTCAGTCTCCACAATCCTCTCTCTGGATGCACATGCTGCTTTGATCACAAGTCTATTAGAGTTGCCTTGAATCATCTCATTGTTGAAAAGAGCTGAGTCCATCACTGTTGATCATCATATAATCTTGTTGTTGCTGTGTACAAATATTCTCTTGGTTCTGCTCACTTCACTTAGCATCAGTTTATGTAAGTCTCTCCAGACCTTTATGAAATCATCCTGCTGATCTTTTCTTATAGAACAATAATATTCCATAAGATTCATAAACCATGATTTATTCAGCCATTCCCCAATTGATGGGCATGCACTCAGTTTCAAGTTCATTGCCGCTGTAAAAAGGATTGCTGCAAACATTTTTGCACAAATGTGCAAAATTTCCCCTTTTTAAGACTTCTTTGGGAAACAGACCCAGTAGAGACACTGCTGAATCAAAGGATATACACATTTTGATAGTCCTTTGAACATAGTTCCAAATTGCTCTTCAGAATGATTGGATCAGTTCACAACTCTACTAACAATGCATTAGTGTCCCAGTTTTCCCACATTCCCTCCAACATTTATCATTATCTTTTCCTGTCATCTTAGCCAATATGATAGATATATAATGGTACCTCATAGTTGTCTTAATTTGCATTTATGAGGTAATATTTTTAAAGTGCTTTGCTTTGCAAACCTTAAAATAAATTTAAAGTAAATGTATACAAATATAAATAAATAAATAAAAATAAAAGTTAAAATATCTTTTAAAATATAAAATTAAATTTCCATATGAATACTAATTATTATCATTATTGTTACCTCCTCAAGCTGCCCCAGCCATTTCAGTTTTAAGATGCTAGGATATAATGCCTAAAATCTCTCCCTAAAAAAGGATAAACTGACAGTTCTTTAATCATGACTACAATTCCTAACAGAAGCCAGGACATAGTGCTTTACACTAAGTTATCTTTTTCCTTTTCTTACCCTATATCTGGGTAAAATATGTTACAGGTAACTATCTAATTTAGAAAGCAGACACACTCAAAATTCTGGGTAAATCTTAAGCCCTCTCGATTTCTCCTACAAATGGAGCAAATTTGTGCCTCAGGGTGAACATAAACTCGAGAAAAATCAAGAAGACCTGGGGTTGAACAGAGGTCCTTGAGATACAACCCAAGAATGTCTCAAGAAAGACCCCAGGGCTGAGATTAATCCTGGTGAAGTACAAAAACCTCCAGGCTAGTTCTCCAGAAACACCAAATGGCAAGTCTTTAGGCTAGCCAGATGTGACTTCAGCAGGAACTACAGAAACTTTCACCTCCCAGACGGTTTATAGAATCCGGGGCTGAATCCGGGAAGAAAAAATGGACTTCAGCCAAGTCAACTGTGCTGCAGGAACTCTGACGGAACCAACACCTGGAGACTGCAGAACCAGGGTGGCTGGGATGCTGCTGATTGCGGGCATTTGCAAGAGGGGGGAGTTCATGGTTTGGGGTTCCTGGTCAGAGGGGAGAGCTGAGATGAAGCTAGACGCCCCATCTACCCCACTCCAGGATTAGATGTGTTTACACTAACTTCTTATTTTAAAAAATCAACCAGCAAAGAAAGAACCGCCCCCAATAGAAACATACTATGGGAACAGGGAAGAACAGGGTTCATCTTCAGAGAACACTGAAGTAAATTTTAAAAACTTCTATCCCAAAGAGTAATGTGAAATAGATCCATGCTCAGAGAGAATTTATAGAAGAACTCAAAAAAGAATTTAAAAATCAAATGAGAGACATTGAGGAAAAACTAAAAAATAAAATTTCAAAAAATCATCCAAGAAAAACAAGATTATGGGGAAAAAAGGTAACCAACTAAAAAAGAGTCTCAAAGAGGAACTAACTCTTTGAAAATTAGAATTGGGAAAAGGGAAGTCAGTGAAGCTTTAAAAGACCAAGAAATAACAAAACCGCTTACAAAGAATGGAAAAATAGAACAGAATGTAAAAACATTTTATAAGAAAAACAACAGATTTGGAGAACAGATCAAGAAGAGAAAATATATACATAATTGGATTGTCTGAAAGTTGTGAACAAAAAAAGGATCTTGACACAATAACGCAAGAAATAATCCAAGAAAATTGTCCTAGAGTAATAGAACTTAAGGAGAAAGTAGAAATAGAAAAAAATTCCCCATTCACCCCTTCAAAGAGATCCATTGTGGAAAACACACAGGAATATTGTTGCCAAATTTTGAAACCCCCATATCAAACAGAAAATTTTCAAAAAACAAGAAAAAGACAATTCATATATGCTGGAGTTATAATTAGAATTGAAAGTGAAGAGGGGACCTGAAACTCTAAAAATCCTTGAAGGAGAAAATCTCCTTCAACCCTTCCTCTGTGAGAGACCAGGGAATCAGATGAAGTGGTTTACCTGGACAGACCTGGTTTCGTCTTGAGCCAGAGAATTCCAACCCTATTGAAATGTCGATCTTCCATTCAATTCAACTCAAGCTGTAATCACCTCATCAAGAGGAACCCCCAGCTCATAGCCAACTTAAGTTGTCCCAGCCCCCTTAAGACATTCAATATAAAAGAGCCAAACTAAAGTTCTCTCTTTGTAAAACTTCCAAACATGCCAGTTATGCCATGTTTGCTATGGCAAGGAGCCTCTGTCCACTGGAATAGTCTTTCCAGTGACACCTTCTCTTTACCCTCACCTATTTCCCTAACCGGACTTTATGCCTCTCTGTCAGGATTTCTAACCTTACCTCCAATCCCCATAATAAACCTCTTTTATCAATTTAGGTTTTTGGGTCTGTAAATTCTTTTACAGAGAATTCTGTACTACCAGAAAGGAGTCCCAAAACTCCCTACCCTTGAGCCAAATCCCAAAAAGGTTGCAGGGGAGCCAAACCTCTCCATTTGGTTCCCTGAACCCCAAACCTGCCACTAGAACTTATCATTTAACTCCGTGACCACCAGAAACCCTAAATCTAAACTTTATCAAAAGGACTTAGCCACAATAAAAGACCACGGGTCCTGGAATCACATCTACCAACAATTAAAAGAACTAGGCCTGCAGCCAAAAATAACATATCCAGCAAAATTATCTAGAATATGGAACAAGAAAAAAACGGACATTCAGTGAACTTGAAGATTTTCAGGACTTTCTACCAACCAAACCTGAACTTAATGGAAAATTTAACAGATGAGAGTCAATATCAAAGATTAATTTCAAGGAACTCAACAACAATAAATTGTTTATTTTCACCTGGAATATTTATAGCATATGTTTAAGATTTACATCATTGAAAGAAAGATTGGGACAGAGTTAAGGTAAAAATAACAATTATGTCAATCAAATGAGGTACAGAGGACAAATAGACACAGAAACATTGGAAGGGAGGAGGGCTCATAGTTTTGAAAATCTATTCACATCAGGAATGGGTTAAATAGGCAACACTGCTTATATACTATGAAGGGTATAGCATCCTCCAAAATCTATTTTAAAAATGAAGAAGGTGGGATGACTAGACTAGGAAGCAAAGGGTGAGGGAAGAAGACAACGTAAATAATAACTAGGCAAGTTAGGAGCAGAATTAAAACAAAGGTTCAGCAAGGATAGGAAAAATATGTGTATGTCTATATGTGGGGGAGTGTGTGTATGTATGTATGTGTATGTATATATTTACACATTATATATAAATATATACTTTATTAACTATAGCCTGCTTGGGAGTGGTGGAGGAATAAAAGGGGAGGGAAAGAATAAAGTAAAAAAAGGTACACAGCAGAGAACAAAAGAACAATTTAAAAGAATTAAAGAAAAGATGGACACTCATGAATATAATTTCTTCTACTAATATATATACATATATACATATACTTTCTTGAATTGGTATTTGTTGTTATATTTTGAATCCTCCCTGATGTTCTGTTGAGCACATGACAATATTCTATTTTGTTTTGTATTCCTTTTCTATTTTTCTTTTTTCTTATTGTTTCTTTAAATAAAATAAATTTAGAAAAATAAATAAAAATAAAAATAAATTTGGAAAGTTTTTCTCTCATCTGTAGCTACTAATGAAACTTATATCAGTGGGAAAATAATGACCCCTCCAAGATACTTACTCAGTTCTACACTGATGATCCCATATAGTCTTCTATTTCCCTCTTCTCTCCCCCAAATTGGCAAAGTGTGAAGTTAAGACCAGTTGAGTTTGGAATATGAAAGGATAGGGCTATTTGTGAAGGAGATATGAATATCTATAACTTATACAGCAGAAAAACAGAGAAGAAATGAGGGGGAGGGGAATTCAAGAGAATTTTTATTTATTTATTATTCTAAAGCATTGTTGTACTTGGTCTTGTAACATTAAATACAGGCAAGAAGAACTTCAAAGATTGTGAAATATGAGGAAGCAATATAGTCCAGCTCTCTCCTACAACTACTCCAACAAAAAATCAAAGAAGAGAACAAGATGAAGTAGTAGTCAGGAAATCCAAAGAGAAATTACAACTAGTCATTTTTCCCATTCAGAGGAACACAGAAATAAAATTGGGAACCTGTGGACACTGAGACAGGACAATCCAACCAGAAAGGCCTACACAGACACTTCATGTTTGCCAGGACAAGAAACTAGCATGGAAGGAGTCTAAGATTGCATACAGTACAAGAAGCAAGAACTCACTAACTTGTAGGTCAAAGAGAGGCCTATGAGTCGCTGGGTACATAGGCAAAAAGCCATCATAGATTCCCCCTTTTGTAACCCCCTACTTTGAACCAGAACTGAACAGTAGCTGAGTGGTGTTGATCTGGATACAAATTCTGCTGAGACCTAAGGAATTTAAATATTTTTTCATGGGTTACTATGACCAAATAATTCATCACCTATGAGGTCTTTTCAATATTTGGGTTTTTGGAAGCAGCTTCAAATTATTGTCAGGTTCATATTTAAATCCTTTCTCACATTATAGTGCCTGTGAGAGCTTACATTCTGTCCCCTGGATCCCAAGATGACCTCCATATTATGATGGGGTGTCAAAATAGAATTTGTAGCTGAATGAAAATGCTACCTTTTATGAAATGTTGTTTGATCTCCCAAATTGTTATAAACTTTGACCTTAAATTTCATATAGTATTTTGTTTTGTTTTGTTTTAATTCTTGAAGTCACTAATTATTTAATGTCTATAATAGCTATCTGTGTTTGTGGCTTATCTCCCTACTTGGGAGATAAACCCCTTGAGAAAAAAAAAATTGTTTCATCTCAACTTTGTTCTCCAGGTCATAACACAATGGCACACAGTAGGTATTTGATGTTGTTTTGCTTTCAAAATTCAGTTTTTCTTTAACTGAACCTTCCTATCAAAATATCTACTAGATACCCAAATGTTTCATTTAATTAGTTAACAATAATGGTTTCCCAGAAACAAAGGTAATTGAGAATCCTGCTTAATTTCATCCATTAGATCAAATTATTTTTCAGATTTTGTCCCATGCCTCTAAACAGTCCACAACTAATTGATCTCTAATGACTCCATAATGCCGTAAAGAAACCATCTGTTCTAAGAGAGAGAGAATGGAATGCCATTTCCTGTCCTGTAACTAACTAGCATGTTAAGTTTCTGAAGGCTCTAAAATGCTACAAGAAATATAATGTTCATCTTCTTGCCTAAGATATTGTCAGGCTCCACTCCAAACTTCCATTTCATGAACTTGTTAATGGTCAAATCTACAGATCCACATATTTTGTAACTGTGCCCTTCCTCTATAAGTATTTTTTGAGACTTTGTAATCGAGGCAGCTGGCTTCCTGTTACAGGCACAACTAATTGGGATTCAACTGCTAGTTTAATTATACAATGTAGCCCATTTAAAGGAGGTTGTTGTAATGTTGATGTCATATAAAAATCAAATAAATTTTGTGCTGATTTCTAGTTGCTTCATTTTTAATGGACAAATCATTTAATAAATTATTTATTCTATTATCCCCTTGGGTACATATTGTTGAAAGTGACTTTTGAACTAATTTGTGACACATTTTGTGTTTTATTCTCCCTTTCATACTATGAAACAAATATTCCCAAACTTGGAAATCACTAATCCTTTTCAAGATCATCTTCCTGGGTTAGATCTTAGGGATTACAGTAGAAAAACACCTAGTATGGAATGAGATGATCTCAGTTCATATCTTGCCTCTGACACTTATCACTCATGTGATCATGGGCAAATTTATTAAATATTTACTGTGTCAAGCTTTGTACTAAGTTATGAAGGGCAAAGAAAGGCAAGAGACAGTCCTTGCCCTTGAGAAACTCACAAGTTGGGGTTGATCTAAGATGATGGAGACTAAACAAGACATTACCTGAGCTCTTCCCAGCATTCCTCAGTGTCAACATTAGATCAAGCCTCTGAATGAATTTTGGAGTGACAGAAACACAAACATTTGGAGTATAATATTTTTCCATCTCAAGATTATCTTAGAAGGATATCAGAAAAGGTCTGTCTCATTGAGCAGGGCAAAATATGGCCCAGAACAAGTACAGCGGAGAAGTCCTACATTACAGCAAGGCTCGGTGAGTGGGAAGTAGTGGGAGGTTCTTAGCCAAAATACAGTAGTATGGGTTACTCTGTCCTGCTTCAGAAGGCCAGTGGATCAACAGACCAGCCGTGAGACCTTCAATGCAACTACAGAAAGCAAATTGTGAGACTCTGAACATTAATATAAAAGGCAGGACTTGGTCAGACCCACCCAGCACAGTGGCAAAGCCTATGGCACCACCAGTCCCAGCCCATCACAGTCAGTTGGAAGCCCTATGTTCCTACAAAAGAGGTTGGGACAATTTCTGCTGTGCCTTAGGAGCAGAGCTCAACTTTTTAAAATGAGCAAAAAAGTAAAAAAGAACTCTGACCATAGATAATCATTATGGAGACAGAGAAGATCAGACTACAAGCCCAGAATAGGACAGCAAAGGCAAAATGCCTTCAGCTGAAACCACAACCAGGGATATGAACTGGTATCCAACTCAAAGGGCTCTCTGGGAAAAATACAAAAGGATCTTTAAAAAGAAATAAAAGAAAAATGGCAAAAAGAAATGAGTACTATACAGAAGAAGTATGAAAGTTTGAGGGAAAGAGTCAATGGCTTAGAAAAGGAAACATAGAAAATGATTGAAGAAAACAACTCCTTAAAATATAAATTTGGTGAAATAGAAAAAGAAAACAACTCCTTGAGAAACAGAATTGTCAAAATGGAAAAAGGCTACCAAAAAAAAAAAATAGAATTGACAAAATGGGGGAAAAAATCCACTGAACCAAAGTGCAATTAAAAAATTTTAAAGTATAATTGGCCAAGTGCAAAAGGAGGTAGAAAAGCTAAATGAAGAAAATAATTCACTAAAAAAAGAAAAACACAAGTTGATGAGGGAGATAACATAAACAAATATGCACAAACTATACATAGGATAAACAGTTTTCCTATATATAGGAAAATAATCAACAAAGGGAAACATTTGATTTAAAGGGATTGGAAAATATTTCCTGGAAGAGATAGGTTTTTAGTTCAAATACGAAAAAGTCAGAAATTCAGGAGGCAGAAATGACAATATTGACTATTCCAAGCATAGGGAATAGCCAGAGAAAAGTGCCCAGAGCCAAGAAAAGGAGTGCCTTGAAAACAACAATAACAAAAACAAAAAGAAAAGAAAAGAAAAGAACTGCTGTGGAGAATAGTTTAGTTAAGAGAAAAACAGAAAGATTCTCTCACAGAATGAAAGCCCAATCAAGGTCATATAACAAAAAAATTATAGTGGATGACATGGATATAGGAAGACAGAAGGAGAGGCGGACAGCCAATAGAGTATAGACAGATAAGGGAATTTCCTAGTTCTTGACTGAATCTGGAATGAATCAGGCAGAGACTAATGTAGCAGTAGAGGGAAGGTAGCCCAATTTTTTTTTAATTTCTCTTCTCATAGGAGACACAGACAGCAGCATTTTCTTGAGCCTTGGGCTTCAGTTTCCTCATCTTTAAAATGAAAGTGTAGACTTAGATTACATTTGTAATCCCTTTTAGCTTTCAATCTATAATCCTAAATTTTTATTCTGCTACTGAGAAAATATATGGGAATTAGCATATCCCTTTTTTCTTCTCCTTCACTTAGAAAATTGAACAATATTTTCTCTCGCTACATAAAGTAGATAGAATTGTATACCCCAGGTTTATGTGATCCTGGTATTAAAGAAGGTTATAATGTAAGAGAGGATCCCTTTTGGGTATGAATAGGTTTGCTTATGGAAAAAGGTTGAAAGCAAGGATTTTTATGCAAGAAATATTATTTTTTTTAAAAAACACAAAAAAAATTAGAGACAAGGCATTTATTCAGGATAAATATGACTAAAGAAACCTTTTACATACATCTAATTTACATATGACTGATATCAGGGCTTTAAAGACAATAGCTAAAAAAAAAGTCTGGTTCCTAACACTGATAAATACAGCATAAATGCATATTGTCCACTTATGGTATAGATGGCAGAAATGCAGAGTTTTGTTTATCATTATGTGATAGACGTGAGTCATCTCATTGAAAAAGGCTCTGCTTTGGACCAGTCCAAGTTTAAGGTTTCTACTTTTGCTAAAGTAGGCCCAGAAAAGGAATAGCAAGAGGAAGAATTAGCAAAAAAGCAACTTCATCTACCAGTGAATTGTTATGAAGACTTCCTAAGGGAGACAAAAGATATCAAGGTCCACAGTCCACAGTTATGAGGTACCCCTGTGCATATGTGTTTTCTGTATCTGTGCCTCTCTACACATAAATTTGTGATCATTTTCCCTATGTGTGCATCAGTAGCAGAATGTGTCCCTTGTTTACAGGTGAAATTTTATATTGTTATTATTGCCTCCCAATGTTGATAAACAACTAATTGTTTTTATTAAGTGAATAGCACATTACTGGGGACTCACCAGCTAGGATTGTAGAACTGTACTCCCTATATCAGGCCTATCACTATAACCATGAGAAAATGAATTGTAATCATTTAGTCACTTTTCCTGAGATTCCCCACCACTCTCTTCAAGTATTTAGGTGAAGGTAAGAATCCCAAGATAAAAGAAAAAAAGGGGGAAAGCAATCTCATGATTATACTAAATTGTCACATTTATATCACACTTTAACTGGAAATATATTGACCTTAAAAATCTTAAAACTTTTTAAGGAGACAGGAACAATTTTTTAAATAGAGTTTTATATAATCCAAAAATTGTATATTAATTTTTTCATCATAGTAATTTCTGATCAGCTTAGATTTTTGTTGCTTTTGACCAAAAATTTTGTTATAATTTCAAGAGTATATAGAGTCCAAAGCTTTAACTAGAAATAATAGGCCTGAGAAGATATGTTCCTAGATTTCTTATTTGAAAATGAAAGTTCCAAAATCTGTTACCTGAAAAGGCATTTTTGAATACTGAAAAGTTCCTACAACCATCATCTCATCTTGTAAGATCACATCAGCCCAGAACTTCCTCAGCACCACCCTCCCATTGGAGAACTCAACTACTTGAACAGTAGAGGACCCCTTCCAGATCCTCTATTTAAAAAAGAGTATCCAGAGCAGCTGCTTCATAATTTCCTAACTGCATTTCATTATGTTCTCTGGAATTTCACTGTCTTGCAAAATTATATCAATTTTGAAATTCTTATCTCCTCAGTATCTTCTGCTTCTAGCACCTTCCTTATTCCCTCTCCTCACACCCACTTTTCAGTCTCTTTTAATATGGTAAGTAAGTAGTTACTTAATAGATGTTTATTGACTGACAGCTAAGGAGCTGTCAAGTTAGAAAGGCCAGATTTGAATTCAGATCTTCCTGATTTGAGGCCCAGAATTCTATTCACTGTTTTCCAATCCTCAACTGTTCCACTGGCCCTCTCACTTGCTTAGTCCCTGAGGTTATCACCCCCAAGATTCCATGGGGTTCTGAGATGTAGCAAGAGAACTATTTAAATGTAATGACAATCCATGTGTTGTACATAGCTAGTCTTTTATGGAGCAAGTTGGAATCTCACCAAAATTTGAACTTGGTAAAAATGTGAACATGTAATAGACTGAGAATTGGAGTAGATCTTAAAACATTAAGACAGTATTCAGATCTCATAATTACAGAGCTAGAAGTCACTGCATTTCTAAGATCACCCCCACCAATATCAGAATAGGCATTTTTTGGTTGACTGGTAGTGTTCATAATAGAGATTTCTTCCTCACAAGATAATTTCAAAGTTTCCATATTTTAAAGGGAACTCTGAGTTCCTTTTTGCCTCTTGTCAGAAACAGGACAAAAAAATGAACATTAAAGAGTTTGACTTTTAGTCAGGTATATATGCTAGTTGGGTCATTATGGGTACAATGGAATCACATGGCTTCAGTGATATTTCTATTACAATGGGTCTACTCCATAAATACTTTTGGAATCATTTGCTTGTCCTTAGTGCTTAGCACTTTTACCTAAATGATTTCATTTAATCTATGAAATTGGTACTATAAAGTAAATTTATTATCTCCATTTTAGAGATGAGAAAACCAAGTCCCAGAAAAGTAATAGCCTCTCCTGCTGCCTACAACCTACAGGGCTTGTCCCACCCTTCTACCCCCACTTTCTAGTCACATAGCGGCTTGACATTGTAGGATAATTCCATTCAAGGCATTAACCCCATCATTCTCACCCTAATCTCCTGAAATTCATGTCTTTCTTCAAAACAAATCAACTCTGAAACTTAGATCCCCTCATCATTCCCTACTTCTAGGATCTCTCTTTCCTTCTAATTGGAGAGGGTAGATATTGGAGAGCTCCTCCCTGATCTTCCATCATTTAAGGAGGACACCCAGGGCATTCACCTCATCATTTTATACCTGTCTAATTACCTAGATTTCATGATCTTTTTTCCCTGCTTACTTTTCAGTTTCTTTTTAATGTTGTTTTATTCCACTAGATTATGAGCTTTCTGAAGGCAGGGGATTTTTGTGTCTTTCTTTGCATTCTCAACATCTAGCACAGTGTCTGACACTTAATAAATGTTTTGTTATTTATTGACTCAGACTCTGAATCTGAAAAAAATTGCTTATAAATTGGGAAATGGATGAACAAGTTATAATAAAAATGTGACGGAACACTATTGTGTTGTAAGAAATATGAAAGATATTGTTTCAGAGAAAACTGGGGAGACATAAACTGAAGCTGAGTAAAATGAACAGAACTAGAAAAATAATTTGTACAGCAACAGAAACATGGTAAAGACAAACACCTTTGAAAAAATGGGAATTTATTAGTGATAGCCAATCACAATTCCAGAGGACTACAAGGAAATATGCTTTTCATCTCATGATGGATTAAGGACTCAGAGTACAGAATGAATATATTTATGTGTATATGTACTTAGATAAGGCCAGTATAGAAGTTTATTTTGTTTTAGTATCCATTTTGTAATAGGATTTTTGTTTGGGAAGGAAAAGTTTGGAGGGCAAGAGGGAGAAAGCAAATTTTTGCTTATTAAAAAAGTATAATTTGTTATATGCATATTTTTTAAAGTACTTTGGAATTATACACAAAAAGTTACTAAACAATATATGGTTTTTAACCCGATTATGCTATTTGTAGGCATATACCCAAGAGAGACCAAAGAAAGAGGAAAAGGTTCTCTATATGCAAATATATACATATATTTTTATGGCAATTCTTTTTTGTAGTGGCCAAGAAATGGGGAATTAAAGATTGGCTGAATAAGTTGCAGTAGTGATGGAATACTCTTATGTAATAAGAAATGAGAGGATAGATTAATTCAAAAAGCATAGGATTTATATAAAATGATGCAGTTTTGAAGTAATCAGAACCACAAATGCAATTGAGACTATGACATCCATATTATAAAAATGAATAACTAAGGAAGTTTTTAAAGAAAGAATTAAATGAGCAGAACCAAGAGAATAATTTAAACAATGATAAAATAAAAACAAAATTTAGAAAGCTAGAAAAAGAGTGATCAGTACAATGAGCATTCATGATTCCAGAGAACCAATGATGAAAAGCTAATCATTATTGAGAGCTGATATATTCTGGATACAAAATGAGCCATACACACACACACACACACACACACACACACTCTGCAGATATTTATATGTATGTATGTGTGTACATATATATATGTACATACATATATATACACACACACATATTTATAGGTAGACATTGAGATAATGTTTTATCTGACTTTACATATTTGTCATAAAAATTTGTGTTTCTTTTTTTCTACAAGGTGGGAAATGAGAAGGAAGGACATAAATTTCTCTTTTTTTTTAATGAGAAGATAATAACAGTTATGAAATGTTACATGTATTTTCAGATTATTTAATAATTGCAATTTGGAGATAGATCAATACTAGTTACATTTGACAATTCCACTGGCTTATAACATTTTTAAATGTTTAAATTTATGTATTTTGTTTCTATATTACAAATTTATTATTTTATAAAATTAAAATTATAAATTATAAATTATATTACAGTATTAAATATTTTGCTTTGTTTTAAGAGTTTGCTTTAATGTTTGTAATATAAAAAATACTTTAAAAAAATTTTAAAGGGTACAGGCCAATGGAATTTTCAAGTGTAATCAACATTGGTGTGCTTCCAAACAGAGTTTATGAAATGATTAAAATGCAGTAAGAGCAAGTAGGTGGCCCAGTGGATAGAGTATCCATCTTGCAGTCAGGAATTACTTGTTTCTCTGTGTGTGTCTGGATGCATGTGTATCAGTGCCCCCATTTTTGAGTCATGTCTCACTCTTCATAATCCCATTTGGGGTTTTCTTGACAAAAATACTAGAATGACTTGTTATTTCCTTCTTCAGCTCATTTTACAGATAAGGAAAATGAGACAAATAGGTTTAAATGACTTGTCCAGGGTCTCACAGCTCATAAATGTTTAAGATCAGACTTGATTTCAGGAAGATGAGTGATCCTAAATTCACACCCTATCCACTGGGTCATCTAGTTGACCTATAGAAGTCAGAAAGACCAGAGTTCAAAGACAGACTCAGATACTTCTTAGATTCAAAACTCAACAAAAACTACTGGGAAAACCAAAAAACATACTGGGAGGGGGAGGTGAAGTTAGAACAACAGCTTACACCATATACTGAGATCAACTCCAAATGGATAATGACTTAGAGTGAAAAGATCATATTATCAATAAATTAGCTAAGTAAGGAAAAAGCTCAGCTCTATGAATAGGAGACAAGTTCATTGCTAGATAATAAAGAGAGAGGATAACATAAAATAAAAATAAAAAACTTTGATTAATATAAAATTAATTCACATAAAATTAACAAAACCCATACAGCTAAAATTAAAAGAGGAAATGGTCCTTGAGAAAGAAAAAAAAATTTTCTTTTCAAAAAGTGTTCAGAACACATAGAGATAGAACTCCTATATAAGTTGCTAATGCTTTAACTTCTTTTGTTCCTTATTCCTTAAACCTGTTTTCCAACATTGGTTTTCAACAACATTACCTGTTTCTGTCTCGATTAAAGTCACCAAATGTTAAAATGTATATTGATTTAATATACATAGTGTTTTGAATTCTTCTTAGAATTTCTTTATCCCATTTCTCTTCAAAAGAAGATGTCACGTAAGTAGCAAATCTCTTTATTGTGATCTTTTTGCAAATACTTATTACGAGTGTTGGATTATTAAATGAATAAATGTCCCATGAAATTATGCTTCTTATTTCTTTTATATGCACAAAAAGCCAACTGAATGAACTCTTTTCTTTGCATCTCCAAGGAAAAATTACAAGCCATTCTTCCATTTAGCTGCAATTTCCTTTTGTCTCTTGGCTCATTTAGAAGAATGCTAAGGTTATATAATTCCATTCTTCCAAGAGCATGCCCTTCAATTTGAACAAGGATGTAATGTTTAAATACCAATAATGAAGTCAATACTTTAGATATTCCCGTTGCATAAACTATAAAATGTAATTCTTAGCATCTTTTGTCCTTTTTACTGAAGTCACTGAAGTAGTATGAAGGTGGAAGTAAGGAATGGTGAACTTTTTGTCTTTTAAATTTCATGGATCTCCATGGTGAAATAATTCAAGATGAAGCTGATAGCCTACTCTTAATGAACCTCTCAGGATTTGAGTTCCCTAGTCAACATTATGCAATTCTAGATCCTAGACCCTTGTCTGGAAGCAACTGAAAAGCATTTCGCATTGGGGATAGACATGTGTACTGATGGATACCCAGTGGACTTGAGGGGTTTTCAAAACAATTGGCAACTTAGAGCTAAAAGGACATTTATGGTGTGTGGTTGACAAAAACATATTGGTAAAACTTTTTTTCTCTCTCTTTCTTTCTTGGATTTCTAGGTTAGAGGCCAGCAGAGTACAGATTCTACCTTTCTATTTCCTTTTCTGAGCATAGGGCAGAGACTAGATTTTCTGAGAATGGATTTTTTTTGTTCAAGCATCCAAGATATCAGGTAAATTCCTATAGAAGCAAGTAGGTGGCACAGTGGATAGAATTCTGGTCTTGAAACAAGGAGATTCCTCTTTCTCAATTCAAAGCTGGCCTCAGACACTTATTCACTGTGTGACTCTGGGCAAGTCAGTCATTTCTGTTTGTTTCAGTTTTTTTTTCATCTGTAAAGCTAGGGAAGGAAGTGGAAAACCTCTTCATCATCATTGCCAAGAAAGCCTCAAATGAGTTCACAAAGAGTCAGACACAATTGAAACAACCTAACAACAATAAGCACGACAGAGAAAGGTATGCACCCTCATGTAACTGGCGGGTGGACTTGCCAGCCTTAGTGGAATAATCCCAAATTTGAGAGTTCCCAAGTTTGAAAAATTGTGACTTGACCTTTTGGAGAAGATTTCCTCAATGGTAGATTTCTGGGAAGAAAAAGGATTTTCCATATTGGTCCTATGACTTGAGACCAGAATCATGTCTTGGGGTGGAATTCAAAAGATCTAGACTTTGATCCCTCTCCATCAATATTGTAAATTTCTTGCTTCTCCAGTGGCTCTTAAAAGATATTTAAGGTGGGGAAAGAGATGGAGAAGAGAAAGAGCTTAATGGAATAGTTGAACATTTTCTATTTCTTTCCATGGTTTGCTGCAAATCCTTCACATCTTGAGCATTTTTTATGGAGGTGAAATAAAGGTTGTCTCATACCTCATGCGCAAAATGTTCATATAATACCTAAACAGGAGTTGGGGACCCTGTTACACTCTCTGGTGAAAACCTGGCCAAGAGCTATACCAAGAACATATTTAGAGATTTTCCTGGAAAACCAAGTCAAAACATGAGCCAAAGGAAAACAATTTGGATCTACAAGTCTAGGATTCAATTCAATGCAGAATATTGAGAGAGATTTTGGGCCATGAGTAAAGTTACCTAAGCTCCTCTTCAAAAAGAGTATAGTGAGCTCTACTGCTGGAATTGTACTGTAACCCAAATGCTGAGAAACCTAGAGAGAAAATATTAAACTTGGAGTCAGGAAGTTCAGTAAGATTGAGTTCAAATCTGATGTCAGATACTTTCTGGCTATATGGCCCTGGCCAAGCCACTTAAATCGCTGCCTGTCTCAGGTTCGTCAATTGAAAAAAATAATAATAACACCGATTTTGCAGGGATATTGTGAAGATCTAATGAGATAATCTTTGTAAAAAAGCCTTATTTAGCACAGTTTCTGGCACAAAGTAGGCACTATAAATGCTTATTCCCTTCTGCATTCCCTTCCATACTTAAAAGTCACTGTACCACTCTGAACATTAATTTTGGAATCAGAAAACAAGGATACTAACATTCGAAGTACCATCCTCCAAAGATTCTTTAAGATCCAAATAATATAACATCAGTAAAGCATTTAGCAAACATTTAAATTCTGTATCAATGATGTCACCTGGAACATTTAGTGGTATACCTTGGGATGTTCTGATCTCAGTAGTGGCTGCCACTTCATGCTTAGACTGGATATTTTACAGTTATAACCCCAGTTAGTCTAAAGAAGCACACGTCTAAATTTACCATGACCCATTTTTCATTAGAGCAGAACAGCACAGTATAGAGAATGCTCACACCAGTAGGCATTTATTTTGTGACATTATACTTACAAAGCCAAGGTTGTCTCCAGAATGAACTTTAGCACTTGTGAAGTTCAACGCCATTCTCTTTAGAAATCTTTTCTCCAATTAAATAAATACTTACATAAGCAAGTCCACTTTTAAATGGAAAATGTTTCTTATGGCATGATATCACATTGTACTTAGTAGTCCTCAGGGGTTGTGTGTTTTTTTATAATACTTTGAGCTCTTGCCTTATTGAGCTCTTGTGAATTCTGGAATAGACAAAACTTTGATGTGCATTTTTTAAAAATATAACTGGGAATTTTTTTAGTTAGTTCACCCATATTTAGACTTCAGAGTTTTAAAGAGAAATTGAAAATTTTACTGGGAAATATGGGTCGTAAATAAGTATGCTAATACCATATTGAGTGAGTGATATTCTTTAATTAACAATTCTAACAATCAATTTGAAACTTAAAATTAGTAAGTAGCCCTCTTTATTTCATAGATTATGATAACCAAAAATTCATCATATAATGATTGGCTTTCTGTTGGTAAAGTTCAAAATAGTGGATGATTAAAAAGTCATGCATGGTGAGCATAAATAGACTATATCCTATTACAAATGGTGAAGTATAGAACCCAGGAGACATGTCAGAGAGGGAAATTGACTTATCATGCTATAACAAGGGAAAATAGAGACTACCTGAGTATTTCAGTGACTCTTGTGGACTAGACAGAGGCTGATAAAAAATAGCCAATGCCAAATCCAGCCCATCACTTATTTGTTTCTTTATTTGTTTTTTTAAATTCTAGCTAGCTAAGATCCTTGTACCAGAAGAAAGTGGAGTTTCTAAAGATTTGTGGAGTGCAGTGGTCAAGAGTTCCACAACATGAGAAGGATCCATCAAGGAGTATTGCCACTGGCACAGTTGGAGGAAATACCCACATTAAAGAAATAGTGGATCTATTGAAGTGTTGATGTCTATTACTGGTAGAAAAATACAACACACAAAGTAGACTTGTTTATATATATATATATATATATATATATATATATATATGTATGTATGTATGTATACATCTTATATAGCTAGTATTTCAACAATTAATAATTCAGGGTAAATTTGAAGGGGAAGATGTTTGCCCGTTTAGAAGAATTGTACATAACTATGCCCTAATGTCTAATTTAAACTTATGCTGATGCAATATACAACATTTTTTTCCTTTGGCAAAGCTTCTACAAATACCTGGCTTATTTAAGACTCTCCACCCAAAACCAGTGACAATGTTCCCCTTGTACAGAATATTGCTTCTTCATAAACAGTAACTGTGCTACATTGTGACATTCTCCACTCCTTTTTTTCTGATTACTCCTCTAATTTCCTTATTCTCTCATATTTTCTTAATTTTTGACAGAATTATATCCTTTGAACTTTTATGCTTCAACTTTTTTTTTTCCTTTTGATTACTTGGGTGGTTGCATAATTCTTGCTCCTCACTTGCCACACTGTTTTCTTTCTGAGCATATTTCTAAGCTGGATTTCTGTCATTTTGTATTTCCCCAGAAAGCCTATCTTATTTCTACCTACTGCAGCTCTTTAATGTGTCAAATTTATATAGGATATGAACATAGAATGAGCAAGTCTGAAACTATTTCATAAATTTTGGCAAATTAATCACCCTTAGCAAGCCACTTGGACTCAAGTCATTAGCGGTTTCACTTGTTCTTTGTTTTTTTGTTTTTGTTTTTGTTTTGTCATTATCTCATTGTTAATTTTAAAAAACTAAAAATTTACTGCATAAAGTAGTACATTTAAATATAAAGAATGAAAATAGGCATATGGATGTCATTCTTCTGGTGAAAGAAAGAGCTATATTATGACTTCAAATAAGGCAACAATTAAAACTGATAAATCTAGAGAAATAAACAAAATAATTACATTATGCTTAAAGCATCAGATCCCTCTGGACTTCAGGAGGCTAGTGGAACAGACGAGGTCCAAAGGAATCCTTTCTTTTTTCCTCTGTTTATATTGACTTCCTTCCTCTGCCAACTCCTTAATTGGGGAGTGGACACAGCTGTTCATATGGCTTTGATGAACACAAAGTAAATGAATACCAACTACAATCCTTCCTTTAAAGTAAAGGTCCACTAAGCTTGCTATGCCTATCATGTCCTCAGGCATTGTCATCCAGCCTGCAATTGCACCCCAAGGACTATCAATCTTTTCTATGGCTCTACAGCAATGCTCTCTTAAATGTGTTCTCTACATCAATAAGAATATATGCTTCTGAGAGCAGGAACTATCAGGTTTTCCTATGTGTATGTCCAACACTTAGCATAGTTCAGAGTTCAGAGCATGATTCAGAGTAAGCACTTAATAAATGCTTTTCCATTAAATAATTCATCAATAGTTTTAATAAAGTAACTGTATACAAAAAAAAAAAACTATTCATATATTGTACTAACAAAAACCAGGAGAAACAAGAAAAATTCAGTTCAAAATATATAAAATAACTAATATTTAGATTGTTAAGATACACAAGATTTACATAAATAGAATTACAAAATGTTCTTTTTTTTCAAAGTGTTCTTTTATAGAAACAAATGGAAATTTTAATAAATGGAGATATATATATATATATATATATACACTATTCATGGTTGCAGCATGCCAATTTTTTTTACATTCTTTTCTTGTTAAATTTTGTGTTCCAAATTCCCTCCCTCCCTTCTACATTCTCCCCTGCCAAATGAGAAGGCAAGCAATATATTAATCATATATATGAAATTATGCAAAAAAATTCCATATTAGCCATATTTCCCAAAAAGCAAAAAAAAAATTGAGAAAAATCTACTTCAGCTTGTTCTTAAAGTTCATCAGTTTCTATTGTTTCTAATGAATGTGAAGTGATACCTCAGAGTTTTTAAAATTTGCATTTCTTTAATCAAGAATGATTTAGAATTTTTCTTCATATGAATACAGATAATTTTGATTTTTTTTTCTGAAAACTGCCTGCTTTTATGCTTTGACCATTTATCAGTTAAGGAATGGCTCTTATTTTTTACATTTGACTCAGGTCTGCACTCAATATATATTTGATAAATGAGACCTTTCTTGTAGAAACTTGAATAAAAAGTAATTATATTTCTTTATTATCCATGATAACTTTTAGCAAAATGTAGTTGCTTTGATTCTCTTTTTTAACTGAATCTATTTTTGCTTTTACTTTGTCTAAAATCATGATTGCTACCCCTGGCTTTTTACTTCAACTGAAGCATATTAGAATCTATTCCAGCCATTTGTTTTAACTCTGTATGTCTTTTCATTTCAACTGTGTTGCCTATAAAACAACATTTTATTGAATTTTCATTTCTAATCCATTCTTTTAACTACTTCAGTTTTACGACTGATCTCATTCCATTTACATTTATAATTGCCATTACTGTATATTGTCGTCCATCCTATTATTTTCTGTTTCTTCTCTTTTTTAAAAATCTTGTTCCTCCTTAAAAGTCCATTTTCCTTTTGCCACTGCCTCCCTTAATTTTCTCTCCATTTTACTATCTCTACCTTTTTTCTGTGATTGTTTTCTCTTCGAATTTTTCTACTTGATAAATAACATTTCTATATACAATTGAATGCTTATATGTGTGTATATGTAAATATGTGTATAGATACACATATACATGTCTGGTCTTTACGTGGAAGGAGCACACTCTAGTGCTCCTTTTTTCTGTGGGACTGTTATCAGGGCCCCAGTTCCTTGTGACTTACCCCCAGCATTCCTCTCCACCCCAGATCTATGACCAGAATTACAGATGAGAAATAGAATTGCCAGTTTCAACTGCACTGAGAAGCCAAGATTCTCCTGTAATCTCTTTCTGAGCAGTTGTTCAACCTCTTCATCATCTCTCATCTGAAAGCTATAGAAGCAGCTGCTGTGGGGGGTTGCAGTGGTAGTGGCCACTATAGCTGCCACCATATTGTGACAGATACTTTGGACAGACCTCCATTAGACTTCCAATTTTTATATTACCAAATTTTCCTGTCTACCTCTTAAGTTTTCGTAGGCTGGAAAAATATCTCAACTCAGTTTTTTGTTGGTTCTACCATTCCAAAATGTTACATAGGCATTTTAAAGTTGTTTGGAGGGGAAAGTTAGGGGAACTTAACAGGGTGGCTGTCCTAATCTGCCATCTTGAATCAGCCTCTGCATACCAATATTTTAAAGCCAAACTAAGTAATTTGAAAACCGGTAATGGACCAAGAAAAAAGATAATGAAGAAAAATTCCTTCTGTGATATGTAGACATATGTACTTCTAAGGCAGAATGTTATACATCAAATGTAGTCACTATCAGATTCTTTTTCTTAATTGTTGAAATTATAAAATACATAATCTGTTATGTTATATATATGTGTATGTGTGATCATACATTACTTCATATTTGATATTATAAATAGAAAATATCCAGTATAACTTTTATTCATGAACTTATTCATATAATTTATGAATATATCCATATATTCATTTTGTTTGGCTAAAAACTGTTCTAGACAGAAATAAGATCATTTCTGTATTCCTCCTTTATGGGCTGCCAAAAAGTTTTCCCCACTATAATATTTCTTTTTAAAAAAACTGAATCTTTAAGATCATTGTGCTAAATACATATATATATGGTATATATGTACTATCATAATATATACTGTTATATACAAGTAAATTTGTACATAGTAAATTTGCACAAGCATATATAATACCCATGCACACACATATATTTTGCACTTGTGATTTCATTAGTATAAATACTCAAGAAGGAAACTTCACTACTTCTCAAAATACATATGCACACATACACATACACACTCTTACACACTATGTAGTATATGAAGAGTATAATTATGTCACTTATGGTCCAAAATAACTTAATTAAAAAATTTTTCTAGAATTAAATTACTGTAAACAACGTATGTTCATCAGAATGATAAATGATGTCTGGAACTGAGACAGTTCTATAAGTAGTGATTTTACGAGCATCATTTATCATTATATAACATTAATATCATTATATAACAGAAACCTGAAAAAACCTTTAAAAAATTTTTTTTTAAAGTCCAAAAGTCAGGCAGGAGAAATATCCTAATCCCCCCTTTTGTAAAAGGTTACTATTTCCAGAAATGATATTGAAACCATCCTCAAGGCTTGGCTATTTCAGGGGACTCAGACTTGGGCTACTGACATGACTTCCTGCTTATCTTTATTGCATATCTTTTCCCTATTATATTTCTGTTAACTGCTGAAAGACCTATAAGCGGCACATTTTATTCCAATATCAAACTTAAAATACCAGCGCACTGGCTTCAGTCAGACTAAGCCCAGAACAACTGGGGTAGCCTTTGAGGAACTTGTTGAAGTGGATAATGAGTTGTAGAAAGAAAGGTGAGCTTAAATTGACCTTCTGGCTTTGGGAGACCCTGCTAGAGAAGTGATTACCGACTATGGTCCTGAAAAATTTAGAATATACTGGCTGAGGCGGTATCTGATAGAATCAGACAGGATGTAGAACTTTGAATTGGGACTCTGCTCTATGATATCTGAGCTAAACTATGATCTGAGCCCCTTCCCCTCTCCAGATTCTGAGGTGACACAAGATGGGAGGAGGCTCATGCTTCTCATGTACTATGAAATAAGTTTATATACTTGTGATTATCCTTTTTGAAATAAATATTTCTTTTTAAAAACTGCATCTTTAAGATCATTGTGCTAAAACTGTCTTCTGGACCTTCCAGAAATGTTGGGTCTTACAGGATGATAATTTAAGCCTCCAAAGGTATCTCTTCAGAACTATTTACTTTCAAAGCAGCTGGGAATGATTGGTTGGTGCTGAGGAGGAGTTGAAAGAGATCTTCCCTTCATTGAGAAAAAGGACAAATTCAGAAGTAGTTGTGCTCAACCTTCCATTGGTATTTTGGGCCTTTGTATTACTAATAATCATCATTACTAATATCTCCAAGAGAGACTTACTGAGAGAAGAAATCTCCCATTTTGAGGAATTGATATTTGCTTGTGAATGGGAATAGAAGTGTTTGGTTATAAGGTGTTTTGTAAATAACAATACTACTGACCCATAAGTCTTCAGTCCCAGTATTATATAGGGACAATTGAGGGGCAGTATGCAAAAACTTCATAATAAGAGAGTGCAAACCAAGGCAGATCACTGGAATTTGAGGACCATCTAGCAGTTATGATAAAGAAACTACTTATTTTGTTTGCTGGAATTTTAATTTGGAATTTCAGGAGCCAAATGCAATTTTGTCACATAGATTTAGCTGTGATTCTTTTTTGTAAGCCATAAGGGAGGCAATTGAAAGAACGATATTGAATTCTCTCCAGGAGTCCAGAAATATTTCTGGAACTGAGAGCATGGACAAATGCGCACCCCTTTTTAATTAGCTAAGAACAGGCAGGGGTGCTGTTATCAGTTTAAAAATTTTCCACTCTCACCCCTGAACTGTGAATTATAAACTGTGATTCTCTCTCCTGAAGTTCCAGTAAATGGGCTCCTGCAGAGCGTAGAGTTCAGGTCCCAGCCCCTGCAGAAATGTACTACTGCTTATGCACAGGAAATAAAGCTGTGTCCGGACCAAGAAGATTCTCTGGCTTTGTTGTTTTGTGTACTGCCCCTAGCACAGGAGGGCAAAGCTACGCCCAGAATTAGGAGGCTGCTGAATACAGATAGGATGCACTAACCTTCTGTACAGATGGGTAGGGTCAGGCCAGCCATAGTGGAGTGGAATCAGGCCCCAGTAGGGGCTCCCCACTAATGTTCAGACCTACAGCAATGCCCAATATGTGCCAGAGGAGCCCAGACCCTAATAGGGAGCAAGTCCTCCTGGTGGGAGTTAGGGGAGAGGTGCAGCAGAGACATGGGTCCAAGTGGCAATGGCTAGGCAGCAGCAGACAGCCATTGGATCATGTATTAAGCAGCTATTATTTACCAAGCACTGTGCTACACTCTGGAAATGCAAAGTAGGAAACAGCCCTTACTTTTTAAGGATGCACAGACTAAGGCATCAGTAGCATGGCCAGGGAGCAGCAGATCCCAGTTATAGCACAAAGCAGGAGGCAGTTAATACAAATACAGGGTTTTATTGGCCACTGAAATGGCTCCCAGTGTCAGAAGAGTGGGCATATGGGGGGCAAAAAAACCCAAGCCCACCGTATCCTGTTGTTTGCTGTAACATAAAACTGATGGGCCACTTAACATTGCTGCCATAATGCTCAATGATTATTCTAGGGGGGTCTTTAAAGACCAAGGGTGCATTGCTGGGGGTGTTGCTTTAAAAAAAATGAGAGCGAATAGGAAAGGTCTAACCAGCCCCCAACGAAAACAGGAGAAGGTCCCTCAGATACTTCTCATGAAGCAAAGATTTTGTACTCTCCCCCACCATGAGGCTCCCAGGTGGTCCTGCTGCAGACCACTAAGGCTATTAGCAACTTACAGCAAATGTTCTCATTTTGTTGTAGTCCTAGTCATAGTTATTTATGCTGTTTTTGGTCACCTTCATACAGAGAGATTTACCATAAATTGCAGATTTGTCACCATCCACTACATGATCTAATAATTTAGACGAGGGACTCAGCCTTTCCTAGGTCTCTTTCAATCACTCTTTTAGAGAATTGTTGATTTTGTTTTATTTCTGCTATGTTTCTTTCTATCTTTTCTTTTCTTTCTTTTCTGTTATTTTCTTTCTTTAATGCAGATTAAAAGCTTCTTGAATGCTGGAGATCAGTGTTGGCTGGTAAATGTCAGAAAGATACCTAAGTGATGGAAAGTCCTTAAGAAGACCTTAAGAATCTAAGGGACAGAGGCAATATTCTAACCCCTCTCTTTCTTTTAAAGGAACATCCTTGAATCTTGGTTGGCTCAGGAGAGCTAAAAGTGTGACATCACTTCCTGGTCATCTGAGTGGACAGGAGAAGCTCTCTATGGTTGACTGTTTAGACAATTCAGGCAAAGGAGTAGAATCTGCTCCTGGTCCTCAATGCCTGTCTTTGTCAAATATCCTTCTACAATAGCTAAGTAGATTTCTTTCTATTAATTATTGAAAGACCTGCAAGCATCTCATTGTGTCAAGTATTAATTTAAAATCCCTTAGCCTAAGGTCAACCCAGACCAGAACAATTTGCAAGATTGCAGGGGAATCTTATCAAGCAACCAACAAGAATTTATTAAGTATCTACTATGTGCTAAACCCTTTGCTAATCATTGGAGATACCAAGACAAATATGAAATAGCTCAAGCATTGAAGGGATTAACATTGTCAGGAGAAGTAATATGAATATATATAAATATATACAATATATATTCTCCCCAAAGTACAAGGTAATTTTGGGGTGAGGAGAGGTAGAAGATTTGCTGTCGCTATCAAATACTCATCACTGTTCACCATAATTTTATTCCAATGCTTTATTGGAAGTGATCCTGGGTCCTCTAAGACTATGCTAGTAAGCCTGTACCTGACCCCACCAAGCTGTGTCTATAAAAGGACAAGCTAAATTCAGGGAAAGTAATCCATAAAATGTTAGCCCTTAAGGAGAGAAGGAGGCCATTGTTTTGTTTCAGAAGCAATATATGTTTTAGAGCTGTGATTTAAATTTCCAGGGAAATGCCCACATGGATAAAATCACACTTTTTGAAGTACTAATGAGTCTTCATCACATTAGTGTAATAACTAAGTGGCCCACATAAGAATGTTTTAAGAATATAAGTTCTTGAAGGCAGGGACTTTTTAGTTTGGGGCTTTTTTTGTCTCTCCAGAACCTAGGACAGTGCTTATATGGAGTTGACAACTAATAAATGCCTTCCGAACAGTTTCTTTTGATCATAATGATTATGAATTTGATGCTTTTTCATGAAAGAAAAACTAGTCTTAGGTAGAATTTTTCCTATTTTTACTTCCCTTCTCTGAGTTTATCTGGAGTTTTTCTCTACCACTTGAGGCTAGTTTTCAACCATAACTCATTCCATACTATCCAAAATAGAGGTGAGGGAAGATTTTACATCTGTCTGAAAAACAAGTAGCTACCATTTGGACCAGAAGAGTAGAGAAGGAACCTGGTGATCATGGTTAGGCCCTGGGTCAGCTTTCTTTTGTGAACATCCCAACTTGGTAAAAATCCATGTTGGTAATTTGATGTCAATGAGAGTTTTGTGTATCCTAAAGTGAAGTAAGCAAGTAAAGAGAACATAAGTCTATTTATAATTATACTTATTTTATTTATATTTACTTGTTGAAAATTTAATTTTCCCATAGAGAAAAATATAATTGAGCTTTGAAAATAACTAGTAAAGATATAATTCTTTTAAATATTTGTTATTAAAATGTTGATGATTATCATTATTTCTTGCTCAGATCCACTATGAATAACTTTTCCAGCGGCATTAAGCTGACATTTACTTTCTTACCTTTTTTAAGATCTTGGGGTTAAACTGAAATTTGGCTTCCAGGAAATGCCTCCCAGTTTGGGGTCAGTCTGAACCACAACCACAGATTCCTTCTTAGTCCTTCTGTCCATGCATGCAAGTATCCAACCTCTACTCTGTTCTGGTTGACTTAGTGTCTAATACCCACCTGAATGAATTATATTCCTCAGAAGAGTTGTAATAAGTGAAAAATAAAATTAAATCCTAATGGAAGGAATTCAACATGAGTGACTACATGGAGCAACTTAAAATAATCACAAGTTTTTTTTTCCTAAATAGAATTTGCATTGTTGTTTCTCATAATCTGTCATGTTGTTTTTATCAAGAAGACTGACATATAAGGTTGTTGAAATAGCAAGAATTTCCCTGCTGCTATTTACTTTGACATATTTAAGAAAAGTGCCCAAAATCAGAATGATGAAATTGTTGTTTGCTAAATTTAGGGAAAAATAATTGTTACAGTTTAGAAGCATAAATACATTGAGACAAGACAATAATAGTGAAGAAAAAAAGCTGCTAATCAGACTTATCTGAGGTTTATTTGTGATTGATAAGGCTAGCCTTGATAGAAGTCCTCACTTCCTGAATTTCTGAAAACCCTGTACCATTCTAAACTAATGGTTCACTAGTTTTATTATCATTAATAAAAATAAAACTAATGATATGAAAGAGAAATTAAAAGTGTAAATATCAACCAAGAGGAGATATAATTAACCTTATTTTCTGATGATGTGATTTTTCTACCAAAAAAAAAAATCTTCTCTGATGCTTCATATGGTATGAAGTTAATCCTTGCTTCTTGAAAACTATTCCATTAGAACATAGGCTTTGGTGGATTCTATCATGCTGGAAAGGCTTTGAACATGGCATCAAAAATAAAATGAGTTAGTGTTCTGAGGAGTGACCTATCTAACTACAGAGAAGCAAGTTGCCAGGAAGCTGGTGATGATTTCTTTTTGCCCATGACAATTCATGGAAGAAGGAAAAATTTTAAATGGCTTCTAATCTTATAAAATCCTCTTTAATTTCTGAATTGATGGAAAGAGCTGCTAACAATCTCACAATATACTTTCATCTGACTCTTAGTTATTGTTGTTTAGTTGTTTCAGTCATGTCCAAACCTTCATGACCCTATTTGGGGCTTTCTTGGCAAAGATACTGGAGTGATTTAACATTTCCTTTTCCACCTCATTTTCCAAATAAAAGAAACCACGCCAAATAGGGTTAAATGATTTGTCTAGGGGCACACAGCTAATAAGAATCAAAGGCTTACTAACTCCAGGTCTGGCACTCCACTTCACTGCCTTAATCTGATTCTTAGAACTCTAATTATAAGGTTTTTATCTACCAACCAATGAGTTGAACATATTAGTATAGGAACTGAATCATATCAATTTTATTCTTGTTACAAATGAAACCAGATGAAAGAAAAAGTTTTCATGTGAATGGAAGAATGATTCACAAAAGAAATAATGAAAGAAGTTTGTGGAATGGCTTTTATTATAATCCCAAAGACAAAAAGAAACATTATTTCCTGTGATATTTGGTCATACAAGTTTTTACAAATAAGTTTTTACAAAAACTTATACATAAGTTTTTACAAAAAAAATCCTAAAAATAATAGCAATTCAAACACTAATTTCATTTACTGAAGATAAAGGGATAGATCAATGTTATATGGAATTTGATATGACTTTCCAAATTATATCAATATGCACTTTGATACTTAGTGACTTCAAAGCAAAAGTGAAAAAAATAGAGATAAAAAAAATTACATGGGAAAGCCTAGTTTGGAAAAAAAGAAATGAATGAGACCAAAATATGTAAATTATAACAGTCTTCATGTCTTTATATTATAAACACTATCTTTAAGAAAAAATTTGCTTAATTTTTTCCAATTAACAAACATATATTTTCTCTCCCTACCTCCCTTAGCCTGCACCTCTGTAAAGACAAAGAAAAAGAAAATATATGTAAAAAGTATTCCTTGACAAACAAAACAAAATTCCATATTGGTCAAGTAAACATTTGTATTACATTCTGCATCTTTAGTATAGTTCTCAGTCCTTTACCACTACAAAAAGAGTTACTATGACCATTTTTGTACTTATATGTCCTTTTTCCCTCTATCTTTCATTTCTTTAGTACATAGGTCTAGTAGTGATATCACCATATCAAAGAACACATATGATTTAGTAACATGAGCTATAGTTCTAAATTCCTTTTCAGAATGACTGGTCCACATTCTCCTATTGACAAATGGTCAGAGGATATGAACAGATAATTTTCAGATGAAGAAAATGAAACTATTTCTACTCAGATGAAAATGTGCTCAAAATCCTTATTGACCAGAGAAATGCAAATTAAGACAACTCTGAGATACCACTATACACTTCTCAGATTGACTAAGATGACAGAGAAAGATAATGCAGAACGTTGGAGGGGATGGAGAAACTGGGACACTGATACATTATTGATAGAATTGTGAACAGATCCAACCATTCTGAAAAGCAATTTGGAATTATGCTCAAAAAGTTATCAAACTGTGCATACCCTTTGATATAGCAGTGTTACTCCTGGGCTTATATCCCAAAGAGATCTTAAAGGAGGAAAGGGGACCCACATGTGGCAGCCCTTTTTGTAGTGGCAAGAAACTGGAAACTGAGTGGATGCTCATCATTGGAGAATGATTGAACAAATTATGGCTTATGAATGTTATGGAATATTATTGTTCTGTAAGAAATGACCAGCAGGATGAATACAGAGAGGCCCGGAGAGACTTATATGAACTGATGCTGAATGAAATGAGTAGAACGAGGAGATCATTATACATGGCAACAGCAACAATACGACGATCAATTCTCATGGATGTAACCCTCATCAACATTGAGATGATTCAAACCAGTTCCAGTTATTCAGTGATGAAAAGAGCCATCTACACCCAAAGAGAGGACCTTGGGAACTGAGTATGGACCACAACATAGCATTCTCACTCTCTCTATTGTTGTTTACTTGTATTTTTCTCAGTTTTTCTCTTCCTTCTTGATCTGATTTTTCTTATGCAGCAAGATAACTGTATAAATATGTGTATGTATATGTATATATATATATTGTATTTAACATATATTTTAATATATCTAACATATTGGACCACTTGGCAGCTAGGGGAGGGGGTGGAAAGAAGGAGGGAAAATTTGGAACAAGAGTCAATGTTGAAAAATTATCCATGCATATGTTTTGTAAATAAAAAATTTTAATTTAAAAAACAGAATTACTGGCCCAGTTCACAACTGCACAAAAAATTACATTAATATACCAGTTTTCCTAAGTTTTCTCTAATGTGTCATTTTTCATTAATATGCCAATATGATATATGTCAGGTATTATTTTAATTTTATCTAATTCTTAGTGATCTGGAGTACTTTTCATTTGACTATTAATAATTTTGATTTCATCCTTCACAACCATTTACCAAATGGGGAATAACTTTTATTTTTATAAATTTAAACCAGTTTCTTAAATAGCTTGGAAAGAAATCTTTATCAGAGAAACTTGCTGAAATAATTTTTTCTTAATGGTATATTAGTTTAATTTGAAGTACACCCTCCAATTTTCAATTTAATTTTATATATTTTCGATTAATGAACCTTTTTTCTCATTTTCCAATTGAAAAAGAAAGAAAAACAAAATTCTTATATGAAATAGACATTTATATAATAAACGTTCCAATACTGAATGTATGTTTGTTGTTGTTGGTGGTGGTGGTGGTGGTAGGGTGTGTGTGTGTGTGTGTGTGTGTGTGTGTGTGTGTGTGTGTGTGTAGAAAGAGAGAAACAGACAGAGATGGAAAGATAGAGAGCGAGATTAATTTTTAATCTGCACCTGAGTTGATCACTTTATTGTCAAGAATAATTCATGAGTCCTTGAGAATCGTGGTTGTTCATTATGTGGATATTAATTTTTTGCCTCTTCTCTATAAAAAAGGAGGTGGTAAGAGAATAGTGTGTTCAGCACTAGTACTCTAAATGTGATACAATATACTTCTGTTCCCCTGTTTCTCTTCTCTTTTTTCACTCAGAGTCTTTATCCTTTATTTCTATCCATTTAAATTCCTCTTACTCTAAAAGTAAAGTACACTAAACTCTTCCTTTTGGTTAGAGTTCATTTTGTTTGGGACTACTTCCCTATTATTTCCCTGTCTAGTGAAAGACAATTTTTACCCAACTTTGTGTTTGTGTGTGTGTGTGTGTGTGTGTGTGTGTGTTTATTCTTCCCTACTTTCATCAGATGACATTCAAGTGTTACCCACTAGTCCCATCAATTTCTCCTCTTCCCTCCATAGAATATAAACATTTTGATTTATGTAAACATGTTGATTTAATTCCATCTAATTGTTCATTTTTTATTTTTTTATATTTCTTCTGAATTCAGCACTTATATTTCAAAATTTCTATGCAGTTCTGGTCTTTTTATCCAGAATGTTTGGAAGTCCTCTATTTCATTCAAGGACTTCTTTTTTCTCTGTAGG
This sequence comes from Antechinus flavipes, assembly GCF_016432865.1. Classification (NCBI taxonomy): domain Eukaryota; kingdom Metazoa; phylum Chordata; class Mammalia; order Dasyuromorphia; family Dasyuridae; genus Antechinus; species Antechinus flavipes. The sequence continues at coordinate 159,537,898 of NC_067403.1, read as the reverse complement.
AAACAGTTTTGATGGATAAATTATTCCTAATTGTAAACCTCAATCTTTTACTTTCTGGAAGTTTTCCTGTCCTTAATTATAATCAGTCAGTTAATTAGCATTGTCAGCTAACATTTATTATGCACCTACTTTATGACAGACATTATGCTAAGAAAAAAATAAAATAAAATAGCCTGTTATCAAGAAACTCATAGTCCCCAAACTCTTCATACTCAAATACAAAAAAAAAAAAAAAACCCTACATGCAAATAAATTATACACAGGATAAATTGGGGTAATCTCAGATGGAAAGCAATTAAAAAAAAAAAGAAGGATTAGGAAATGTTTTTTATCAGAAGCTGGAAATTTATCTGAGACTTTAGCTAGGAAAGCTAGGACACAGCAAGAAAATTATTTTAAGCATGTGAATTAACTTGTGAAAATACTTGGATTGGGAGATTAATAAAACAAGACACCAGAATTAAGAGAGACTGGGAAAGGTTTCCTATAGAAAGTGAGAATTTAGAGATAACTTGAAAGATGACTGTACTGGGCTATGATTTTCCTGGAAGTGTTATTTTGGTGTTTCTTTGAGGAAATAAACAATGATCTCTTCTCACATTATCCCTTAGTTCTAAGAGATCCAGATAGTTTTATTTCATGGTTCCTTGAAATGTAAATGTCTAAACCAGGGGTCCTCAAACTACAGCCTGCGGGCCAGATGCAGCAGCTGAGGATGTTTATCCCCCTCACAAAGGGCTATGAATTTCTTTATTTAAAGGCCCACAAAACAAAGTTTTTGTTTTTACTATAGTTCGGCCCTCTAACAGCCTGAGGGACAGTGAACTGGACCCCTATTTAAAAAGTTTGAGGACCACTGGTCTAAATTCTAATTTTTGTCCATCACTTTTTGACCATCATAAGGTAGTCCAATTAAATAACCTCTCCAACATCTATTTTCCAGATGAGTTTTTTTAAAGTCTTTTGACTTTGCTTTAATATTACTTGTTGTCTCATAAAGTCATTATCTTCTATTTGGTATTTCTAATTTTCAAGGAGGTTGTTACTTGAAGAAGATTTTATATTTCTTGGGTTTGAAATTTTTAATTCTCTTTCCAATTCTTTTTTCCAAATCTCTAATTTTTTTTCAAATTGTTTCCTCTAGTGCTCTTAGTTAATATACAAAATCATTTTTAGTTCTTAAAAAAAAACATCTCTTGCTTCATTTTATCCAGGAATTCTAGTTAAATTTGTGGTTTTCTTTGGGATTCTGCTTATAGATTTTTAAAAAGTCATTCTCTTCTGATTTTGTGTCTCAAGTGTTCCTGTCATCATAATACCTCTTTGTGATAGACTTTTTTGTTCCAGCTTTGCTCCCTGACTATAATTTTTTTAGGGCCAAATGAATGCTACACACCTCTAAAGGAAATGAATTGGCCAACCTTGGTCCCATTTTGTGGTCTCTTGGGCTTTATTTCTGTTTTCTCTGGGCTAATTCAGGCTTAAAACCTGCAAGCTTTCAATGCTCGTAAAGCAGTCTGATTCAGGAAAAAGTCTGACTGCTTCCCTCTTGCTTGAATTCTACAAAATCCTAACCTTAGTTTTAATCTGAGCAACAAAACTTTAGGCCTGTCTTAGAATACAGAAAGCTACTGCTTTTTTTGGTAGTGGCAAGAAACTGGAAACTGAATGGATGCCCATCAGTTGGAGAATGGCTGAATAAGTTATGGTATATGAATATAATGGAATATTATTGTTCTATAAGACTATCAATGGGATAATTTCAGAAAGTCCTGGAGAGACTTACATGAACTGATGCTAAGTAAAATGAGCAGAACCAAGAAAACATTGTACACAGCAACAAGATTATACAGAGATCAAATCTGATGGATGTAACTCTTTTCAACAATGAAATGATTCAGGCCAGTTCCAATGGTCTTGTGATAGAAAGAGCCATCAGCACCCAGAGAGAAAACTGTGGGGACTGAATGTGGATTTTTACTTTTTTTCTTGTTTGTTTGTATTTAATTTTCTTTCTCAATTTTTCCTTTTTGATCTGATTTTTCTTGTGCAGAATGATAATTATGGATATATATGCGGAAGACTTTCACATATTTAACCTATATTGGATTATTTGCTGTCTAGGGGTGGGGTGGGGAATAAGAGGGAAAATATTAGGAACATAAGGTTTTGCAAGGGTGAATGTTGAAAATTATCCATGCATATGTTTTGAAAATAAAAAGCTTTAATTAAAAAAATAGCTTGACTCAGTCATCGTCTACCAGCTAGAGAATCTACAGATCCAAAGTTACAAAACTGCAACCTCTTTTTTGGTCCTTCAGGCTTCAAAGCAGACTAGTGCTGGATCTAAGATCATCATTCACAATGCCAGAATTTCTTGCATTTATATTAGTTCCTCACTTAATACACAGATTAGGGTCTAATACCACTCTTTCACCTGGACTGCCATTCATAGTAGAATGGTAATCCTCCATAGTACAATGGAATCTGTGACCCAGCAGTAGGCAGTGGACAAAGTTGCCATCTAGCACCTGTTCTTGCTCCTTCCACAAAGTCAAAATCTCAATACCAGTTCTCAGACCTCTTCATGTCTTGATGCACAGCTGTAGGCTGACCCTTGTTCAGTATCCTTCCTGGAAGGGTCTACATTGGGCACTCCTACCTATATTGGCCTTGACTGGAAAAATGACTCATGCAAATTTTTCTTTTGTATTTCCCAGTCAGGACTTAGTTTCATGTGTTTTCTACATCTTTGTGAAAGAATTAGTCATTTATATCTCTACCCTACCAACTTTATTGGTCTTTTCACGAAAAGAATTAAGTGCTGAAGGTGTGTTGAGTATTAAATAACACCATAAAGAATTAAATAGATTATATATTAACAGACAGGAAAAGATTCAATTTTTTCACTTCCTTTCCTCTATCCTCCTCTCCTAGGTAGCAAGAAATCCAATATAGGTTAAACACGTACAATTCTTCTAAACATATTTCCATATTTGCCATACTATGCAAGAAAAATCAAATCAAATGAGAAAAAAGAAAGCATGAGAAGGAAAAAAACTAACAAACAACTATTACAGCAACAACAAAATAGTGAAAATAAGGAACTTTGATCCACATTCAGTCTTTATAGTACTATCTCCGGATGAGAATGGAGCTTTCCATCACAAGTCTTTTAGAATTGCCTTGAATCATTTCATTATTGAAAAGTGCCTAGTCCATCATAGTTGATCATCATGTAACCTTGTTGTTGCTGTGTGCAATTGAACTTACTATCTTTCTACTTATTCTGTCTGTACTTACTTATGTCTGAGACTCCTCCATTAGAATGTCTCTTTCCCTAGGATCTAGAAGGCACTTTTTAAAAAATCTTGTTGATTATTTGATTATAATCAAAGAGTTGTTAAATGAGATTATTTCTATTGTTACATATTCCAAGAAATCTTAAATTACTTTATCATATGGATGGAAGATGCTTTAGTATAAGATAATTTATAAAACTGCATTTTCTTTCACCAAATCTAAATTTTTTGTCATTAACAAGCAATAGAAACAATTTAATCTTATATTCTCTATATCTTTCAATTTATAGTGAAATAATATGTTGATTATGTAGAATATCTTAGGAAACCTCGCTTTGAAAATGTCCTCAATTTGAGTATAGATGACTTGCAGAAAAAAAGTTTGAATAAAAGGAAGAGTATAAACACTAGTTGGTAGTTCTCTTGATCTCCTTTTTTTGATGTGAATTAGGTTTGAATTTTTCCCGTGCTATTGGTATCTTACCCTGTATCAGACAAATTCTATCAAACTTATATAATTACAACTCTTCCATCACAAATTCCCACATATAGTTTGTCCAATCTGGTTCTTTTTTATATCTTTGTTCTCCTGAGTGTTTTATATCTTCTATAAGTACATCCAGGACTGGTTTTTTAGGGTCTAAGAATGGTCCTTTCGCTGTTATTGAATGATAAAAAGCAATCTGTTGTAATGTTTTTTGCAATTTTTTTCAAGTTTTAGTGTGTGATCTATCCACTTTTATCTTTGATTGTCCTAGGGAAGACTTTGTTTAAACTAGATATCTTACCAAGCTTTCTTTAAACTGGTTGTAACCTCCACTACTCTCTGTTTTGTGAGACAACACTGCTCATAATAATCCACTATCCTTCATAAGACTGCATAAACATGTTCATGTTCAGTTGTTGTCTTTGGTAGCTATCCCTTTGTCAAATATATCAGATATTTCCTATCTAAAGTGTTATATTGGCTTTTCTGTATTCCTTATTGAGGCAAGTAATTTATATGAGTTAATTATGATAGGGATAGAGATAAAGAGTGGCTCTAAATTCACATTGGTATTTGAAACTCCCAGTTGATAAAATTTCGTGAATTTATGCAAGTCAGTACTTTCTTTCCAATCCATAATACTAAAGAGCTCCTTAGAGTGGTGAAAGAGGAAGTGAATATTTTAGGGTCACTTAGCCAGTGTATGTCAAAGGCTTAGCCTTAAGTCTTTTTGACTTTGAGAAGATCACTCTATTCACTAATTGATAACAATACCATTTCTATTGTCTGTTTCTCATTTTTTACAGTCAATTACTCGTTGAAAATGTTCAGTTATATTGTTTTGACTTAATACTTTTTCATTCTTTAAAAAAAAAATAACACCCTAATTCTGATTTTATCCCTAATTATAAACAGATGGTTGATTCAGAGATAACACCTATATAATTCCTTTACTCTGCATTATCTGATTTATAGCTTCCTATGTATAGTTTCTCTGCTCTTTATTCTGCTCTCAACTTGGACAAAGAGATTTCTTTGCTACTTGCCAAGTATGTTCACTGTGTAATTAGTATTAGTGGTAAAAAAGAAAAGGTTTGGATATAGAGCTTGAGGTCTTTCTTTCCTCATTAATAAGGAGCAATGAGAAATTTAATTTGAAAATTTCATTCCCTAGGTTGACACTGTTTAGCCTAATCCCCACCCTGTCCTAGAAAAGTAGAATTCTTAGCCTTTGCCCTATACTTTTTATTTCTCCTCCTATCAGGAATTTACAATCTTCCTTGGAAAAGAATAGGACTAGGAGAGGTTAGCAATATCTATTCTGCTTCCCTTCAAGCCACACAATAACACCTCCATGCCACATGAAAAGGACAGCCTTGAAATAATTTGATACTAGAGGCAATAGGAAGCTACTTAAGTTGATTCAGTAGAGTCTAATTTGTGCTTCAGCTGTGTAGAAAATGGATTGTAGTAGGGAAAGACTTGCAGCAGGCTAGAGATTATTGTCACAATATTAAGATATTGATAATGACCTGAATTTAGGGGCCAACTGTGTGAGTAAAAGGAAGGAATATGATGAGAGTTGTCATTAGGGTGGAAATGACAGGATTGGAAAACTAACTGGATATCTGAAATGAGAATGAGAAGTCAAAGATAATATTGAGATAATTAACCTGGGAAACTGGCATATTGGTTGTGCCTTTGATATAAATAGCAAAGTTTGAAGGAGAGAGACTAAAGCAAAGATAATATATTGGATATGTTGAATTTACCAATCTTTTGTTCATCAAGTTAAAAAAATATATAAGAAACAATTGGTAATGAGATACTGAAGATCATAAGAAAGACTGAGGCCAAATACATAAATCTAGGACTCATCATGAGAGTTATTCCCTTAGGATCTTATGTATTAAAAAGTGAAGAGAAGAGGAGATAAGGAAGAATCTTGGGGTACACATATATTTAAAGGATGTGATATAGATGATTAGTAAGCAAAGGAGCCTGAAAAGGATCAAATAGGAGAAAAATCAGGAAATAGCAGAGTTACAAAACCCTAAAGAGAAGAAAATATTGAAAAGATGGTCAGCGATGTCAGATATACCAAATAAATCAAAAAGGAGTAAGACTGAAAAAAGACCATCATATTTGACAATTGAGAGATCATTGCTTGTACTAGATAAAATAATTTCTGTTGAGTGATGCGGTCTGAAGCCAGATCACACAGAGGCAGCAAATGTAGACATCTTTTCCTAAGAGTTTAACTGAGAAAAGGATGAGACATAAAGGATAATAGCTTTAGGAGATGATGGAGCTAGTTAATGGTTTTTTTTTTAATATAGCATATTCTCTAGGACTACTCCCCCAACCCCTATTCACACTAATATATTGGGACCTCAGAGGTCATTTGTGACTTCATGCAAGGAAGTAGGGTACTCTAAAGGGCTGGAAGTGGTCTTCTGGCTGATAAATTAGTTTTAATTAGTCAGTAAGGCTTAATTAGTTTTTAGAAAGATGTATTTATTAAAATCCTCTAAAAGGAATAGTTAGTACAAAATATTCCCTTCCCCACCAAAAAGAAAAAGTGACATCTCCTACTAGTCCATGCAGAATCCTGAGGAAAAATGGTCTCAAACTTTGAAAGCACAAGCAGCAAAGAAGTAATTCATAACTCTGGGGGTGGAGCTGAGGACGACAGAAAGAAACCAGGATATTTCCTGAGTTCTCCCCAGCTTCCCCCAGAATCAATGCTAGACAAATTAGTAGAGCAAAGAATGATCTACCTGTCATATCTGTGGAGAAAGGAGGAATTTATGGCCAAAAAACTAGAGAACATTAGGAAATGCACAATGGATAATTTTGATGACATTAAATTAAAACCATTTTGCACAAAAAAGCCAATGCAACCGAGATTAGAAAACACAAAGCTGGGAAACAATGTCTCCAGTGTTTCTAATAAATGCCTCATTTTTCAAGTATATAGAGAACTACCTTAAATTTATAATACAAGTCATTCCCCAATTGGTAAACTGTCAAAAGATATGATCAAATAATTTTCAGATGGAGAAATTAAAGCCATTTCTAATCATGTGAAAAAATACTTTAAATCACTTAATTAGAGAAAAGCAAATTAAGATACTCTGAGTTACCATTTCACACCTCTCAAATTGACTGAGATGATAGAAAATATAACGATAAATATTGGAGGGAATGTGGGAAAACTGGGACACTAATACATTGTTAGTGGAGTTGTAAAATGACCCAATCATTCTGGAAAGCAATTTGGCACTATGCCCAAAGAGATATCAAACTGTGTATATCCTTTGATCCATCAGTCTTACTGCTGGATCTATATCCCAAAGAAATCACAAAAGAGGGAAAAGGACCCACATGTGCAAAAATATTTGTGGTAGCTCTTTTTGTAGTGGCAAAGAACTGGAAATTGAGTGAATGCTCCTTAGTTGGGGAATAGTCAAATAAGTTATAGTATATGGATGTAATGGAATATTATTGTTTTATAAGAAATGATGAGCAGGCTGATTTCAGAAAAGCCTAGAAATACTTATGTGAAAAAATGGTGAATGAAGTGAGCAGAAACAAGAGAACATTGTACACAGTAACAATAAGATTATGTGATGATCAACTGTGATGGACTTGGCTTTTCTCAAAAATGTGGTAATTCAAGGCAATTCAATATACTTGGATGGAAAGTACCATGCACATCCAGAGAAAGGACTATGGAGATAGAATATGGATCAAAGCTTAGTATTTTCACTTTTTTTTGTTTCTTTTTTTCTCATGGTTTTTTCTGATGTTCTGATTTTTCTTGCACAACTTGAGAAATATAAAATTATGTTTAAAAGAATTGCACATATTTAATCTATATCAGATTGTTTGCTGTCTTTGAGAGAGGGAAAGAAGGAGGGGAAGGAGAAAAATTTGGAACACAAAGACTTACAAAAATTGAATATTGAAAGCTATCTTTACATGTATTTGGAAAATAAAATACTATTGAAAAAATAATTTAAAAAATAACAAAAAAAGTCACAACTCCAAAAGATCCTTTTACTGTATTCCTGAAGATATTCCCCTTAGATTTGATATCACTTTTTTGCAGGGTATCTTATAAATCCTTGAATTTTCCTTTCTTCTTCCTTTGCAATCTTTCCTCACTTCCCAGTATAGATCCTACCACCAGCAATGGCGATCCCAAAGATACTTGAATAAAGTCGAAATCCTCTAGTCCTCTAAATTTCATAAGGTCTTCCTTTGGCCAAATCATAGAGGAAGAGATTTAGGATACTATGCTCTCCTTTTCTCCAAGTGATTTTTTTTGAGGGGCCTTGTTGGAAGTTTCTAACACCATGCTCAAATCTCTATATTTGAGAGTTGTACATCACTGACCAAAATATTGAATCTTATCATTTATTTTAGGTAGTCTAAAGATTACATACCTCTCAATTTTTATATTTACTATCCTCAGCAAATCTACTGAAATATGTTTGGCAATATTCATAGTTCCAAATCTTGGAGTGTTCTTTAATGATCTCAAAAGATTTTGTATTGTCTTATTTGAATGTCTCCTTAAAAAATTGTACAAAAGAGTTTCAGAAAAAGTCTTATGTGGCCTAGTTCGCAAATTTGAGTGTGATAGAAAAAGACCCAGAATGAAAAAAGTTTGTTCATTATAGAATAGGAATATTATGCAGTGAATGAGTGGACAGGTTTGAAGTGGAATATAGTGAGGGTTATGGAGACAGTCGAAGAAAATAGGAATGTAAGAACTGGTGATAGTTTGGGATAATCTGCTTTTATGTGATCAATGATTAACTAACAACATAAGAACTGGGAGAGAAACAAGTGGAGAGAGATAGTTATAGGGGAAATAGCAGGTAGTAAAATAAGCAAACTCACAATCTCTGAGAGGTGTTACTGTTGGACAAGACCCTGGGGTACAAAACTGTCATCATTCCAGCTTGCTCTTCCTAATTTGCCAGGGTGTAGGGAAGGAAAGTGGTGGCAAGGATGCAGCTTTCCCCAACTAGCAAAGGGTACTGAGTAGATTTTCTGCCCTTTCTCTGCAGTGGCTTAGGGAACAGTATAAAACAAGAGATATTTGTTTGTTAAAGTTATTCAGAATTATAGTCAAAGATATCTATTCAAGAATGCAGATAAGAGGAATTCCTTGAGGATCGCGAGGTCCTACACAGGCACTGCTTTTGGACCATTATTCTCATTGCATCAAATTCTGTGACACTGTAGAACTTCCTGGAAGAAGTTCTTCATCACTCAACAGAGTTTGGACTGTCCATCTACAGAGAAAGAGCAGGTTAAAAAAAAAAAAAAAAAAAGAATGTCTGTCTCCCAGATTTCAAAATACATTTAGAGAGAAACTCTATGTACAACATATATAGAAACTAACCATACAATATACATGGAATACACAATATAGATAAGCAATACAGTAACAAATAGATGATTAATTGGACCCAGAGTTGAATATTTGGAGAACAATGATCTGCATTGTTTTGGAGAAGTTACCCCAAACTTCTCATGAAAGCAAAAGTCAATCTTTTATCTATGTTTCTACCTCTATCTCTGTATCTCTTTAAATATAGGCAAACATTCTATAATATTATTATATATCATGGAAAGATGAAATATAACTGCTTTTGAAAAACTAAGATGAAAATGTGAAGAGAAAATGAGATAAGAATTGTGAATGTTAAGTGCTAGCTATTATTACTATTATTGGGGCATCGGAGTGGCCATAGAATGCCAGACCAGGAGGCTCAAATTTGGCCTCAGACACTTATGATAACTCATTTAATGCTCTTTGCCTCAGTTTCTTCAAATGTAAAAGAAACTGAAAAAAGAAATGGCATCAAAATCTTTGCAAGAAAATGAAGTCATAGAGTCGGACATGACAACAACAACAAGTGATAATGTAATTGAACCATAAAACTGACTATATCATTTTGATTCAGTAATTTTATTATGAGGATATTATCCTAGGAGCATTTAACGGAAAAGTGAGTCTATCACTACACAAATATCTTGAGCTACTGTATTTGTAATTTTAAAAAAACCTGGGATGAATCCTCTATGTTCCCAAACTAGAGAATGACAGAACAATGACCTTGCTGATGGTACTCTTAGAAGGAAGTAGTCATGCCATCTGAGATGTGAGTTTGTTTCAAAAAGTAAAAAACTTGATTTTTCAAGTTTTGTAATTAGCTTTGGAAGCCATCTTTTCCTTATAAAGAATTGTAATCAAGTTGTTGTTTGTGTGTGTGTGTTTCCTTTTGATTTTTAATTTGTGAAATAAAGCAAGTATTTTCATTACATAGTAGAAAATAGAAAGATAAGTACAATATGAAACTGCAAATCTATTATATATAAGTTGCTATTCTTCTTAAATATATAACAAATTTGTTATGTTTCTTTTTTTGTATTCCCCCTGCCCTAGTGATGGATATCATTATACGCAAACATGTGTGAGCATGTGTGTATGTAAAAATCATTCTTTATGTATTCTATGTGTATTTTGTGATAATATTCTATTATCAGTTCTTTCTCCAGATGTACAAAGTATCTTCCTTTACATATCCTTTATAATTAACTTGAGTATTTAGAGTAAAATGACTTAGTTGTTCCGTTGTTCTTTTTTTCTATATAATATCTTATTTTTTTCATTACATATAAAGACAATTTATTACATTCATCTTGAGTTCCAAATTTTTCTCCTTCCTTTTCCCCCATTCTGAAAGTGGTAGGCAATTTGGTATAAGTTATCAATATATGTTGTCATGTTAAACATATTCCTATATCAGTCACAGTTGTAAAAGAAAAAATAGATTGAGGATAAAAGCCACAAAAATGAATAAACTAAGTGAAAAAAGTATGTTTCAATTTGCATTTAGAGTTTATCAGTTCTGTCTCTTGATATAGGTAGAATTTTCCTTCTTAAATCCTTGTCTTAGACTACTGTGTTGCTGGGGAAAGCTTAATCATTCGTAGTTGATCACTACACAAGGTTGCTAATACTCTGCACAATGTTTTCCTGGTTCTGCTCATTTCACTTTGGATCAGTTTATACAAGTTTTTCTGAAGTTTGCCTATTCATCATTTCTAATCACACAATAGTATTACACTGTATTTATATATACATCTTGTTCAGTTATTTCCCAATTGAGAGAGTATCTCTTAATTTTCAATATTTTGCCACCATGAAAAGGGCTCCTATAAATTTTAAATGTTTTTACATATGTAGATCCTTTCCCCCTTTTGATGATCTCTTTAGGATACAAATGCTGGATCAAAAGGCATAATTTGGTTGCAATTTGGGTATAGTTTCAAATTGCTCTCCAGAAAGGTTGTATCAGTTCACAACTCTACTAACAATAAATTATTATCCCAATTTTCCCACATCTTCTCCAACATTTTTATTTTCCTTTTTTATCATATTAACCAATTTGATAGATGTCAGGTGGTACCTTATAGTTGTATTAATTTGTATTTCTCTAATCAAAAATGATTAAAAGTAGAAAGAGCACCAGACCTGAAATCAGGAGGACCGGAGTTCAAATCTAGTCTTAGACACTTAGTACTTCCCTCACTGTGTGACCCTGAGCAAGTCACTTGACTCCAATTGCCTTAGCAAAAAAAAAAAAAAAAAAAAATTATTTAGAGCACTTCGTCATGTGTCTATAGATAGCTTTTTTTCTTCATCTGAAAAATTCCTGTTCATATCTTTTCACCATTTATCAACTGAAGAATGCTTTGTATTATAAATTTGACTTAATTCTCTATATATTTAAGCAGTGAGTCATTTATCAGATATATTTGCTGAAAAGATTATTTTTCCAGATTTGTTTTCCTTCTAATCTTAGTTGCATTGATTTATCTGTACAAAAGTTTTCAAATATTATACAATCATCAAAATTGCTCTTAAAACAATATTGCTGAATGTTTGTGGCAGCTCTCTTTGTAGTGGCCAGAAACTGGAAACTGAGTGGATGCCCATCAATTGGAGAATGGCTGAATAAATTGTGGTATATGACTATTATGGAATATTATTGTTCTGTAAGAAATGACCAGCAGGATGATTTTAGAAAGGCCTGGAGAGACTTATATGAACTGATGCTGAGTGAAATGAGCAGAACCAGGAGATATACTTCAACAACAATACTATATGATGATCAATTCCGATGGATGTGGCCCTCTTCAACAATGAGATGAACCAAATCAGTTCCAATAAAGTAGTAATGAATCGAACCAGCTACACTCAGCAAAAAAACTCTGGGAGATGACTGAACCATTATATAGAATTCCCAATCCCTATATTTTTTGCCCGCCTGCATTTTTTATTTCTTTCTCAGGCTAATTGTACACTCTTTCAAAGTCCAATTCTTTTTGTACAGCAAAATAACTGTTTAGACATGTATACATATATTGTATTTAACTTATACTTTAACATATTTAACATGCATTGTTCAACCTGCCATCTGGGGGAAATGGCAGGGGGAAGGAGGGGAAAAGTTGGAGCAAAAGGTTTTACAATAGTCAGTGCTGAAAAATTACCCATGCATATATCTTGTAAATAAAAAGCTATAATAAAAAAGAGAAAAAATCAATATTGCTATTACTGTATATAATATTTTCTTGTTTTTTCTGTTCATTTCATTCTTCATTATTTTGTGCATGTTATCTATGTTTTTTCTAAGATCATCAAGCTCATCATTTTTACAGCACAATAGTATTCCATCATAATCATATACCACAACTTGTTCAGCCATCCCCAGTGGATGGGGAATTTCCAATTATTTATCACCACAAAGACCTATAAACATATTAGAACAAATAGGTCCTTTTCCTTTTTCCCTCATATTCTTTGGAAATATACCTAGTAGAAAGTGAGGTTACTGGGTCAAAGAATATAAGCCAATTTGATAACTCTTGGGGCATAATTCCAGAGTGCTCTCCAAATGTTTAGATCAGTTTACAGCTCCACTAGCAGTGAATTAGTGTCCCAATTTTCAAACATTTGCTGCTTTCTCCTTCAATCATTTTAGCCAATCTGATAAATGTTAAATAATATCTCAAAGTTGTTTTAATTTGCATTTCTCTAATTAATAATGCTTTAAAGCAGTTTTTCATATGACAGTAAATTGTTTTTATTTTTATATTTGGATCACATTAAGAAGAAAATACTCAATATTTGTATAGGTATTATAAATTTTTTCAAACTAATTCCCATCTTTTTGTTTTCACAATAATGCTGAATTGAATAGAACTAATATTATCCCTCTTATACACCTGAAGAGACTGAGACTTGTAGAGGTTGGAATTTGAGTAAAGTTATTCATCTAGTGGCAAAGAAAATACTAGAGACTAAGTCACTTGGAATCTAGTCCTGTGTATTTTTCATCCAAGCATAATGCCTCCTCCAAAAAAGCATCATAGAATCCTAGGTCTAGAGATGGGAAGAAGATTATCTAGTACATTCTTCTTCCCCTTACAAATGTGAAAACTGAGATTTGAAGAGGTTAAGTGACTTGTTCAAAATCACATAGGCAGTAAGTAGCACACCTGAACTACTAATTCTTTGCTCCCAAGAAAGGACAGAATCAGATTATCCTTGGAGAAAATTGGATATGTGCCTCAGCCTGTAGGATAATTTGTATCTTTCTCTCTAGTAGAATAAAATGAAGGAAATTAGAAAACTGTTTCCTCTGGAAACTCTGCTTAATGTTATTGTTCATAGTAGCTTGCCCAGACTGTTCAAACCTGAGTATAAAACAGGTGTCTCAAATTATTTTCTTAAAGAGAATGTAAAAAAAGAGAGAGAGAAAGATTGTAGTGATTTATCAATCATTTGCTGGATGGTTTTTAAGGATAAGAGTAAAAAGAGTACATGAATTATAATCAAAATTTTCCTGTTTTTCTTGTTTTAGGGAAAGAAACTATCTTAAAATAAATAAATAGAATATACTTTGGGAATAATATATTTCCCTATAATATCAGGAAGATGAAATTCATTCATTTAAAGTCCTCATGATAAACACTTTTTTCAAATTAATTTACAATAGTCAAAACATTAAACATGAATATAACCTCACAGTTATAGATACCTGATAACTAACAACATCCACATAAAACTTTAGTCTTGGAACTACTGTTTGAATCCCAGTTATTCAACTTTCATTACAAAGCTTTGGCCTGGGTCTTCAAGAACAGAGTACAAGTTAGAACTCATTTTGAAATCTTCAAATGATGCATAACTGAACCAAATTTATTAAAGAAGTTTTTAGTTCTCCAAGGGATTACATCTTTAACAGTTTCTAAAATAAAAGGAGGCAAAAGATACTCCATTTAAAAAAAAAGCTTGCCAATGGTTCATAACTAATTGACCAAAGACATTATTTCTCATTAAAGGGAATTGTTTTTCAGTTTTTACAAGTCTGCTGACAAATTCCAGAAGAAAAAAAAAGAACATTGAACAAGTTACAGGAACAATATAAATAAACCCTATAGTAAATAAAAAAATTTGGATGAGTCATTCAAGAATCTTTGGGTTAATGAGCTGTTTGACCTGATCTTGGAGTATTTGTTACAATAGAAACTAAGCTCATTGAAAGTTCTAAAGGTGAGAAAGAGTTGAAGAAATAGTAGGGAGGGGCAAGAAGACAAGAACTTTGAAACAGGCAGAAGGTCAACCTATTCACAATGAGAGAGTAACCATAGAGAAAGCATCTGGAATGATTTGCAACCTGCAACTATGAGTGGGGTCTATAATACAAAGACTTAAAATAAAAGCAGAACCATCAACTATTAGATCAACTATTTCACCTTGATTTGCTTACCTATAAAATGGGCAGGTAGGCTATGTTCCTTTTATGGAATGTCAGGGACTAAGAATTAGACAGTCACTGGACAGCCGACTCTGCCTTAAAAAAATAATAAGCTGCCTTTTTTGCAGCTTGATCATATGATGACAAAAATGACAACACTCCACAAATCACACTTTGGCAACCATTTAAAATTTACCAAGTTTTCAAAAAACTTATCAGAGCCAATATAGAATTTAAATATTTCATGTACACATATTTTCATAACTTTATAACACTGTGTCATCTGCCATATGTCATTTAGGAATATGTGTGATATGTAAATATAATACACAAAGAGATTCTACTGTTTCTGTAACATGTGGGGAGAAAATACTGATTGTACTTCACCAACTCTTTATCTCTGTTAGTCATTATTCATTCCTTGGCAAAACTGGATTTTTTGGATCTGTGGTTTTAGACCAAGTAAAGTAGAAGAAAAGGAAGATGTCAGGAATCAAAAAAAAAAGGAAATATGGGGAACAATATAGGGAAACAAGAAGTTAAATAAGATTTGGTTCTATTTTTATTCAACTAAAACGTAAGTAGTATCATGTGTCAGAGATCTAACAAAATGGTTTCTTATGAGGCAATTTACTATGTTTTAAATTCATGGAGTTGGAAAGACTTCATTAGTGATCTACCCAGCTGTACCTGTACAGGAATGCCCTTTATGACATGTCAAACAAGGCATTGTCCAGGCTGATCAAAAATCTCTACTCTTAGAGTAACTATTATTTATACCACTCTAATTTTTATTTCATGTAATTAAAATTATTTTATTTTTTACAATCTTCCTTATTCCTTGTGTGGTTATAATTTTCTCCTGTAACCATGGTTATAAAAGGATTGACTTTCCTTTATACTTTAATTATTTTTATGATAGATCCTTTCATGTTTAGATTGTTTATCCATTTGGAATTTATTTTAATAATATTTAAATAATAATTTACATAATGTTTTAAGTACTTTTCAAATATTATATTATCCTCACAACAATGCTGGGAAGTAGGTGCTATTATTATCTCCATTTTACAGTTGAGGAAACTAAGGCAGACAGGTTAAATGACGTACTCAGGAACACACAACTAGTAAGTATCCAGACCCAACTCTCTATTCATTACTCTACCAACTTTCTATATGTCTAATATGATGCGAGATGTTGAACTAAACCTGTCTTCTGCCAATCTATTTTACAGATTTCCCAGTAGTTTTTGGTTTAATAAAGAAACTTTCTTAAAAGAAATTGTGTTCTAACACTAGACAGGTCTACTTTACTTGTACAGGTCGCTCAGCTAAACTGTTCACTGATTTACTCTTGAAATATCTTAACCAAAGCCAAAAAGCTTTGATTACTACTATTTTATAATATAGCTTAAGAATAATATTGACAATAATCTGATAATATTAAAATCTCTTCAATTCCACTTCAAGATTTCTGTTATAATCCTTTTTGTCTCCTCCATTTTACTTTTGTTATTACTTTGCCTAGTTCATTTTATAGTGTTCTTTGAGAATTTTATTGCTATAGCAAAAAAAAAAACAAAAAAAAACAACCTGTAGATTAATTTGGGCACTTTTATTAATTTTGTTTTACTGATGAATCTCTGTCATAGGTACCAAATAAATCTCTAATTATTCATCTCTTGACATAGTTTAATAAACTCCATATGTAGTGATGCTGGTATAAATCCTTTCCTGTGGCATATAAAATTCTAGATATTTTATATTTATCAAGTATCTTAAAATTTTGGGTTTTTCTAACAGAACCCCCATACAACTCTCCAAGGCAATAACTTGTGGATGATTGATTGGTCATCTATATCAATTGAGAAGATTTCTTTGTTAGAAGATTCCTATACCATGCCAGTGAAATTACAAGAATAGACAAAAAAAGTTTCTAATATTTCTCTTTATTTTCTTTCCAAACATTGTGAGTTCAACTTGTTCATTTTTACTTTGACATTTTTATTTTCCAAGAGATATTTTCATTTATTTAAATCCATAAGATAATGAACAACAAGCATCATGGTTCATGTTTCATAGAACCAATACCCACATTTAATATTTAAATAGAGTAGAGATAGCCTTTTTAACATTTTTATATCTTTCCAAATATCTGGTTCTTATGAATTGCATTGTTCCTGTTTTCTTAAATTGATAGAGTAGGCAATAGCATCCTCTCATTACAAAAATTAAATATCTCTTTATATTATAAACTCCATTTTTTTTATAAACTCCATTTGTAGTTGTTTTCATATAATTTTTTTGTTTGGCATAGAAAGAAGGAACAATACTAAATATTTGTAGATAATCTGTGTAGACAAGCCCAAAATTTCATAAAATTTTTATTGTCAAATAACCTTATAACTAACCTATTCAGAGGACTTCCATATGTCCATTCATTACTGATTTTTGATTATAATCTTTTCCAAAATTATGATGGTTAAAACCCATAAATATAGTATTAACAAAAAATAATGCTTAAAATATAAACCTGGAACAATATGCTATCAATATGATAACATTAATCCAGTTGAATATATTTCTAATTTACTAACATAATAAGAAATCATTGCATAAATGTCCCAATTTTGGAATTCCTTTCTAATTGCATTCAAAACCCCAATTCTTAACAAAGCAATCTAATGTCACAGCTATACGTATGACATCATTATCCATTTGTCATCATCCACAACACCGATATGCAGGTAATGGACACAAAAAGTATTTATTGTTTACTTCACATCAAGCACTGTGCAAAATTCTAGGGATAAAAAATACAAATAAAAAAAAAAACAGCTTACATTCTAATGAAGAACAACAACATACAAAAAGGAGATAAAGGAGGAGGGAAAACACTTACATGGAAGGATAGGGGCAAAGTCTAGAGAGTAAAAAAACATAATTGGGAAGGGAATAAAGGCTGTCTAGAGTGTATCCTTAGCCAAAATGTAGACCCTATGTGAAATGTCTCAGAGAGCTAAAGGGTGAAAGGATGTTCCAACATGAGAAGGCATCATACTGATCCCTCTCTATCATTATTAACTAGATGACAATAACAATTTATGCCATGGATAATAATTATCCCCTTATTTGTAGATGGATTAATTTATCAAACCCAAAGTAAATCTGATTTAAACTTCTCAATTCTATACTTGTTCTAGGATTCCAATTTCTTTTTCCAAATATACTCTGCAGTATACCAGCTACTGTGAAATAAGGCTTGGAAATTATTAGACATCTCCCCAACTCCCTGGAGTAGAATTTAGTCTTCAGAAAAGCTTTTGCCTGAAACGATTTCTAACAAGTAAAATCTTTTCCTTTTTTTGATCATCTTTTCAGTTTTCTAAATCTTGTTGCAGATTTCTTGAAATTCAAATTCTTTTGTAAGTTACAACATTTATCTTTATTTGTTTTCCTGAATTCCAACATCTGAAAATAAGAGAAAGAAAGAGACAGAAAGACAGAGATAGAGACAGAGAGAGAGAAGGTGATGTAAACAGAGGGATGGAGAGGAAATAAAAAAAACTGGGTCTGGTTACAAATATCCAAATGTCTTAATTTCTGATATAGCAATTCATTGTAAATCCAGAGAAACTTCAGCGTGAAATTCTAAATAATCTCAATTTTGTTCCCATCTTAATTTTTGAGTTTAAATTTGAAATATCCTGTCTGATTTAAATGATACATTTTTCTGAGGAGTCATATTTTTAGTCTTTTTCTTCTACAATTTTAGTAATAAGAAAGAGGTTTTGTTTTTTCCTAGTAACAAACTCAATTCAAATAATTTCTATCTCTAAATTTTGACAGATCAGGAGAAAGAAAAGACTTTTGATCAAATTAGAAATATTCTAATATTGATTTCAATTTTATGCCTCTTTACTTAAAGTTTAGTTATATATTAATTACTTTCTCTTTCTTATTTGAACATTTTATTTACTAAAAGGAAAAGAAAAGGGGGGGGGGCATTTATGTGAGAAACTCAGAGAAAAGAAGCTTAAGGAGAAACACGACAACTCCAAAAGAAGTGACTGAATTTCACCTCTCTCTGAGGCAAACGTACTGACTAATAATGGCTGCAGTACCTTATTATCCTGCAAATAACTTATATATGACTGTTTTTTTAGGACTTGTTACCTTCTTGCTGGGAAGCTATGAGTCAATGAACTCTTTGATGACTGCTAGGGAATTTGAAGGTAGAAGACAATTTTACAAGCTGCATACAGAAGTGAGAAGACAAATACTAAGAGAGCTAAGAAGCTAATGGAGGTGATAAATCAACAGAAAAAAACGATAACAATCGCTTTGAGCTGGTGTCAGCTGAAACCAGCTGGCTAAAGACAAACAGACTAGGAAGTTAAAGCTGAGAGCTGATTTGTTTGGAGGAAAGATCTGGTTCTGGTAGCTGTTTGGAGAAAACAGAATCCTCTATTGTTTGAAGAGTTACCCAGAAAAAAGCTTATTGGCTCTCTAGCTTGAGAGAAGGTAAACCCTCAGAGACTTACATATGTTGCTCATTAGAGCTCCAGAAATTTACATGGCACTCAAAATTTACATGGCAGATTTGAATCATTCTGCATATCCCATACTTAAGAGAACTGATTTTTACTGAAACAGCATAGGGAACAGATTTAGGAAATTGCATATCCCAGGTTTAAGGCTGCTTCAGTTGCCTAAGAATAGCTAAGTTTCAGTTTTGTCCAGTAGGAGAGAGGAAAAGTCCAGAAGAGGAGCAGTCCCACATAGGAAATAATACAACATGTAGATTATTCTCTATATAAATGCTAAGGATATCATAAATCTTGTCTAGAGTTGTCTAAAGAATCTGGACTTATGTGTTTCTCTATTTTCATGACTCACTGCTAAGTTTCTCTGAATTTAAAAAAAAATAATAACTCTGAAATCTTTAGAGTTCAAAAGAGAACAAAACCTTGCCCATAGAAGAGTCCCTACCGTGATAGAGCTAATAAAACCAAAGTCATTGCAAGAATCAGAAGGTTTGAATTTTTTATCAGTACCACACAGAAAATGCCCACTCTTGAGTGATTATAATAGGAAGGAAAAATTAACTTTTCTACCAGAAAAGGTGAGTTGTAGGGTCCTGGGGCCAATAAGATGGAGGGCTAAAAAAAAAATCCTAATTATTTTTTCTCAGATTTTTAGTCTCTCTAAATTATTAAAAATAAGAATTATGTATAAAAAATAAAACAATTACAACTGATGAGATCAAGAACTCTCATGTAATGAATTAGCAAAGACTTAGCAAAGACTAATCCTTAGTTCTTAAAATGTTCAGTAGCACTCACAATTATTCTCAAGAACTTGCTCTCTGAGATTCACTCAATGAATCCCTTACTACTGTTTCAGTCTGTGCCAACACATACACTTCCCCTTGCTCCTGCCCATGTTCCAATCCTTCAATTCTGTAGCAAAAAGAAATAAAATTCAATTCTACTTTCCTGTTCTATCCCCTTCTTCTGTGTGGAGAAGGTATAGTTATAGAAAAGCTGAAGTATGCTCTGCCTGTAGTGACTTTGGTTGTGTGGGGATAATAGTCCTAGACCAAAGAATTATAGAATAGAGATGATTGAAGCAGTATACCAGTGTGTATGGGGAGTTCCACCGGGTCTGAAAGAAAGGGAACTGGCATCTATCCAAAATCAGTTCTGTCTCCATAGAAGACACTTGGGATAATATTAAAGCTGGCTAAAAATAAATTGCCCATCATGAGAAGAGATTGAGATAGCTTTGTTATCCATTCTACAGAATCTGTCATCAAAAGGGAAGGAGTCAGAAAATGAACAATAGGAGAATATAAGAAGACTGAACTTACCAAAGATCTTAAGATGAAGAAATTCAAATAAAAAATTTGAAGTGATAAATCAACAGGGAAGATATTAATAACAAGGAGAAAAGATAGTCTCTAAGACAAAATCAAACATCTCTGAATAAATATTACAAAAAAAAAAGAGAAAAATTGAATCAATACCCAATGAGGCAGAAAATCCTATGATTCCCAAGAGAGTATGGAACCACATCAGGAGTTTCCCTAATGATTCACAATAGTGAGTCTCTCCAAAAAGACAAAAAAGAGTACAATTAATTTGAAATTCAAATACACAAAAGTGAATGACAATCTGGATGAAAAAAGGAAAAAAGCAATGACATTAAGAGAATATATGTATAAAATTCAAACATATTTATCTCAAAGACAGGATAAGTAGAGAAAACTTAAAAATCATAAATCTCCTGAAGGAATAAAATAAATCAGTAAAACCTGCTTGCTCTGATATTAACAATGATGTAAGAAAACTTCCCAGAATTTCTGAGCACTGAAAACAAAAGGCAAATCAAAAGAATACACTGATACCATGAAGATGGAGTAGGGGTAAAGGGAAGGTGCCTATGCTGCAAGCTCAAAGACCCATAATTATTAAATTTAACAATTCTAATAATATAATTCTAACAAATTTTATAAGCTGAAGAAATATAAAGGAAAGAGAATTCAAATACTTCTAGACTATTCTGCGACCATTAGAAACAACATAAAGTAATGAAATGATGTATAATCCAAAGTGCCATAACCTGCAAACCTGAGCCAAGTCATAAATGAAAAAAAAAAGATGGATGTTTAATAAGAGATAGGCATTTGAAGCATTCTCAAAAAAAAGCACACACACACACACACACACACACACACACACATACACACACAAAACCTGCCCTGTGCTGATTGTTTTGCAAATAGAAGTGTATGAAAGATAAACAAATACTGAAACCAAGTTACATGATAAATTATTCCCTGTTCTTAAAATGACTTTTTCAGAAACAAATTGTAGATAAATAGCATTTACATATTGCTTTTAGGTTTACAAATATAAGTAAATATTTTACACATACAAACACTGTAACTTTCTGTAGAAGGACTCAAGGCTAAAATGAAGAGCGATTTGTCAACAATAAAACAGAGCCTCTAATGATAACAACCAAAACAAATAAGTTCTAGTAAGAATAAATGGAGATTCTTTCTCTGGATATAAAATTCCTACTAATATAAATTAATCCTGTCAAATCCTGCATTACTCTTGTTTCAAACGTGGACAATATATGAAACTTTTTTGCCATTAAAAAATACACACTTGTTAACTAGGAATAATTTCATATTTAACCATTCTCTGCCTCAAGCTATGGAACATTAACATTTCAGAACTAGAGATTACATGTTAAAAGCCCAGAGCCTCCATTAAAAAATTTCCTCAAGTTTTAAACTCACCAGCATCCTTTGCTAGTGAGCCAAAGTCAAATGGAGTATATTAAATGTGTATGGTTATTCTTTAAAGGTCTCTGTGACCAAGTATTTTAAAATAATCATAAATTGTTATGATAAACCTAATAAAAGTTAAATCATATATTTCTTGTTCACTGAAAATAAGGAAGAAATTTAGTTTTATTTAGGCTTTGCACATTTTCTTCATGTGTATCATTCCCCAAGTTTTTCAGATAAAAGAAAGGAGAAAACATTTCCCCTCAGCATAAGTACCTAGTTACTGTAAGAATTGCAAAGCCACACTCAGTCTGCCAGAGAACAGAAAAAGAGGAATTATCTTTCCTCTACCTTTATTTACCTCCAAAGCTTAATCATGCATCTGAGAGATTATTCATTAAATCATTTTCTTTATGTATCAGTTTTTTTATCTTTTACTAATAAGAATAGTGGACAAAGTTCATTAAGATTTATTGCACTGTCTAAATATTTAGTCACCAAGTCATATGGTATTGCAACCATCCAGAGTAGTTGCTCTGTTTCCACAGATAAAGATAATAAAAATTTATGACCTAGTTTGCTTTTAGCCAAAGGAAATTGAATCACATCCTAGGACTAAACAGAAATCACTGCTATGTGATTTAATAATGTGCTCTGACATTTAAATATTTTGTTGTGATAATTAGTTATATTCCAAATATAATTTTCTCAGTATCATTTTATAAAAACCAAGTCATGTAGTAGACAGAATCTGTGTTACAGTGGAAAAGGCACTGGGTTTGGAACCAGAAGACAGGTTCAAATCTTTCCTTTGTCATTCATTGCCTATATAAACTCAGGTGAGTCACTTAATTCCTGAAGTACAAAATGGGGATTATAACATCTCTCTCACAATGGTAAGGACCAAATGAGATAACACACTATATATAACTAGTTATTTGTTGTTATTGTTGTTGTTATTCCTTCCAACTTTAAATATAATGATTAAATGATAGAGAAGAAGTTCTTAAAATATTGGACATGTGCCCCCACAAATATATATATACATATATATATGTATGTATGTATGTATGTGTGTATATATGTATATATATATTCAATTCTTATAATCATTTGTCTCTAAAAACCAATTTTTAGGCATCAGAGAAGAGATTATTCTTTGGCATGTGATTAGAATATTGAAAACTAGTGACAGAAGTGCTTATGTGTATTTTATACTTGGGAAGGGAAGGACTACACTTAGAAAAGCCCAAGTGTATGAATTACAACCTCAAATTAGCATTCTTATCAACTGTTCTTTGTCTACCTTGAAATAAGACAATAATACCCAAATTGTAACATGGGGGATTTCAATTAGTTATTATGAAATCATATGAAAAATACTAACTAATCTGTCTCTAGGCAATATGGCATGTAAGTTATCCCAGAAGTATAATTATATGTCTTGCATGCTTCCTTTCTGCAATAGAAAATCACAAAATATCTCTTTTTACAATGATACATATTACATATTGGATTGAATTTGGTTACAGAATGTCCTTCTCTAAGGAAGGGAACATATGATCTAGTTAAATAATGGATCTAGAAAAGATTACATACAATTTTGTCTGAAAGCAAGATACCTTCAAAAGCCTTCCAAAGAATGTTAGAATGAGAAGATCCCATAGATTATCTAATCTAACACATATCAACAAGAAGTTATTCAGCTTTTGCCCATTGTTAACTTTTCAAGATAACCATTATATTTTTTGAATAATTCTAATTATTTAGCAACACTTGCTTTTCCATAGGACAGTCAAGACAATTTAGCTAAGGCAACAAAGTACCCTGGGAGAAAGATAGAAGACAATCTCTATCAAGCAAATCAAAACACCTTAACCACCATCTCATTTCAGACCATGATGTTAGTAGCTCAGGACTCTGAATCCAAATGTTCTGGGAATAGAAACATTAAACTATGACATTTAAAAGCATTAATATCAGTTTTCCCAAAACAGTTATCCCTTCCACATTGCAACTTTCCCTATTGCGGTTTTGATACATCACAGGTCAGCATAAGAAATTAAGTAGGAATTTGGAAGGAATTTTTCAGAAGTTGCAAATGACATGTAAAGATAATACAGAAAATGGTTAAAAACTCAGAAATGCATAATATATATATATATATAGTATTATATATTATCTACATTTTATCTTTTAATATCATAATGATTCAGATTTTTTTTTCTCTGATACAAATGGAGGGTCAAAAATTTTATATGAATTTTCTGGATTGTGGGGGTACTACACCCCTAATCTCCATGATATAGAAGGGATACTGTATATACTAAGGACCATTTTACTTTTCAACTGTCTTTTAGTGAAAATCTTCCATATGTGTTGTCTCCCCCATTAGTATAGGGGCTCTTTGAGGGCAGGGACTATCTTTTCTATTTAAATCCCTAGAACTTAGCAGAGTGCTTTGAACATAGTAAGTTCTTAATAAATGCTTCATTTGTTTATTTTTTTCCCAAATAGTATTTCCTTTCTTAAATACTACTCCCCCAGGCCAAGTAGAACAGTTCTTGTTAAGAGTTTTGGATGCGCCAAGAAGATTTTTATAATCTAATATCATATTAGAAAAAAGTGAGTCTGCATCTTTGTGAAGCTTTCTTTACCCTTTGCCCACTTAACCAGTTTCATTCAATAAAATTATTTGAAGAGTTGAGAAACTCAGGGAAGGTGATGAGGTGGCAGCAATGACCATTGACAAGCTGTTAAGAATCACAAGGGCCTCCTGACAGGGCAAAAAGTCCATACTCAGTCTTCTCTTTAGTATTTCCCTGATCCTGAGTCAAGATTTCATCAATGTTCTCTTTTTCCCAAATGCCCCTATCACAACTCTTATAGAGCTTTGTATTTTATCTTCAAAAATTGCCATGTCTGAAAAATTAATCATCCTGTGGCCAACCATATCTTGAGACTCTTTGAACCTAGTTTGAATGGTCTTCTTATGATAAACATACATTCTATAATCTGCACTTCCTTTCATCATATAGAAATTATTTTTTAGAAAAATAAATTTAATATACAAATACTGGGAGACAGTAGTAGACTTAGGAATGTTAAGTGGAGTAAAAATTAATCATGAAATGTATAGTGATGTTATAAATAAATGCTTTTGGTTAGGAAGGCAAAACAAAATTATGTGTCAAGCAACAAAGGTAATGATAGGCAAAGAGCAAAAGTCTTTAATTTATAGTAGCAGAGTAGGACTTTGCATGGTTATCTAAGAGATCACAAAAACAGATAAAGTACAATACCCATGGACAAACTCACTTCTGCAAAAGATATCAACTCTGAGGACATAAAATGAAAGAATTACAAGATATGAAAGTTAGAAGGGATCTTAATTTGCCTCTTTTCAACAGCAAGATCATTCAGGTCAGTTCCAATGATCTTGTGATAGAGAGCATTCTGCAGCCAGAGAGAGGACTGTGGGAACTGAGTCTAGATCACAATATAATGTTTTCACTTTTTTGCTATTTGCTTTCTCATTTTTTTTCCTTTTTGATGTGATTTTTCTTGTGCAGCTTGATAATTGTGGAATGTATATAGAAGAGTTGCACATGTTTAACCTATATTAGATTATTTGATATCTAGGGAAAGGAGTAGAGGGAAAGGAAAGAGAAAATTTTGAAAATTTTGGAACACAAGATTTTGCAAGGGTGAATGTTGAAAATTATCTTTGTATATATTTTGAAAATAAAAAGCTATTATTTAAAAAGGGGGGACCTTAGCAGTTATGTAGACCAACCCGAACACGAAAGAAATCTTTATATTAATATAAGTGATAAGGGGTTGTCCAGCTTCTGCCTGAAGACTACCAAACCTTAGGAAAACTGTTAGGAGTTTTTCTTGAAGATACTAAAGAAAGGAAAGGGACCTGTATGTGCCAAAATGTTTGTGGCAGCCCTGTTTGTAGTGGCTAGAAGCTGGAAAATGAAAGGATATCCATCAATTGGAGAATGGTTGAGTAAATTGTGGTATATGAATGTTATGGAATATTATTGTTCTGTAAGGAATGACCAGCAGGATGAATACAGAGAGGACTGGCGAGACTTACATGAACTGATGCTGAGTGAAATGAGCAGAACCAGGAGATCATTATATACCTCAACAACGATACTGTTTGAGGATGTATTCTGATAGAAGTGTATCTCTTCGATAAAGAGAGCCTTAATTGATCAAAGATGGACAGAAGCAGCTACACCCAGAGAAAGAACACTGAGAATTGAATATAAACTGCTTGCATTTTTGTTTTTCTTCCCGGGTTATTTATACCTTCTGAATTCAATTCTCCCTGTGCAACAAGAAAACTGTTCAGTTCTGCACACATATATTGTATCTAGGATATACTGCAACCCATTCAACATGTAAAGGACCGCTTGCCATCTGGGGGGAAGGGGTGGAGGGAGGGAGGGGAAAAATCGGAACAGAAATGAATGCAAGGGATAATGCTGTAAAAAATTACCCTGGCATGCATTCTATCAATAAAAAGTTATTTAAAAAAAAAAAAGGAGTTTTTCTTGAGAACAGGTCTGATCCATTCATTGCTCTGTTAATGTGCTAAAGCACATCTGACTTGTGGAAAACCGTGCAAGATGAAACATTTCTTTAGGAAAATGTCACAGTATTCATTTGATTATTTTCTATATATTTGTGAAACAGCACTATGAGAGAGAGAGATTGTGAAAAGATAACAATAAGGCAGGATATTATCTGGTTCTCCCAGATTCCCCTTTAATAACTTAAACAATGCCTCAGACTGATTTTTTAGAGAGGCAGAAATAATAAAAAGTTGGAGTAAAGTAGTTGTACAATCTAAGATAACTTAGGAATATGTTTGGAAAAATCTGACCTGCCAGGAGGATGTCCTGGTAGAGTCAACAAACATCAAGTTTATAGAGTGTCTATGTGGCAGCAGTTGAGGTTTGAGGAATTTTCAACCCATAAATGTTGAGGGGGTTGGGCAGGTAATCAGGGAAGATTGTAGGAAGGTGCCTCTGCTGGCACTGGACATTGGGTCCAGGTACATTGACCAGCCATGGTTCCAGACTATGGCTATAAGGAGTAGCAAGCACACATAGGTGAGTGTAGTCACATAGGGCAAAAGTCCTGCCCACAAATTTGGGAAGAAGAGTGAGTTGACACTTTCAGAGCAAAAGGAGGAGGCTGGTGGTAGTTGAAACTTTTTTTCTTTTTTAGATTTTAAATTTTATTTTTAACTTATAGAATAATATGACCATTTCCATAACACAACATAATAAAAAAGCTGAATACACATGCAACTGCAAAGTTATTATGTACAACTTCCTATTCCTTTTAAAAAATATAATAAAATTATCATGTAAATTTCAATCAAACAAACTTAGGCATGGAAAGATTTGCATGAAATGATGAAAAGTAAAGTGAGCAGAACCAAAGGAACATTATATACAGTAATAACAATATTGTTTTAAAAATGATTTTAAACAACTAAATAATTTTGAGTTCAAATGTGATGTCAGACACTTAACACTTCCTAGCTGTGTGATCCTGGGCAAGTCACTCAACCCCAATTGCCTCAGCAAAAAGAAAGAGAGAGAGAGAGGGAGAAAGAGAGAGAGAGAGAGAGAGCTAGCTCAGTGAGATTCAGCATTATCTTTCAGGGGAGAAGATGGGTCTTCAGTGAAGTAAAAAACTTTCAATCATTTCTATTGAAAAAAAAACAGAACTAAACAAGAAATTTAATCTACAAACAAGACTCAAGAGAGCCATAGAAAAGTAAATAGGAAAGATAGATAGATAGATAGATAGATAGATAGATAGATAGATAGATAGATATAGATATGTAGATATATATATAAAGGTTAAAATGAGTTACTTATTATTTTCTTATATTCCATTACAACCTTACACCACAACTTACACAGCTATTTCTCAATTGATGGGAATTCCTGCTATTTCTAATTCTTTACCACCATAAAGAAAGCTGCTATAAATATCCCATTCACATTCAAAGTTATAATTACTATTTGTGAATTTCTTACTTTTTTATTTTATTCACTATTTGCTTTCTCACTTTCTCTTTTTGTCCTATCCTTATTACTTTTTCTTCTCCCCTCACCCTCCCACTTTGAATTTCACCCATCCTTCCAAGAGCTTTTCTTTATCTGCTCTCCCCCATCATCTAAATAGGGGTCCTACAGACCTCTCTAAAAAAAACTTCTCTCACTCTGTTCCCCTGTTTTTCACATCTCTACATGTTCAAAAGACTTTTACAACCTTCCAGATTTACACATTGTTTCCTCTCTAACCCAAGGTTCCAATATTAATCCAGATCTGCACCCATACTTCCTTCCTCTGTATTAATCCTTCCTTTTATGCCCAATTTTTATAATTGTTTCCTTTTACCATTTTTTACCAAACTTTTTTAGAATCACCCCATCATACACAACTCAGCCCAAACTTTTCTTTCAAACTACCTTTAGAAATGATGACAGTTTTAAGAATACTAAAAACATTTTCATACAGATAATAAGTAAACAGTTTGATCTTAATGAGTGCTTTATGATTAGTCTTTAATGTTTTCCTTATATTTCTTCTAGATCTTTCATATCAACTTTTCCATTGAGCTCTGATCTTATTGTTACAAATACCTTTCAGTTCATCAAATGTCTTTTTTTCTATTCAGGATTATATTCAACTTTTCTGGGTATTCTTGGACACAACTACAGCTTTTTTGCTCCTCAAAATATAATGTTCCAAGACTTACAGTCTTTTAGCATAGAATCTGCTAGATCTTGGAAAATCCTAAATGTATTTCCACAATGTTTAATTTTTTTCCTTATTGTTTGCAACATTTTCTCCTTAACCTTGGACTTTTAAAAAGTTGGCTATGACATTTCTATAAGTTTTCTTTCTGGGATATCTTTCAAGTAATGAACGGTAGGGTTTTTTTTATACTTTAACCTCTTCTAGAACTTCAGAACAATTTTCCTTAATAATTTCTTGTAATATTGTATCCAGATTCTTTTTTATTATAATTTTCAGATTGTCTGACAATTTTTATAATGTTTCTCCTCAATTTGTTCTCCAGATCAGTTGTTTTTCTAATGAGATGTTTCATTTGTATTGGCAGTAGTAGTGGGGGCACTGGTCAGAGCTCAGGGGTAGGAATACCAAAAGAGGTATGAATATAAGAACTTTTATAAAGGAAGAAAGGAGGAGGTAGAGAGTAATCAATACAAAAACTTTATTCTCATCAGTACTGAATAAAGAGGGAATGACACATATATATAGCTGTGGATAAAAATCTTCTTAACTTACAAAGAAATAGAAGGGCAAAAGGATAGGATGAGGGAAGAACTTTTTAAAGGGTGTGAGGTTTGGGAAGGCAATGTTCAAAACTAAATTAGACTTCCAAGGAAAGGCAGGGTAAAAAAGAAAGAAAGAAAGAAAAAACAATAGGGAAAAATAGTATGAAAAGAAACACACAATTAGTGATAACTTTGTATATGAATGGGATGAACTTATTCATAAAGCAGAAACAACAGGATGAATCAAAAAACAGAATCCAGCAATATGTTGTTTATATGAAACACATTTAAAAATTAGAGATACACATAGAGTAAAAATAAAGGTCATGAGCAAAATTTATTATATAAATTCTATATTTATGTCAGCTTTAGTGGATATAAAAAAAGGCAGTAGTAGTAATTATGATCTCAGGCAAAGGCAAAGCTGAAATAAGATTTAATTAAAAGAGAAAAGCCGGGAAACTACATTCTGTTAAAAGGTACCATATATGATGAAATAATATCAATACTAAACATATCTGTGCTAAATGTGATAATATCTGACCTTATAAAGAAAAAATAAATGAATTACAGCTGAAAATAGATAGCAAAATAACAATAATAGGGGAATTCACCTTTCCCTTCTCAGAACTATATGAATAGGAGATAAACAAATAAATAGATAAGGTAGAGATGATAAACATCTGGAAACAACTGAATAGGACTAGAAAGGAATATACCTTTCTCTCAATAGTACATGGCACCTTTACAAAAATGGACAATATGCTACAGTAAAAAAACTTCATCACCAAAAACAGGAACACAGACAAAAATGCATTCTTTCAGATCATAATACAAATTACATTTAGTTAAGGATTATGGAAACACAGATTAAAAATTTAGTTAAAAACTAAATAACCTAATTTTAAGAACAACTGGGTCAAAAAACTAATTTTAGTCACAATAAATAATTTATGAAAAAAATAAGATAAACCATTAGTTAACATGATTTTTAAAAGAAAAGAAAACCAAATCACTAGTATCAAAAATGAAAAATACATCACTAATGAAGATAAAATTTAAATAATCATTAGTAGTTACTTTGCTCAATTATGTGCTGGTAAAATTTACAAAGACTGCTGATAAAAATATAAACTGTCCACATTAGTAGTAGGAAAAAAATATCTAAACAAATTTATTTTAGAAAAACAAATGGAACAGGCCATAAATGAGCTTCCTAAGAAAAAAGTCTCAGGACTAGATGAATTTACATATGAATTTCTCCAAAACATTTAAAGATTAATTAATTTCAATGTTAAATAAATTATTGGGAATGATAGATAAAGAAGAAATACTACCAAATTCCTTTCATGGAATAAATAAGGAAAGGCAAAAAAAAAAAAAAAGAAAATTATAGAACAATTTCATTAATGAATATTGAGGCAAAAATCCTAAATAAAATACTAGCTGGGAGACTACAGCAATATATCACAAAGATTAGACATTGTGACCAACTGGGATTTATATCAAGAATGTAGGGTGACTTCAATATTAGGGAAACTATTAGCATAAATAACCATATCAATAACAAAACCAACAAAATTATTCTATTCCTATTAATTTTTGTCTATATTCTTATATAGATGTATACTGTATAGAGAGATCTAGACAAATAGATATAGATAAATAGATGCAGAAAAAGCTTTTGACAATGTACAATATTCATTCCTAATAAAAAAAAATTACATGAAAGCATAGGTAAAAATGGATTTGTCCTTAAATTAAGAGCATCTACCTAAAACCATCAGCATTATTTATAATGATGGAAAGCTAGAAGCCTTCTGAATAAAATCAGTAGTAAAGCAAGAATGCTCATTATCACCACTATTATTCAACATTGTATTAGAAATGGTAGCAATAATAATAAGAGAAGAAAAAAGAAATTGAAATAATCACAATGGGGAACAAGGAACAAAACTTGTTGCTTGAAATAATTAATAATTTTAGGGAAGTAGCAGATTATAAAATAATCTTACATCAGCATTTCTACATTTCACCAACAAAGTCCTGCAAGAAAGGATAGCAAGAGATATCTTATTTTAAATAACCATAGACAAAATAAAATACAAAGGAGTATACCTTGTAAGACACACCCAGGATCTATAAATAGAATTATAAAATACTTTTTATACAAATAAAATCAGTTTTAAATAATTGGATAAATATTTATTGTTCATGGGTGGGTTAAGCCAATAGAATAAAAATGACAATTCTTCCTAATCTATTTATTGAATGTCATTCCAATCAAACTACCAAAAAATATTTTATTGAGCTAGAAAAATAATGTCAAAATACATTTGGAAAAATAAAATTTGGCAAAGGAATTCTAATGAATTTATTCAAATTAATTTTAACCCTAACATTAAATCTAATTCTAAGGAATTAATTTTTAAAAATGTAAAGAGGTCTAGCAATATCAGATCTTAAATTTTATTATAAGGTGGTAATTATCAATACTGTCTTATACGGGCTAATTAATAAAATTGTGCATCAATAGAATAGGGTAGGTATACAATATATAGTAATAAATAATTATAGGAACCTTGTATTTGATAAGCACAAAGATCTAAACTTTTGGGATAATGACTCACTATTTGATTTTAAAAAAAAAAAAGCTTAGAAAACTGGAAAGGAGTCTGACAGAAACTAGGTATAGACCAGTATTATACTGTTTACCAAGATAAGGTCAAAATGAATACATGACTTAGATATAAAGGGAAATATCATAAGTAAATTAGAGAAGCAAGAAACATATTACCTATGAGATTTATGATTTCTCAAATACATAGCAAATGGGGTCAAATGTATAAGAATAGAGTCATTCCCCAAATGATAAATGATCAAAGGATATGAAGAAGCAGTTTTTGGAACCATTTTGGAGATCAATTTGGAATTTTGCCCAAAGAGTTACAAAATTGTGTTTATATCTTTGATCCAGCAGAACTACTATTAGCTCTGTTTCCCAAACTGAAAAAGAAATAAAAACTACATATAGTTATATGAAAAAATGTTCTAAATTTATTGATTAGAACAATATGCTATGGCCATGGAATGCGTACTGAGTAAAGGGGAGCAGAGCCAGAAGAGGAGACATCAAATCTGATTTGTCACCGAAGCCATAATTCTGAGAATAGAGAAAAACAAAAGACTTTCTATTACTAATGAGACTATAAAGTTATACCGACAAGAGTAGATAGAAGACAAGTGTTCAAAGGATAAAAACAAGCAGTTCTCAAAAGAAAAATCAAAACCATTAATAATCATTTAATGAAAGCACCAAATGACTAATAATTAGAGAAATGTAAATCATAACAACTCCAAGGTTTTACTTCATGTACAGATTCTTTCCATGGCACAAATATTATCTTGATATCAGAGCAGTAAGGATCAAAACATAAAGAAAAGACAAGACCTACATTTCCCAAAGAATATCAATGCAAAAAAAAAATCAAATATTAACAAAGTGACTGCAGCAATATATCAAGAAATATATACACTATAGTGAGGTTGGATTTATTACCAAGAATTCAATATTAAGAAAACTAGCAATCTAATAAGACCAAAAAAAAAAAACCCTCATACAATTATGTCAGTAAATGCAGAAAAAGTTTTTTTAACAAAATAAAACATCTACTTCTTTAAAAAACAGAAAATATAAGATTAAGAGATTATATATAAGATTAAAAGACTACATTTCTATAATATAGTTAGGAATACATATCTAAAACCAAGTGTCAGTATTATATGTAATGGAAATCAACTAAAAGTTTTTCAAATAATGGTAAGAGTAAAGCAAAGACATCCATTATTACCACTACTATTTGACATAGCTTTAAAATGTGAATGATAGTAATGAAAGAAAAATGAGAAACAGAAAAAAAAGGAAACAAATTGTTACTTTTGCACATGATATAGTGAGAACCTTAGAAAATAAACAAAAAATTAATTTAAATATTTTCAGCAAAGTTGTAGGATGTAAAATAAATCTAATAAATCATTAGCATTTCTTTATGTTACCATCAAAATGCAGCAGAAAGTGAAAGAAAGCAGATTTCAAGAAAAAAAAAAAACTGGAAACTTACATGAACTGAGGCTGAGTGACATGAGCAAAACAAGGAAAACATTGTACACAATAGAAGCAACATTGTATGATCAATTATGACACATTTAGCTCTCCTCAGCAATTCAGTGATCCAAGACAATTTCAACAGATTTGTGAAAGAAAATGACATCCACATTCAGAGAAAGAACTAGGGAGACTGAATGCATCCTGAAAAATGAGGAAACTGAGGCAAACAGGGACTGTGACCAGGATCACACCAGTAAGTGTATGAGGCCATATAGTGTCTTGAATCTTCCTAACTCCATACTTAGTGTACGTCGCTGTCCTGATAAACACTACTTTTTTATAATTTGTTCCTTTCCCTCTGTCTCTTTTGTTCACTAAACCCAGACACTGATTTCTAGTTCTTAAGGTATTTTCTTTCTTTCATTTTGTCATTTGACTCCTCTTTCTGAAGCTGATTTTTTTTTTGGTGAGGAGATTACCATAGCCTTGAGTGACAGGCCTTTCCTCTTAAATTTTGTATATATGTCCAACATTCCTTTGTGTGATTCAAATCAGAGTGAGGAGCCTGTGATAGCTGCTGCCTCCTCCCTTTTCTACAAGCTAGTATACATGCCTTCTCATGGTACCGCTATTGTGTGTCTAAATCACCCCCAATTCATTTGTCCCTGATTCATACATAATAGAAGTTTGGCCCTTGCCCTAGCTGTGACTCCAAAGTCATACTTTTATGACATAATTATTATATGATATTGTTGTTATTGTTACCAAGTCATGTCCTATTCCATATGATTTTACCTATGGAGCTTTTTTGGCAAAGATCCTGCACTGGTTTGCCATTTCCTTCTCCTGTGTGATCCCATTTTACAAATGAGGAACTGAGGGGAGAAGGGTTGAGCGATTAGATTGTATCTAAGGCTAGTTTTGAATTCAGGTCTTCCTGACTCCAGGCTCAGTACTTTATCCACTGTGCCACTAGGTGCCCATTAAACAGTATACATTGTATATGTATGGTTATATTATATAATAATATGGTATATATTAGATAGAAATATATGTACAGGCAGGTTGGTGACTTAGTGGATGGAATACTGGACTTGGATCCAGAAGGTCCTGAGTTCACATCTGAACTCAGACTTGTCACCTGTGTGATGGCAAGTAACCTAACTCGTAACAACTTTTTCATTGTAAAATCAGCATAATGATAGCATTACCTCCTAAGGGCTGCTATGAGGATCAAATAAGGTAAAATTTGTAAAGTGCTTTGGAAATTTTAAAGTCCATGGAAATGCTAACTATTAGTCATAGCAGTTGTATCTTAGAAAAAAAATGGATTTCTTTGCCCATATGTAGCATTAACAAAAAAAGAAGTCTATTTTGATGCCCTAAATTCTGGTGCCATACAAAGGAGGAAAGAGTCACTTCAAAAAGGTAATTCTAAATTTGGATGCTATTCTCCTTTCCCAACAACGTTCTTTTTACTATGCTGTAATGAAGAGTACAAGATGAAGTGATAGGAGATGACTAAGAACCATTACATTGAAATCCCAATCCCTATATTTTTGTCTGCCTGCATTTTTTATTTCCTTCACAGGCTAATTGTATAATATTTCAGAGTCCGATTCTTTTTGTACAGCAAAATAACTGTTTGGACATGTATACATATATTTTATTTAACTTATACTTTAACATATTCAACATGTATTGGTCAATCTGCCATCTGTGGGAGGGAGTGGGGGGAAGGAGGGAAAAACTGGAACAAAAGGTTTGGCAATTGTCAATGCTGTAAAATTACCCATGCATATAACTTGTAAACAAAAAGCTATTATTAAAAAAACAACAACAAAAAAGCAAAACAAGAGATTAAAATAAATGAAAATATGAAAAAAAAGATGAAATGATAGAATCTATCTGTAAGAGTGGAAGAGTAGACCAGTATCTGATTCCAGCACACACACTAGCCTTGGTATACCAGGATCTGATTTTTCTTTTCAGTTTCCAAAAATGTTTTAGCTAAAAGTTGTTTTAGCAACTTTACTAAAGTTTTAGCTTTGAGCAAGTTTTAGCTTCCTCTTTATTTAACAAGCAAGGTAGGGAAAACAATTCATCTAGGCCAGAGAAAAAAGAGGTCAAATATAAGACAAGAAACCAATACTCCATGTCAAATGAAGCTAGCCAGCCTGGTTTTTGATAATAGCTGGGGATCACACCTGGCTTTCTTATGAGGCGTTTCAACTTGTTTTGATGGAGTTAGTGGGAGGATGCAAATTTGGTTTGCATGTTTGAGAAAGAGTTTTGGAAAAACTGAGATTAACGCTTCATTTTAGACTCATAAAAGCTGTGATTATCAATAACTCTGTTGAGTCAACTCCCCAAAAAAAATGTTGATTTTTTTGAGTATCATCTCTTTATTTCCCAATGTGAGCTTTCCTGATCCAGGGAAGCCCAGATTATATTGTTGCATAGTAACAGATGGGGAAAACTTTAGGGATATTTTGAATTTGTTAAGGCACTAACTTGAAGACCACATTGATATCATCTGTTCAACTTCATTGCTTGGTCTTTAAAAAAAAAAAAAAGGAACTGCTGGAGTATTTGTTTTATTTGGTTTTGCTCTTTTAGATAATGTTGGAGATAGTATTTGGAGAGAGTTATGTTCAAGATGGCTAGTGATAACATATGTGCTGGATTCATATTTTCCAAGTGTCCTTTCAATTTGCATTAGTGGTAGTTTGAGCTAAGCTTCTTTCTTCCTGCAAATACTTCAGAATATCATTTCAATTTTGAGCCCCTTTAGAAGGCAAGAAACCTATCCAAAAAAACAACTATGGATTTAATGCAGATTGAAGCACATTATTTGTACTTTGTTTTTTGTTTGTTGTTTGTTGCAGTTTTTTTCCCTTTTGTTCTGTTTCTTCTTTTACAACATGATTAATGTGGAAATATTTGTACGTGATTGCACATGTATAACATATCAGATTGCTCGCCATCTTGGAGACAGGGGAAAGGACAGAAAGAGGGAGAAAAAAATAAGACTCAAAGTCTTATTTTTAAAATGAATGTTGAAAATTATCTTTACATGTAATTTGAAAAAGTAAAATATTTACAAAAAAAAGGAGAAAGAGAAGGAGAAGGAGTTAAGGAGCTCAGAATACAGAAAATGTATCTTGGTAATAGTCCTTAGGCCAGATCAAAAGGACTCTTATCTAAGGGCAAGAGTAGAGGAATAGGTTCTAATTGTTTGAATTAAAGGGATAAGATCTGAACCACTATAAAAGGAATAGGGACGTCCAAAATGAGAAAATTCCATCTCCCAAGCAGGTTGGCACCTCTTTTGCAACATATAGTCCTAAAGAGTTGCCTAGAACACAAAAAAACAGACAGATAATATCATAACCTTGATAAACATAGATGGCAAAAGATCAAACCCAGGCTTTTCTGATTTTGAAGCCAATTCTCTAACTACCACACTACACTATTTGTCATATCCATGGGATTTAAATTTTTAATTATTTAATTAATCATAAGATTAATTATTTAATATAAATTTGATTATTTTCTCTTTCTATATGACACTATTTTCTTTCTAAACCATTTTTCAGAGTAAGATATAGTTTAGTGATTCACCTAATATTCACCTAATATTAATGGAGTTCCCAATGCCACCACTCCTTTCCCACACTTGCCCTGATACTAAAGTAATAACAATAATTATTCTATCATAATTATTAAATAAATAAAAGAAAGTAATTTAGATGAATGAAATAAATATAATTAAATTTAATCATTAAAATTGAATTAAATTAAGTAGATGTTTGGTTCTTAATTAAGTTATGATGACAACTGGCATTTTATACTGTACTTTACAAAATGATTTACAAATATTATTTTATCCTTACTACAACCATGGGAGATGAGTGCTATTATTATCCCCATTTTACAGTTGAGAGAACTGATGCAGAGAAAGTTAACTTACTTACCCAGGGTTATACAGCTAGAACGTGACTGAGACTGGATTTAAATTTGAGTCTAGGTCTCAAGCTCAACATGTGATGTTCTCAGTTAAAGGGGCTTCTCAAAAATTTCAGTTACATCTACCCCTTACAAATTTTCTCTTTTCCTTGTCCCTTAAACTGAGGCTTTTCTAAGTCTGCATAACAAAACTTAGTAATTTAGTGTATGTTTTCATAGAAATTGGTTATGTCAGACTTAAGCCAGCATCTAATTGAACAAAAACAACTGAACTATGACAAAAATATTTTATGATGACTTCTCAGATGTTTTTGGTGCCCCTTTGCAAGTATATGAAAAAGTTCAATAGAAAATCTCTATAATAGTCTCTCATTTTTAATTACCACTACGATTCAAATAAAAGCAAAGGGTGCCTGGGAGTTGAGGTTATACACAATGCTAAACAGGAAACTATTTGACCAAGGAATAGGAAAACATATACCATAGCTCTCATATAGCCATGTTGCCCTTTGAGGCACAAGAATAAAGCCCACAGCTTGAAATAAAGTAAAACACATAGTTAATGGAAGAAAAAATATATTATAGATCATTTTGCTTTATCTTGACCCCTTTCTTTTCCTTCCCTGGTTAAGTATAAAAGGAAAGGGCCTGTGTTATGAGCTTACATCAGCCAAAGTCAGAGAAAAATATATTTAGAGTCAGAAGTGACCTTAGTTGCATCTAGGGTTTTTGGTTTTATGTTAGTAAGGAAACTAAGGCTCATTCAAGTGACTTACCCAAAGTCACAGAGTAATTAATAATCAAGACATACTGATTAAATTGTGGGAGAAGACTTTCAAGAACACCCATTTATGTTGTTTCTGTTTTTATTGCTATAGAATAGAAAATTAGACACTAGCTTCGAAGGTAGAAAACCACTATTTGAAACAGTTCTGCTTCCTGTGTAACTCAATCATTCATCTCATTTCTTAGGACTTCACTTTCCTCATCTAAAAATGATAAAGTACTAGAGAACTTCTTCCAATTCTATATCCTCTAACCTATGATCTCCTGATTTTCAGGGAAAGGACAGATGTGGAAAAGTGAGAATGACTAGGAAGTTTAAAGCATCTGGGAAAGAAAACTAGTGCAAAAAGGAGGGAAGGGACCTTGGAGGAGGATTTTGTGGGGCAAGATGAAAGGCAATTCAATTTTCACCTGAAGGATCTCTGTTGATTCCTCCACAATTACAATCCAGAAATTCAATTGGTCATATTTAAAGGCAAATGAATATAGAATAATTGACTATTATCTTTTCTCAGAAAACTGCTAGTTAACCCTATCTTTCCAGCAGCCATGTATGCTTACTCTTATCATAATGACTGGAGAAAATTGCAACTCCTCTAGAGTTATACAGTAGCTTGCTGAAGAAAAGGAAGGTATGTTCACTTCAGATAGGACCTGTTAACAGCTGTGTCCTGTCTAGTCTTTATCTTCTGCTTTTTTTATGCTTTTTCCAAGTTATCCTCTCTTCTTTCTTTACTTAGAGAACCTTGGCTCCAGATGTAAAAGTTCAAGCAAAAGCAAAAAAGCAAAAAAAGTCCCAGATGGTGGCAAGGGTAAATGGGAAATAACTATTACTATGAGTTAGTAATCATGCTTTCTTTAAAGACTCAATTTAAAATGCCTTCCATACTTCATATCCTGGGCTCAGGTTTATTTAGTGGCTCACTTACACTCATTATTAACATGTGCAATATGCTTGAGCAATGAGTAACAGGCTTAGGAGATTGGTGACCATCTGCTTCTCTCTACTCTTCCACTGATTTTTGAAAAGAAATGTGAAGATCTTTGTCATCTGGCAGTTTTCACATTATTTAAAATCTTTTCCCCATCCCTATAATTCTGTATAGTGCTGCCCTCTCCTGCCTAAAGCAAAGATAGACTCTTCATTTAGCAACTGCTTCACAAATTTTAAAAGGGTCAATCACTTTTTTTCATTATCACTTAAGAGAGGGAATTAAAACAATGATTTCATTGGTATTCAGGAGGAAACAGTGTCTTAGGTGCCCCTTTCTCTGTAATATATGAAAACTCTCACTAGAAAATCTCTGCAATATATTCTTGTTTTTAATTACTACTAGGATTCAGATAAAAACAAAGGGTGCCTGGGAGTTGCAAATATATTCGACAAAGGAACTGAAAAACATATACCATTGTCCTTTGGTGAGGGAAACTTCCCTGAGTAATTTAGATTTAACACCATGATCCTAGAAAGTATCCTGGAATACTGACAAGAGACGCAGTCAGGATGCATCAGAACTTAAGTTTTTTTTTTACCTAAATCTGACATCATCTCTCTGTGTAGTACACCATGGATCCCTTCTTTTCAATAGTTTTTAAAGTATTAATAACACAGTAGATAACATAGTTCTTAATTTATAGGATCTAAAGTACAGTCTAAATTTGAAGAGTCTCTCCCCTTAGGGGAATGCTCACATACATACACACACATACACACACATTAACCAGAGTTCCACAAGTTTTCAGGGCTTCTGATCTTGAAGAAATTTCTTTTAAAAAAAAAAAAGTCATAAAGAGTGAGAGAGGAGAAGGAGGAAGTGACATCATGTCTGCTTCTGTGAGTCTTTTGACAAGTGAAGTAAAAAACTCAGGTTGGACATGAAGCCTCCTGGCACTGAAGACAGCGGAAGCAATGGAAGCCAAGCACTAAATAGATTAGAACTAGAGCCAGAAACAGATGTGTCCATGCAAAATGGGCGCAGGCAAAAGAGCATTGAGCAGATCTGGCTGAAACAGCAGATGTGTGTGGAGAGTCCAGAACAAAATTAAGCTACTTCTCATTCTTCCCTGGAACACTATCCAGAGAAAATCCTGGCTCCTTTTTACCTATCCAGGCATGTTTTGAGATTGAGGGAAATAGGGCAGAGGTGTGAAGGAAATAAAGTGCTCCACCCTACAGCTGCATCTTATTTTAGTATCTATCTACATTTCTGTGCTATTTGGTATTTGCCATCACCGTGAGATAGAGAAAGGGAAACCTCAGAATTTTTTTTTCCCTTAGTTCAAATCAGAGCCAGCACAAATCGATTAAAGAGAAATTTTCTGCATTTTTGGTCATTCTGATCAAACTGTAATTACTTTTGAACACAGAGAGATACTATGGATATATGAATAGTGGAGCAGTTACAGGGAAGTACATTCTTTGACATAGTCCATAATCTCTACTCTACAAAAGAGCCTCTCCCCATATTCGATGTCATCCACTTTTGTCACAGAAAAATTTTTCATTACTTAACCAAAAATACCTGTTCATCACACAATGTAAACAGAATAAGTGATCATGCTTAATCTCTATTTAAAACCTTTATTTAGAAATCAATCTAGGTACCAGAGGCAAAGAGTTAGAAATACAATATTTTTGGTTTTAAATTGGAGTACAATTAATCCACCTACCTACCATAAAATATGGGATTACCTTGTAAAGTAGGAAGTGAAAGATTAAAACTAACCCAAAAGATTTTTATAATTTTTCTCCAAAAATGACAATAGAATCACAAGATTTCATCTATAATGTTATGATCACCCCTATGAGGGAAGATTTAGGAAGTAGAAATGACATTGAAGAAAACTAAAGACTGAAAGAAAAACTGAAGAAAAGGAAGAGGAATGTGACTAGACTAAGTATGCATAAAGTATGTCTGTGATGAAAGTAAAACAACATTAAAAGTATTGAGGGATTGATTTTCAAGATATTTGAAAGAAAAGAGGATATTTAGACTGGAGAAAGGATTTTGGACTTTAATATTCCCCAAAATAGTAACTAAAAAAATACCAATAAATTCAGTCATACTTTCAACCAAGATGGCAGCTTGAATAGAAGCAACCATTCAGCTCCCATAAACCTAATCAAATAAAAATCTGAAAATTGTACCAGATTATAGGTGTCATGATGATCAAGAATGATCAAGAAATCTACTGAGAAACTACAATGATTTCTATCCTAGACATGCACAAAGTGAGCCAAATATCCATAGGTCATATAGCAAAGGGAGTTAGAGCAAATTTAGCCTTCAAGACTTTATATTTGGAAGTAGCAGAAGGGCTCTCTTCAGTGGAAAAAAACGACACAGGATTGTCAGAAATCCCTAATATAGTCTGAAATTCATAGTTGCTAAAGTGCAACAAAGAGCAGGATGGCATGGCAGTTCTGAATCCAAACAATATAGGCGCTTATGGGTTCCAAGGTCCCTAGTACTCTATCTTGAGACACCATACAGACCTCTGAAGATCTAGCACACCAGATCTCCAAGATCCAGGGGAATTTACCCCAGAAGAGAGGTAATCCCAGGAGGTAAAAATCAACACAGAAAGTCAGATGATTCCAAGCAAGATCATCCAGGACTAATCATTAGCTTGGTATCGGGTGCATTTTTATTTAATGATATAGTGATGTCTGTTATAAAGATATTACTTATAATAGCAGCAAGCAAGGCCCACAGATATACAATTAAGAGATCTTGTTTCTAGAATAGTACAAATTTAAGCAAAAGTAGGTTGGTTGTTTTTGTTTGTTTTTTACTACTGTATCAAAACTTTTTTAAAATTTTTAAATAAAAAATACTCTTTTTCACATAAAAATAAAGCGTTATTGAATTAACATCATCTAAATCTGCTAAATTGCTGCCTAAAATCTCCTCAGCTAGAAAAAAAGGCATTCCAGAAAAAAAAAATTATATGTCTGAGGAAAAAAAAGCTACTCAATAAGGTAATCCTTTGTAGATATGTCTTTTGTATACAATGATATGCTGATAAAAGCTGGCCAGGAGTATGTTGGAGCCAGTTCATACCAACTTTCAATTATTACAATATTTGTGTATTATAATAATTAGTATTGTGTATTGCAATAACAATAATATGTACAATGATCAATTGTGAATGATTTAGCTATTCTGATCAATATATTGATCCAAATAATTCCAAAGAATTTATGATGAAAAATATTATCTCCCTTCAGGGAGAGAACTCTGAATGTGGAATGAAGCATACTTGTTTTCATTTTCTTTATTTTTCTTGCCTTTTTTGCAAGATGGCTAATATGAAAATATGTTTTGCATGATTTCATTTGTATAATTGATATCACATTTCTTGACTTCTCAATGGGTGAGAGAAGGGTAGGAGGGGGAGAATTCACAATTCAATTTTTAAAAATTAATGTTGAATATAAATTTGTTTTTTAAAAAAAGCAGAGATTAAAAAATAATTGTGATATTTTGTTGCTTTCCAGATTTAAGAAAGTAATGAAAAATTTTAATAATAACAAATTTTAAATTTTTCAACTAAAATTAAATTTAAAGTATGTCATTTTTTAAAAGAGCCAATTATTAAATATTAACCAGAACACTCCTGAAAGGGATACTTGTAGCATAATCCCCATTAGAATATGTGCAGTTTATTTTCTTCCTTTATAATCACTTGCTTATATGATTTTTTTGTATTTCTCTTGTCCATGTGTTTTTATTTCAAAATTTCTACTCAGCTCTGCTCTTCATATCAGAATGCTTGAAAGACCTCTATGTCTTTAAAAATCCATTTTTTAAACCTTGAAAACTTATAATCATATTTTCTGGGTAAATTATTCTAAGTTGTAAGTCTAGGTCTTTTGCCTGGAATAACTTTTTCTAGATGTGATTATAGGAAGTAGTCTCTGGAATGATGTTTATTCAACTACAGCTGTTTAGTAGGAGAAACAACAGGCAAACAACCACATGTAATCAAGATACTGGATACCTTGAGGATAATCTAAGAGAGAAATCTCCTAAAATTAAAGAGAACTAGGAAAGGGTTCTATCAGAAGATGGAGAACTCTATCAGAAGATGGAGAACTTGTTCCTGCTTTTCTGACAGCTTGGTTGGACTCCTAGTGCATTCTCAAAATTCTGTCAAAAGATGTCTCTATTCTTTATTCTTTGATGGAAGAGTGTGATCCAAATTAAGAGGTAGACTTAAGTTTTTATTATTCCAGCTCTTGCCTTTTTTTGTTTTGAGTAAATATTAGGATTATCACTGCTTTTACCTTATTGTTTAGTGAATGGTTGAAAGAGTAGCTTTCAATCTACCCAGTTATTCAACTTCATAGAAGCCTCATGTATGATGAATCAATGTCTCCCTAGGAAGTAGAAAGACTCTCTGATCAACCAGTTTCTAAGATCCAGTTTCCAACAACTTACCTATTAAGAATGTACTGATTTTGAACTTTGTTTTTTTCTGCTCCTTTCCAGCCTTTTTCCTGATATTGAATTACTTGGTCCCTTGGTCTCCCATAGAGCTCCAGACGCCCTGATGGATTAGCTCGGGTCTTTCTCCTTTAGCATTCCATTTTTCTACTGTAATTTATGCCAAAACTTCTTAAACTGGGTTGCAACCTCATATGGAATCATATAACTGAATTTGGGAAAGGGATTATCACAAAATTATGACTTATTATCAGTAAATGTTTGATTTATATACCTATTTTATGTGCCTCCATACCTAGGGTCATGTAAAAATTTCTCAGTTAAAAAAAGGGTCATGAGTACAAAAAGCTTAAGTGGCCCTGATTTATACCAACCCCTTCCCACCAAGGGGTGGTATTGCTGGGAGAACCTTTGCTTTCTGAAATTGTCCCTATAGCTTGTATTTACTTGGAAGAAAGGAGATCATTTTGCTGACTGAGTAGTTATTCTGTTAGGGCATCCATAAAATGAGAGTGCACTATTTAATCTTTAAACTACAAATCTGGGATTCCTAAAGCTTGTTGGGATTATTCCATTGCCATTCTACTGTTATTCTCAAGGCCATTCGAACAGTACTAACCATGTTAATGACCTCCTCAGTAAACTCCATTGGCTCCCTTTTAATACTAGAATCAAATGCATA
Source organism: Antechinus flavipes (assembly GCF_016432865.1). Lineage (NCBI taxonomy): Eukaryota > Metazoa > Chordata > Mammalia > Dasyuromorphia > Dasyuridae > Antechinus > Antechinus flavipes. Next base: position 159,493,621 of record NC_067403.1, on the reverse strand, counting down.
TGTATCTATTTGCTACTTAAAGCTTTCACAACTTGATTCCAATTTACCTTACTACTTATATTATTTTTTTCACATATGTTAGTCCAATCAAACTATTCTAAAACAATGCATTCTACATTCTATTCCAGTGAATCTTTCCTAGAATGTGAAAACTTTATTATTTATTATATTATTTGCATCTAATCTTTTGTAAAATTAGATATTGCTTAATCCAGAATGTGTAAGACCTTGCTAACCCGTAGAAGAGCCAAAACCTACTTTTAGAAATGTTTGGATCCCACCCAGTTTTGTGTTTTGTGTGTGTGCAAGTTCTAGACTTGCACTTTAGCAATGCCCAAATTTTGTTGAATGTTTAGATCAGGGATCCTCAAACTTTTTAAAAAGGGGGCCAGTTCACTGTCCCTCAGACTGTTGGAGAGCCAGACTATAGTAAAAAACAAAAACTATGAACAAATTCCTAGGCACACTGCATATATCTTATTTTGAAGTGAAAAAACAAAACGGGAACAAATACAATATTTAAAATGAAGTAAAGTTAAATCAACAAATTTACCAGTATTTCAATGGGAACTATGGGCCTGCTTTTGGCTAATGAGATGGTCAGTGTCTGGTTCCATATTTGTCACTGCTAGTCATAACAAGTGATACAAGTGTGCATCCGTTAGTCTGATCTGGTTGGAGATTTCAAATGTTTCATTCTAGAAAAAGTCTGTTCACAGACATAAGTGCTGCCAAAGATGGTTGCCATTTTGAGTGCATGGTTCCTGAGATGAGGATATGTCTCAGAGGGAAGAGATGCATAGAAATTATGAAGGCTGCTTGACTTGAATGCATCTTTCAGAGAGTCACAATTCTGCAGTTCAGCCAATTCCATTTGGTAAATTGTATTCACATTTTCAATGTCAATAGAAAATGGGTTATGGAAAAGCTGTATGTCCTGTTCATGGAGATGAAGCTCTTTAAATCTAAATTGGAACTCCTTTTGCAATTTTTCCAGTGAATCCACACATGTTTTGTTTGGGAATGCAATTAGCGGTTTTTCCTCTAACAGATTTTGAGTTGTGGGGAGATGGCAGAAGTTTTCCTCCTTTGCTTGTTTGATGAGGAGGCCCAATTTTACTTCAAATGCTTTGACATGTGATTGTATATCACAGATGAGCTTCCCCTTTCCTTGAAGTTGCACATTGAAATTGTTGAGTAGGACTTCCGGTTAAGATGGCGGAGAGGAGGCTCACAGTTGCATAAGCTCCGCGCTTTCTCTCACTATCCACTTCATTACAAGCCTCTGAATCAATGCTTGACTGAAAAAAACCCACAAATAGTTACCAAGAGAAGCCATCCTTGAGATCCGCCAAGAAAGGTCTGTCTTTACTGGAGGGCTGGGGCGGTTTTAGATCGGGCGCAGGCTGAGGGCAGCAGCAGTGAGAGCACGGGAGCAGACTGGAGAGGGGGTGGGGAGTGATCATAGCCGTCTCTGCGGGGAGAGCTTCGCTACAGGTTTGGAACCTGCAGCAAGTCAACAGCCCAGCAGAGAAGCTAAAAACACCGGGGCTGAAGAACACAACCGCAAACAGCTGGAGTCTCTCAGGACCTGGCCGCCCCCCCCTTCCCCCCCCTCAGTGACTCAGCACGCTCTGGGATCTCAGAGCGCAGGCGCAGCACAGTCCTGCTAGTGCCTCACTGCTGCCCCCTGCAGTCTGTAGAGGAAGCTCGATAACACACCCAGCCCCCCCCCAAAGAAAGACTCCAGTTTTTTCTGTTTTTCTTTGCTAGTTTGTCTCTGATTAATAGACAGAATGAGCAAGAAGCTGAAGAGGACTTTAACCCTTGACAGCTTCTATACAGATAGAGAGCAGACTCTAAATCCTGAGGAGACTAAAAACAGACAGTCCCCAGGTGATTCCCCAAAGGAGGAGAGCGTCTGTTCCTCAGCACAGATGAACCTCATAGAAGTGATTAAAAAGGCTCTCACAAGGGAGCTAGAAGAAAAGTGGGAAAAGAGCCTGGAGAAGTCAGTTAAAGAGAGAGTGGATAAAGAAGTAAAATCCTTGAAAAATAGGATTAGTGAACTGGAAACAGAAAACAGCTCTCTAAAAAACAAAATTGGCGAAATGGAAAAAAATTCCACAGAACAAAAGAACTCAATTGGACAATTAGAGAAAGATTTTAAAAAGTGAGTGAAGAGAATACTTCACTGAAAATCAGAATTGAACAAGTGGAATTGAATGACTCGAGGAGACAAGAAGAATCAGTCAAGCAAATCCAAAAAAATCAAACAATGGAGAAAAATGTGAAATACCTTCTGGGGAAGACAACAGACCTGGAAAACAGATCCAGGAGAGACAATCTGAGAATCATTGGACTCCCAGAAAAACATGATGAAAAAAAGAGCCTGGACATTGTCTTCCAGGAAATTATCAAAGAGAACTGCCCAGAAGTCATAGGAACAGAGGAAAAAATAAACATTGAAAGGATTCATCGATCACCCACTGAAAGGGATCCTAAAATCAAAACACCAAGGAATATAGTGGCCAAATGCCAGAACCCTCAGATGAAAGAAAAAATATTGCAAGCGGCTAGAAAAACCCAATTCAAGTATCAAGGAGCCACAATAAGGATCACCCAGGATCTGGCAGCATCCACATTAAAAGATCGAAGGGCCTGGAATATGATATTCCGAAAGGCTAAGGAACTTGGTATGCAACCAAAAATAACTTACCCAGCGAGAATGAGCATCTTTTTCCAGGGAAGAAGATGGACATTCAACGAAGTAAGCGAATTTCATCTATTTCTGATGAAAAAACCAGAACTTAACAAAAAGTTTGATCTACAAATATAGAACTCAAGAGAAATCTAAAAAGGTAAAGATTAATCTTGGGAACTATATTTTGACTATATAGATGTATAAAGAATACATGTATACCTTGTTCTAGAAATTGATGTGGAAAGGACATTGTACCAGAAAAAGGGTAAAGTGGGGGTAGTACATCACATGAAGAGGCATAGGAAACCTATTATATCTGAGAGAAAGAATGGAGGGGGATGAATATAGTGGGTATCTTACTGCCTTCAGAATTGGCTTTAAGTGAAAAATCTTAAGACATATTCAATCTATGGTGAAACTTCTCCCATCTCATTGAAAAGTGAGAAGGGAAAAGTGGAAAGGGAAGGAATAAGCTAAGCGGAAGGGAATACGGGAACTGGGAGGGAAAGGGGTAAGATAGGGGGAGGAACTCTAAGGCGGGGGGAGGGACACTAAAAAGGGAGGGCTGTGAGAAGCAAGGGGTGCTCACAAGCTTAATACTTGGAAGGGGGGAAAGGGGAAAGAAGGGAGGAAAGCATAAATCGGGGTTAACAAGATGGCAAGTAATACAGAATTGGTCATTCTAACCATAAATGTGAACGGGGTAAACTCCCCCATAAAGAGGAAGCGGTTAGCAGAATGGATTAAAAGCCAGAATCCTACAATATGTTGTTTACAGGAAACACACCTGAAGCGGGGAGATACATGCAGGTTAAAGGTAAAAGGTTGGAGCAAAATTTACTATGCTTCAGGTGAAGTCAAAAAAGCAGGGGTAGCCATCCTGATCTCAGATCAAGCTAAAGCAAAAATTGACCTAATTAAAAGAGATAAGGAAGGACACTACATCTTGCTAAAGGGTAGCATGGATAATGAAGCACTATCTATATTAAACATATATGCACCAAGTGGGGTAGCATCTAAATTCTTAAAAGAGAAACTAAGAGAGCTGCAAGAAGAAATAGACAGTAAAACTATAATAGTGGGAGATCTTAACCTTGCACTCTCAGAATTAGATAAATCAAACCAGAAAATAAATAAGAAAGAAGTCAAAGAGGTAAACAGAATACTAGAAAAGCTAGATATGATAGATCTCTGGAGAAAATGTAATGGAGACAGAAAGGAATACACTTTCTTTTCAGCAGTTCATGGAACCTATACAAAAATTGACCATATATTAGGGCATAAAAACCTCAAACTCAAATGCAGTAAGGCAGAAATAGTAAATGCATCCTTTTCAGACCACGATGCAATGAAAATTACATTCAACAAAAAACCAGGGGGAAGTAGACCAAAAAATAATTGGAAACTAAATAATCTCATACTAAAGAATGATTGGGTAAAACAGCAAATCATAGACATAATTAATAACTTCACCCAAGAAAACGATAATAATGAGACATCATACCAAAATGTATGGGATGCAGCCAAAGCGGTAATAAGGGGAAATTTCATATCTCTAGAGGCCTATTTGTATAAAATAGAGAAAGAGAAGGTCAATGAATTGGGTTTGCAATTAAAAAGGCTAGAAAAGGAACAAATTAAAAACCCCCAGTCAAACACTAAACTTGAAATTCTAAAAGTAAAAGGTGAGATCAATAAAATTGAAAGTAAAAAAACTATTGAATTGATTAATAAAACTAAGAGTTGGTTCTATGAAAAAACCAACAAAATAGACAAACCCTTAGTAAATCTGATTAAAAAAAGGAAAGAGGAAAATCAAATTGTTAGTCTTAAAAATGAAAAGGGAGAACTCACCACTAACGAAGAGGAAATTAGAGCAATAATTAGGAGTTACTTTGCCCAACTTTATGCCAATAAATTCGACAACTTAAATGAAATAGAAAAATACCTCCAAAAATACAGCTTGCCCAAACTAACAGAGGAAGAAGTAAATATCCTAAACAGTCCCATCTCAGAAAAAGAAATAGAACAAACTATCAATCAACTCCCTAAGAAAAAATCCCCAGGACCAGATGGATTTACATGTGAATTCTACCAAACATTTAAAGAACAATTAACTCCAATGTTATATAAACTATTTGAAAAAATAGGGATTGAAGGAGTCCTACCAAACTCCTTTTATGACACAGATATGGTACTGATACCTAAACCAGGTAGGCTGAAAACAGAGAAAGAAAATTATAGACCAATCTCCCTAATGAATATTGATGCTAAAATCTTAAATAAAATATTAGCAAAAAGATTACAGAAAATTGTCACCAGGATAATACACTATGACCAAGTAGGATTTATACCAGGAATGCAGGGCTGGTTCAATATTAGGAAAACTATTAGCATAATTGACTATATCAATAACCAAACAAACAAAAACCACATGATCATCTCAATAGATGCAGAAAAAGCATTTGATAAAATCCAACATCCATTCCTAATAAAAACACTTGAGAGCATAGGAATAAATGGACTTTTCCTTAAAATAGTCAGGAGCATATATTTAAAACCATCAGTAAGCATCATATGCAATGGGGAAAAACTGGAACCTTTCCCAGTAAGATCTGGAGTGAAGCAAGGTTGCCCACTATCACCATTATTATTTAATATCGTATTAGAAACACTAGCCTCGGCAATAAGAGTCGAGAAAGATATAAAAGGAATTAGAGTAGGCAATGAGGAAACCAAACTATCACTCTTTGCAGATGATATGATGGTATACCTAGAGAACCCCAGAGACTCTACCAAAAAGCTATTGGAAATAATTCATAATTTTAGCAAAGTAGCTGGCTACAAAATAAATCCCCATAAATCCTCAGCATTTTTATACATCACCAACAAAACCCAACAGCAAGAGATACAAAGAGAAATTCCATTCAGAATAACTGTTGATACCATAAAATATTTGGGAATCTATCTACCAAAGGAAAGTCAGGAATTATATGAGCAAAATTATAAAAAAGTCTCCACACAAATAAAGTCAGACTTAAATAATTGGAAAAATATTAAGTGCTCTTGGATCGGCCGAGCGAACATAATAAAGATGACAATACTCCCTAAACTAATCTATTTATTTAGTGCTATACCAATCAGACTTCCAAGAAAATATTTTATTGATCTAGAAAAAATAACAACAAAATTCATATGGAACAATAAAAAGTCGAGAATCTCAAGGGAACTAATGAAAAAAAAATCAAATGAAGGTGGCCTAGCTGTACCTGATCTAAAATTATATTATAAAGCAGCAGTCACCAAAACCATTTGGTATTGGCTAAGAAATAGATTAGTGGATCAGTGGAAAAGGCTAGGCTCACAAGACAGAATAGTCAATTATAGCAATCTAGTGTTTGACAAACCCAAAGCCCCTAACTTCTGGGAAAAGAATTCATTATTTGATAAAAACTGCTGGGATAATTGGAAATTAGTATGGCAGAAATTAGGCATGGACCCACACTTAACACCATATACCAAGATAAGATCAAAATGGGTCTATGACCTAGGCATAAAGAACGAGATTATAAATAAATTAGAGGAACATAGAATAGTTTATCTCTCAGACTTGTTGAGGAGAAAGAAATTTGTGACCAAAGATGAACTAGAGACCATTACTGATCACAGAATAGAAAATTTCGATTACATCAAATTAAAAAGCCTTTGTACAAATAAAACTAATGCCAACAAGATTAGAAGGGAAGCAACAAACTGGGAAAACATTTTCACAGTTAAAGGTTCTGATAAAGGCCTCATTTCCAAAATATATAGAGAACTGACTCAAATTTATAAGAAATCAAGCCATTCTCCAATTGATAAATGGTCAAAGGATATGAACAGACAATTTTCAGAGGATGAGATTGAAACTATTACCACTCATATGAAAGAGTGTTCCAAATCATTATTGATCAGAGAAATGCAAATTAAGACAACTCTGAGATATCACTACACACCTGTCAGATTGGCTAAGATGACAGGAAAAAATAATGATGAATGTTGGAGGGGATGCGGGAAAACTGGGACACTAATGCATTGTTGGTGGAGTTGTGAACGAATCCAACCATTCTGGAGAGCAATCTGGAATTATGCCCAAAAAATTATCAAAATGTGCATATCCTTTGATCCAGCAGTGTTTCTATTGGGCTTATATCCCAAAGAAATACTAAAGAAGGGAAAGGGACCTGTATGTGCCAAAATGTTTGTAGCAGCCCTGTTTGTAGTGGCTAGAAACTGGAAAATGAATGGATGCCCATCAATTGGAGAATGGCTGGGTAAATTGTGGTATATGAATGTTATGGAATATTATTGTTCTGTAAGAAATGACCAGCAGGATGAATACAGAGAGGCTTGGAGAGACCTACATGAACTGATGCTAAGTGAAATGAGCAGAACCAGGAGATCATTATACACTTCGACAACGATATTGTATGAGGACATATTTTGATGGAAGTGGATTTCTTTGACAAAGAGACCTGAGTTCCAATTTACCTTACTACTTATATTATTTTTTTCACATATGTTAGTCCAATCAAACTATTCTAAAACAATGCATTCTACATTCTATTCCAGTGAATCTTTCCTAGGATGTGAAAACTTTATTATTTATTATATTATTTGCATCTAATCTTTTGAAACATTAGATATTGCTTAATCCAGAATGTGTAAGACCTTGCTAACCTGTAGAAGAGCCAAAACCTACTTTTAGAAATGTTTGGATCCCACCCAGTTTTGTGTTGTGTGTGTGCAAGTTCTAGACTTGCACTTTAGCAATGCCCAAATTTTGTTGAATGTTTAGATCAGGGATCCTCAAACTTTTTAAAAGGGGGCCAGTTCACTGTCCCTCAGACTGTTGGAGAGCCAGACTATAGTAAAAACAAAAACTATGAACAAATTCCTAGGCACACTGCATATATCTTATTTTGAAGTGAAAAAACAAAACGGGAACAAATACAATATTTAAAATGAAGTAAAGTTAAATCAACAAATTTACCAGTATTTCAATGGGAACTATGGGCCTGCTTTTGGCTAATGAGATGGTCAGTGTCTGGTTCCATATTTGTCACTGCTAGTCATAACAAGTGATACAAGTGTGCATCCGTTAGTCTGATCTGGTTGGAGATTTCAAATGTTTCATTCTAGAAAAAGTCTGTTCACAGACATAAGTGCTGCCAAAGATGGTTGCCATTTTGAGTGCATAGTTCCTGAGATGAGGATATGTCTCAGAGGGAAGAGATGCATAGAAATTATGAAGGCTGCTTGACTTGAATGCATCTTTCAGAGAGTCACAATTCTGCAGTTCAGCCAATTCCATTTGGTAAATTGTATTCACATTTTCAATGTCAATAGAAAATGGGTTATGGAAAAGCTGTATGTCCTGTTCATGGAGATGAAGCTCTTTAAATCTAAATTGGAACTCCTTTTGCAATTTTTCCAGTGAATCCACACATGTTTTGTTTGGGAATGCAATCAGCAGTTTTTCCGCTAACAGATTTTGAGTTGTGGGGAGATGGCAGAAGTTTTCCTCCTTCGCTTGTTTGATGAGGAGGCCTAATTTTACTTCAAATGCTTTGACATGTGATTGTATATCACAGATGAGCTTCCCCTTTCCTTGAAGTTGCACATTGAAATTGTTGAGTAGCTCTGTTACATCTGTCAGAAAGGCAAGGTGCCATTTCCATTCTGCATCACTGAGCTCTGGTACTTCTTTGTTTTTTGAAAGCAGAAAAGTTGTAATCTGTGGAAGTAAGTCATAGAAACGTTTCAAAACTCTCCCTCGACTCAGCTGATGGACTTCTGTGTGATATAGAACATCTTCATGCTCAACATTTAGCTCAGACAGAAATTCCTGAAATTGTCTGTGATTTAGTGCTTTAGCTCTAATGAAGTTAACACAAGATACCACAATTTCATAACAGAGTCCCACTTCAGTGATTTACTACACAGCGCTTGTTGGTGGATGAGGCAGTGTATGGCTATTGGATGAGAATGGTTATGTTTGTCCATCTCTTGGTTAATGCGAGCAGTTACTCCTTTCTTAGACCCCACCATGCTAGGAGCACCATCAGTTGTCACTCTGGCTAGTTTAGCCCAGTCCAGCTCCAAACCATTCATAGTTTGGCAAACCTTTTCATAGATATCCTCTCCTATAGTTGTTCTTTTGATGTTTTGAAGTGCAGCAAGTTCTTCTATGACTTCAAAATAATCATTCGTCCCACAAATAAAAATTAAAAGTTGTGCAGAATCACGAACATCATTGCTTTCATCGAGTGCCAAAGAAAAATATGAAATTTTTTTATGGAGTTTTGCAAATGTTGATGCAGATTGTCTCCCATTTCTTCAATCCTCTGTGTAATTGTAGGTCCTAAAAGACTGACTGCACTAAATAAATCAGCCTACTCTGGACACATATTTTTGGCAACAGAAAGAAGACATTCTTTAACAAATTCTCCCTCTACAAATGGTCTGCCAGTGCATGCTGTTAGCGTGGTAACTTGAAAACTTGCTCGCAGTGATGAAACATTTAGCTGCTTCTGCTTCAGAAAAGTATTGTGCTGAGTTGTTAATGTATTTTTCAGGTTTAATATTTTATCTTTTTTCATTTCTCCAACTAAACAATCATATTTATCTTTATGTTGAGTTTCATAGTGTCCATGCAAATTATATTCTTTGAATACAGACACTATATTCTGGCATATCAGACATACAGCTCTTTCCTTGTACTTCATGAAAAAGTAATCATAAGTCCACTGTTCTTTGAATATCCTACACTCCAAGTCAATTTTTCTTTTTCTTGACATCATTATTTCCTAGGGATTCCAAATTGCTATTAGTAAAATACCTATATATATACAGCGCTACAAAAACAATTTACCAGCAATAACTTCGCCCACACAGAGACATATAGACTGCAATGCCCAACTCCCTCCAAGCTGCCTCTGCGCTGTGATGCCTCCGTTTCCCGCACTCTCTCTCCCACTCTTCGCGCTTCTGCTTCCGACCTTCACTGCTGTAGTGAATTCCCCCTGCAGCGGCCATGACATGCGTAACATGCACTGTACATCCCCCGCTCCTGTCTGTTGTGGTGGCTGCCATTACTGTACAAGGCCGCAGGCCATCAGTTCTCCATCTTCTGCATCTCTCCCCCTTCCCCACACCACACACCCCACCCTGGGAACTCACCTCGCCTCGGTATGGCCTCACACTCTGTCTCCACTGCCTCAGCCCAGTGCTGGAAGTGTGTGTTGCTGATGCGAGTTTAGGTTGAATGTCACTTCCGGTCTGATTTTGCCATAACCCAGTAGGCCGCATAAATGTCCTCAGCGGCCACATCTGGCCTGTGGACCATAGTTTGAGGACCCCGGTTTAGACTGCTGATATGTACCTCCAGTGACCATGATGTTTAAGCTAGAAAGTGCCTACATATAGTTCCCTTGGTAGAGACCTATTTAATATAAAATTTACAGAGCTTCAAGGGAGTATGTCACACCCTTTTCTAGCTCTCTCCTCTGTCAAATGACTTAATGAAAATATTTCTAAAACTTTTTCAGCTTTGGGTTTTGTTCTTGAACAAAACTGTCTATACCTAGAATATCTTTTCTCCTCATCGCTTAATTTGAGCCTTTCCTGATTTTCCCAGCTGTTTCCTCCCAATTAATTATGTTGTATTTTGTATATATTTCACATGTCCTTATAAGTGCACATATCTAATAGAACATTAGTTATTTAAGGGAAAGGATTATGTATCCTCAGAATCTAAAACAATAGTTGACATATGCTAGGTGATAATGATATTTGATTGTTGAAAATGGCTACTGATTGATCAGTTGGTACTTATGCATTAAAATTTGTAGACCTTTTGATTCATGGAAGCCAATGAAATGGAAAGTGCATTTATACATAACTCTTCAAGAAAGCTTGTTAATTTTCCTCCTAATCTATTTTAGGCAACTTTAAATTTGAAATTTTACTTTTTGAGGCCCAGTGAAGATGGGTTGAAGTTTCTTATAAATACTTTGCTTTTCTTCACAAGACTGATTGGATCATCTTCTGCTACTTTCAACTTTTCCATTTCTGTGTGCAATATTGGTGGTGATTTATGTATTTCATTCTTGTTTGCCTAACTAAAAGTTCCAATTTCAATAAATAAATTAAATTATCATTCATTCTTAATGCCTCCAGTTCTTTGACTAAAGGCACTGAAATGATTAAAAAAAGAAAATGATTAAAAATGATTTTTTAAAAATGATATTTTAATCCTATCACCTCCTTTATTCTTAGTTATTAATTGTTCTGAAAGACTTAGTTTGAGCAAATTCTATATTGAAGGAATAAGAGGAAGAGTTGGCCACACATACAGTTTATCATTTGGTTATATTCCCTGTAACTGTATGTTTTTAAGCTAAATGGAACTGTTTTCACTCTGGTTTGCTTAGCCTGTTACTGTCATTTGTCCTTTGTTTTGGGAGAAATCTATGACATCAGGAAAGTCATGCCATGATTTGCAAGCTAATCCAATTTAAGGAAGGGAGGCCCGTGCTAAGTCACCAACTTCATTTTCTCCTCTAGAGCTATCTGGGTCCATTGGTAAAATATAGATCAGGACAACAATTGGAAATTACCCTGGATGCAGTAGGAGATCTTCAACCTTTTTAAATTAAGGTCATTCCCAAGTCTCAGTTTGATTGATGTAACACCTATTCAATGATTAAGGTAAGGTAAGGTAAGGTTGTTGTCCTTTGTTCTTGAAGAGAAACAAAAATATTAGAGTCAAATTACAGAGTGTCTGACTGTGGCTGGGCAGACTAATTCAAGCTTGAAATGGTCTGCCAGGAGTCGGACACAAATAGTCCCCATGAACATTTGGGGTGGAATCTCTAACTTTGCACACCTCGTGTTTCTTCTGAGCCAGTTCAATTCTGTTTTGCTCATAGAACACAGCACCTTCTCTGATGAGGGTATGCCATGCTAAGTGGTCCTGTGCCAGTGTTTCCCATGTCATTCTAAAGTTCTTAAGAGACCTTGTCTTGTGTCACTTTTTCTGACCACCATGTGAGCATTTGCCCTGTGTGAGTTCTCCAAAAAATAATTTTTTGGCAAGCGTATATTTGGTATTCAAACAATGTTGACAGCCCAACAGAGTTGTGCTCTCTGCAGTAGTGTTGGAATATTTGGCGGTTTAATTTGAGAAAGGACCTCAGTGACTGGTACTTTAACCTGCCAGGTGATCTTCAGAATCTTCCAGGCAATTCAAATGGAAGCAATTCCATTTCCTGGCATGAAACTGGTATACTGTCCAGGTTTCACAGGCATACAATAATGAAGTCAGCACAAGGGCTCTGTAGAAGCACAGAATGGCCTTTTTTACTTAGTTAAAAACAAACAAAATAATCAGTCTTCGAGGGGAAGACTCTCAAGGTTTCTGGCCAAAACAGATCTTATATAGCCCATTAGACCCTGCAGGAATACACTGCAAGAATACTATTTATTCTACCCCACTCACCTCTGATTCCCCCTCCTTCGTCTTCCCTAATGATACATATCCCATTCACCTAGGCAGGAGGCTGAAATAAATGTTACATAAAATCCAGATGTGATAGCTATAGGTAAGGAGCTTTCTAAGTATCCAGTCTGTGAGTCCAGTACTCAAAGGGCCACATGTGAAACCAAATGAATCTTTACTCTTGACCTGGCAGAGACAAAGAATTACTCACCAAGCTGCACAGCTGATACTGTATCAAACTTCATTGAACATTACAAGTGGAAAGTGTCTGTAACACAACTATAAATTATTTTGTTTTTATTGGGCTAGCTTTTCAGCCCCTAGAGTGCCATAAAAGTTCTCTCACTAAGCTTTAAAGGAAAAGAATCTGGAACTGGTCTGTGATTTAAACTTTATTGAGCCCCCAGTGATGGGGATGTTATATAATTGGGCTTCTCTGAGCATGCTCACTTTGTTTAATATGGGAACCTATTTCATCCCCACCATTTGATTTGGGGTAGCTTCCTTTGATTGACTACCTTGATTTTTTTTAAGTGAACTCTTTTCCCCTAATTGAAATTGAACCAGAAAGAACGGAAAGTTTACCCTGTTTAACTTTCTTTTACCTGGTTCATAAAATGACTCTGGGAGTATTTGTCTCTATTTTGTGTTGTCAACAATTTCAGGTGTTGGAGGTGTTTGCTATAGACCCAGGAGTTTGAGCTATGATGATCATGAGGGAAAGATTGGAGGTGGGATGGTGCAGCTATCTATCCTGGCAGAAAACACCTGAGAAATCAGGGCTGCCAAGGACTCAAGCCCGAGATAGGTTTAGACTCAGAATTAGGACTGTGTTCCTTAGGAACTAACTTAATCTCTTTTTTCCTCCTCAAAGACTGAGTTGGTGCAAGATAGAAGCTGAATTATGCTTCCCTATGTTGAGGGAGTGATTTTGTATATTTCTGATTATACTTTCTGAAATAAATATTCCTTTGTAAAAACTATAGTTTTAAAGTAATTTTATAAATATAATACAACTGAGTTTTCAGAGATCTTTACTCCTGAGGTCTTTAGGAGGTTTTGAAAGAATAGTGTAACTGATGAAAATTCCTTGAAGACATCCAGTGTTTCATTTTTGCCTTTGTCTCCCAAAAGGCTGGTACAATGTCTGGCATAGAGTAAGAGTTTAATTAATATTTGTTGATCATTAGATAGCATAAATAGCATCAACTCAAAGAAACAACATTCAATTAAGTTATTGGTCATTTGGGGCATACTTATTTAAAAGATGAAATGGAAGATGGTATACCATGGGTGAAAGGGATCCAAAATAAATCTAACTAGCTTCCCACAATTCTGACTCTGATGAATGCCAGAAAAATTTCAAGTGCTTTAAAATAGCTCCAACATGGGGATTGTTTCATCCCAGTGATACCAAAACCTCCTCTTTTGTGTCAGAAATTTAAATAAAGATCTGTCCAGAGCTACTGAGATGCTCAAAACTTAGCAACAAAAGCTGAGACAAAACCACAACCCCATCCAATAAGAATTCTGGAAAAAATTGGCAAGTTATCTTGTTCTTTTGTTCATGGAGTTTCCATAAGAGCAAGGAAATGAACCACTTTCCAGCTCTCTTTATTCTTCCATGGCCCCTCTGTGGAATAATAATGAGACAAGGGCCCAGAAACATTCTTTTAAATTTTCTTATTTTGGGGTCCACACAAAGAAAGGCTATGAACTCCCTCTGTCCTCATTTGTTCTTTTTATTTATTTTTAAATATTAGTTTTACATTTGTAAATCATTAAGATAATCATTAATTATAATCTACCTTAATTGATTGTATAATATTTTTTATTATTTAATCCAAAAATTATCTACTGAAATTAGTAGTAATATTATGTCTTCTTTCCATGTACTGTTACATCAATATGGTCTTTCATTTTTTTCTTTCTAATTTATTTTTTTTAACTTTAAGCTTTACAATCACAAAAAGATGCAGAAGTTCAAATATATGAAGAACAAAAGAAAGAATGTATGTGAAACTAGAACCTTTTATTATAGTTTGTTTTTTAAAATATATTTTAAATTTAATAAGTTCTAACAAAATGTTCCTATTTTGTTCCCTTCTGGGGAACAATTTTTTCTCCTGATTTTTTTTTTTTTGTTTTCTTCATGCTCCTTTTTTCTTTTTTTTTTTTTTTAAATCTCTGCCCTTTCTTTTTAACTTACTACTGCCCTCAGTAGAGCTCTGTCATGTTAAAAAATAAAATAACATGGGCTTTTACTTTTAGAGAAAAGAAATACTTATTTAAGTACCTATAAGAAGTGTGAATGAAAAGCACTATCTCTCCCCTTAAAAATCTAAAGAAATAAAAACTATAGTTACAATGAAATTATTATACCTGAGGCTAATGTAATTTGGGGAAGGAAAGAGGAATACTGCAATAGCAGCAGCAACATTGAGTTCAGCAGCCACTAAATGTAGTGGGATTTTGTTCATATCCATAACATAGCTTATGCAGGAGGTTCCAACACCTTCCACTTCATCAAGTGGCATGATGATAATTTAAAAAGAGCATTCAGAGCATATATTCATTCATCCACCAGAAATTTGGACTCCTACTTTGGACCCCCAAGTTCTGAGAGATGAGCTTTCATCTTAAATTAATGAGATCTGGACCCCATGGCACTTGGTCCCACAGCTTCTGCTCTGCTCACTTACCCTTCTGCCAAGTTTCTAGGGTCACCTGGCTGGTGGCTCACCCCTGCTTTGAATCCCTCTCCGGAGTCAGAAAGGACAGCTTACTCATCTCAGTTTTTTGATTCCTGCCATGGTCATGGGCCTTTGGACTGAATCTGTGATCTTGGGCTAGAAAAATTGCTCATTGTAGATTCTCTTTGGATTTTCCAGTCTCAACTCTGTATGGCACTCTTCTTAGATCTTTATTGGAGTGGTGGGGAGAGCTAGGAGCCGCTACCTCCAACTCTACCCTTTTTGCTCATTGTCACAATAACTTTCAAATTTTCCTTCCTACCTCAAGTCTCTCTCCATTCTTAAGTCATCCTCCATTCAATGCCAAAGTGACTTTTCTAAAGCATAGAAATGAGTCTGTCACTCCCCTGTTCTCAAGGCTCCAGAGGTTTCCTCCATAACCTCCAAGATCAGATATAAAATCCTTTGTCATTTAAAACTCCTCATGACCTAACTTTCCTAACTTTCCAATTTTCTTACACTTGACTTTTTTCCATGAACTCTAAGATCTAGAAACACTAGCCTACTTGCAAATCCTTGAACAGAACACTCTATATTTCCATGCATTAGTTTTCATACTATACTTAGAATGTTCCTCATCCTCTTTTCCGATTTTTCTTTCAAGACTCAGATCAAATTCCACCTACTCCAGGACCTTATCTTCTCTGTGAGAAGATGCCTGCCATCTATTCTTTTATATATTTTGCATCTACTTAGTTGTGTGACATATTGTCTTCCCCAATAAGTAAGAATTCATAAGCAAAAAAGATTCAGAGAGTTTCTATTACATAAATTTTTAAAGATTCTACAAAAAAAAATCTAAATACTCTGCATTAGGTATAAATGTGTGCATACATGCATATATATATATATACACATACATACATACATATACACACAAAAATGTTAGCTCTGTGTATATGTGTGTTTGTTTGGGGGGGTGCACAGAGAGAGAGAGAGAGAGAGAGAGAGAGAGAGAGAGAGAGAGAGTAGATAAATGGAAAAAAAGGATTTTTTTTCCTTTAATATCTCCATTACTTAGAAGAGCACCTGGTACCGAGCAGTGTTTAATAAGTATTTGTTGGCTTAATTTATATCTACTTTGTATATATTTTCTCTTTAAAATAGAGCATATTCTCCTTTAAAATAGAAGAACCTTCTTAAGGTTTCATTTTGTTTCCCACACAGCTCTGGAAAGTATCTAATAAATGTGTCTTTTGAATGTTGAATAAATGAAACTTTATACTTATATTATCCTGACTTTTATGACAATATATACACAACTAAATGTATAGCACACAGAAGCAAACTAATGATCTCTACTTATGTACCCCTGACCCTATGCTTCAAGATCCTATGAACTCTCATGGGGCAGGGTACAATACTGGGAGCACCTGAGTGATGGAGGGAACTAAAAGAAGTTTGCATGGGTCTAGAGTGAAACTGTATTACTTGAAGCAGGAATGCAAAATAGATGATATCATATCTCATCAAGCAGAGCTGGACTAACAGATTTCAGAAGCAAAACTATAGCTGTGGAGGCTTCTGCTCTTGGCTCTTTTTCACCTGTAAAGATTCATTCTCAAAATGTAACTGCCCTACAAAGTACAAGTGACAGTTCTACAGTGAGCACCATCACTCTGGAAGTAATTACATATGAATGTGTCTGCCACTGTGATGGGAGGTGTAAACACCCTGTAATCAATTGCCTTTCCTTTTTCTCTTCTACACCTTTAATGTTAGGAGATTTGGTCAAGCCAATAGCAACATTTCTCTAATCCATCTTCCTGAAGCATTTGAGATGACTGCATCTACAAGTCAAGGGCAGCATCAAACAAAACAAAACCAACAATCAATGTCTTCACCCAACCTGCTCAATTCCACATCTTTAAATTTATGGAAACATCTCTTCAGACACGTTCACAAGCTGAATAACCACATGTTGAGAATCTGAGAAAACTGTACTCATATAAATATGAAGAAATTATATACATATATATTTCAAAAGAGTAAATTCAATTCAGTATTTAACCCAATTGGAATTTCCAAATATAAGACCAAAGAGAAGTGATATTAATTTAATTCAACATAAAAAAAATGTACTAAATATGTCTTAGTATTTATAAATAACTAGAAAACTCTACCTTATAAATGAAAGAGTAGATTTTTCTCTTGATCTGGAAATGGGAAAGGGATATGGAATAGAGACTAATTTTTTCATTTTATAAACTTTTGTGTCTATTTATACAGACAGTGGAAGAAATATCATGAAATTTTGGTAGTAAATCTTCAATGTGACTCAGCAAAATTTATTTAATATCTATGTAATCTAAATAAATTTTAAAACATTAAGATATCACTGATCTCATAAGAACTAAATTATTTACTCTGAGTCTTTGAATTTGACAGAGCATTTAAATTGTTATATCTTAAATAATGTGAGCCAGATTAAAGACAGCTGAATTGGAACCTTCCTAGAACGCAAGCATAAGTCTTATATAACATTTGGTAAAAACTAGGTTTTCCCATTACTTCCCCATTCAACAAAATGTTAAATTTCATTAGCTACCTTGCTTTCCTTAATTCCAAAGACTTCTGAAGTACATGACTTCGTGAATAATTTTCAAATGTTGTTTTATTCTACACATGTCAAATAGCTTAATCATTGAAGAGGCAAACATCTAAAAAGCCAAATAAGGTAAGTTGAATATTTGGAATATAAGAACCAGAGCTCAATCTTACTATTATCATTTTTTTTGCTATTTTTGTAAATTTAAAAAAAAACCTTTATCAATCATTATAACCTACAACCAAGACTGTCAATCAATATTTTTAGAGCACAGAACATGGTATTAAGCTTAAAGTGGGGTACTAACTTCACTCAGGTAAGCAAATATTTTACAACTGTCACAATATTGAAACCTTCTAAAAATAGGAATTTCATAACAAAGAAAGGAAAGTTAGCTATCCTTAGTAATTAATCCATTTACCTCTGAATGCAAGAAGTATTACAAGCTATTGTGTATGAATGAACACATCTTTTTGCTCTATTTTGAATGCTCTAGTACTTTGGAATTTCTATAGATTGTGTATGTGTCAACTCATGCTTTGATTCAGAGTAACTTCTCATGTTTTAGAATTCATTTTCATTGAACATAAACTATAAATAGGAGTAAATAAATGAGGTGGGGAAAAACAACGTGAGGTTTTGTTTTGTCTTATTTTTCCTGGTTAAATGCTATGATTTTTTCACAATGTAGTTTGACATTTTATCTGTAATTTATGCTCATAGAGAGTTGCCTAAAGTGCCTGAGAATTTAAATGTTAAATTAATAAGGTGACAATAAATTGATAAAATTTCAGAATTTATCATTCTTTTTTTTGTATTACATCTTTTTATTAACAGAATTTATCATTCTTTACAAGAAAATTACAAAATTCATAATCATATTATGATACTTAATGCTTTGTGTTTTTTATTTGTGTTTTGTTTCTTAATAGAACATCACAATTTAAAAAAAATTTCATTAGCTGGATTTAGAATGATTTAATTCTTGACAAGTCTGGAAAGTAAACTTTTATTAAAAATTGTCTAAGTGACGATTTGATCTAGTGATAAGTGATAGGCCTCGATTTAGTTTTAAATTGCAAGAAGACGTTGGGGACAACTTATATATTAATATAATTAATATATTAATAGTAATATAATAATATTAATATATTATATAGTAATTGTAATAATAATATAATATTAATAATATGATAATAGAAGAAGAATGGTATCCATTCAAGATTTAGAATTAGCAGTTGTTGCTTGTATAACCAGAAGTTCATCTGCAATGATTTACTTGAGTTTATAGAGATCAATTGAGACTGACTAACAAATTAAGTACCTATTCTTTCTAAGGAAGGAGAAAAGAACATGTGATACTCAATGCTAGTCCATCCAGTATATACAGGAGATGCTTGGAAGGAGACAGAGATCCAATTTCCCTGTTCCACTAATCCTGCCACCCACATAGCCTTCCTGCAAGTCTGGAGCATCCAGAGCCCACATCAGACATCATATTTGCTAAAGGCTAAATGGAGAAGCAGAAGGGCAAGGCCAGCAGAAGCTGGAGAGAGCAGATGCTGTGATCCAGAGTGAATGGAAAGCCAGCACTGCATAAAGCCAAGCCAAGTATAATGTTAATTAGTGAGACACAGACAGGATAGATATATGGCAGATTAACAAGCACTTAAGGGCCTGGACATCCTTTCTCTCTTCCTATTGTTAGAAATATACTCTTGATATTGAAAATCAGATATAGAGGGAAATTTATTAAAGAAGAATCTTAAGGAATCATCTAAACATTTCTGGCCAGAAGCTGGCTCTGCTCCCTTTCCCAAGGCTGAGCACAGAAATGGGAGAAGCTTTATACTGGTTAGCTTGGTGCAGCCCTTCCCTTCATAGAATGGATTGGTGTTCCTTCCAAAGTTACAATTTTTGTGATATGCCCACTGTATGTTTCCCCCAAAATAAGGTGGAGGAATTCTAAAGAGGAAGAGCTGAGTGAAGCAAGTGGGGCCCATAAGTTTAATACTGGGGAGGGGGTAAGGAGGGTAAGAAAAAGAAAAGCATAACCTGGGGATAATAAGATGGCAGGAAATACAGAATTAGTAATTTTAATCGTAAATA
This sequence comes from Antechinus flavipes, assembly GCF_016432865.1. Taxonomy (NCBI): domain Eukaryota; kingdom Metazoa; phylum Chordata; class Mammalia; order Dasyuromorphia; family Dasyuridae; genus Antechinus; species Antechinus flavipes. The sequence continues at coordinate 159,473,966 of NC_067403.1, read as the reverse complement.
TAAATGGGATGAACTCTCCCACAAAGCAGAGGCGGATAGCAGACTGGATCAAAAGCCAGAATCCTGCAATATGTTGTTTACAGGAAACACATTTAAAACAGGGAGATACATACAGAGTAAAGGTAAAAGGCTGAAGCAGAATCTATTATGCTTCAGATAAAGTCAAAAAAGCCGGGGCAGTCGTCCTGATCTCAGATCAAGCAAAAGCAAAATTTGATCTAATTAAAAGAGATAAGGAAGGAAACTATATATTGCTAAAGAGTAGCATAGACAATGAAGCAATATCAATATTAAGCCTATATGCACCAAGTGGTATGTCATCTAACTTCCTAAAGGAGAAGTTAAGAGAGTTGCAACAAGAAATAAACAGCAAAACTATAATAGTGGGAGATCTCAACCTTGCACTCTCAGAACTAGATAAATCAAACCACAAAACAAATAAGAAAGACATTAAAGAGGTAACTAGAATATTAGAAAAGTTAGGTATGATAACTCTTTGGAGAAAACTGAATGAAGGATATACTTTCTTCTCAGCAGTTTGTGGAACCTATACAAAAATTGACCATATATGAGAACATAAAGACCTCAAAATTAAATGCAGAAAGGCAGAAATAGTAAATGCATTCTTTTCAGATCACGATGCAATAAAAACTACATTCAACAAAAAGCTAAGGATAAATAGACCAAAAAGTAATTGGAAACTAAATAATCTTATCCTAAAGAATGAATGGATGAAATAGCAAATCATAGACAAAATAATTTCACCCAAGAGAATGACAACAATGAGACAACATACCAAAATTTGTGAGATGCAGCCAAAGCGATAATAAGGGGAGATTTTATATCGTTAGAGGCTTACTTGAATAAAATAAAGAGAAGATCAATGAATTGGGCTTGCGACTTAAAAAGCTAGAAAAAGACCAAATTAAAACCCCCCAATCAAATACTAAATTTGAAACTCTAAAATTAAAAGAAGTTGATAAAATTGAAAGTAAAAAACTATTGAATTAATAAATAAAACTGAGAATTGGTTTTATGAAAAAAAAACAATAAAATAGATAAACCTTTGGTAAATCTGATTAGAAAAAGGAAAGAGCAAAATCAAATTGTTAGTCTTAAAAATGAAAAGGGAGAACTTTCCACTAATGAAGAGGAAATTAGAGCAATAATTAGGAGTTATTTTGCTCAATTTTATGCCAATAAATTTGATAATCTAAGTGAAATGGATGACTACCTTCAAAAATATAGGTTTCCTAGATTAACAGAGGAGGAAATAAATTGACTAAATAGTCCCATTTTAGAAAAAGAAATAGAACAAGCTATTAATCAACTCCCTAAGAAAAAATCCTCAGGACCAGATGGATTTACATTTTACATCTACAAACATTTAAAGGACAATTAGTTCCAATGCTATATAAACTATTTGAAAAAGTAAGGAAAGAAGGAGTCCTACTAAATTCCTTTTATGACACAGACATGGTATTGATACCTAAACCAGGTAGGTTGAAAAACAGAGAAAGAAAATTATAGATCAATCTTCCTAATGAATATTGATGTTAAAATCTTAAATAAAATATTAGCAAAAAGATTACAGAAAATCATCCCCAAGATAATACACCATGACCAAGTAGGTTTATACCATGTTTCCCCCCAAATAAGTATAAGCATGTTCCCCCTCCCTTGTCATACACCCTATGTTCAAAAATGGTGGAAAATTCCTCCTATGGGGTGTGTTGTTTAATATTTAATTAATGTATTAAGCAAGTTCAGTAGCAATTATGTCAAATCAGGTCACTGACTCCAACTAGTTTGGGCTGGATCAACTATTATCTCAAGTTTGTGATTTTCTCAAAACCATAAGACTCTCTGATTGGCTGAATCTACCTGTGCCTTCCTACCTCCTCCCCCCCTCCTTCCTTGTTCTGTCGAATTTTAATCTTCCTTAACCTCTCCCATTCTGAAAACTTCTTGGTCAATGGTTCCCACTGTTCCTATACTACCTCAAAGCTTGCAACACTATGAAAACCCAACTTTTCAGCATTTCTCACACTATAATCCTCACACTGGGTTCCCAAGGTCTGCTTCTCTCCATAGGTGAAATCTAGATTACCTTGTGTCATGCTATTTAAAATTTCTTCCTCCTTTGGATATCATTATCTGAGTCTGTCTAAAGAGGGTGCCTCTGTTCCCTGCTGAATGATATAGTGTCTCCTTCTGGTCTAAGAACTCCCTTTCTAGACTACATGGGGATGTGAGAGACAGAGGAATGAAAAAGAAAGAAAGTCCCTCCTTCTTGCCCACCTCCAACCCTGCAGCAGTCTTCTCCACAGGTAGATTCTGACTTGCAATCTCTCCCACTCTCTGACAAACTCTCAAATTTACCCATGGTTTGTTGAACCCTAAATAAAAAATCACATCCTTCCATGCCATTAGGACTGGAAATTGAGTTTAAAAAACAAAACAAAACAAAACCTTGAAGCTCTGACCACCTTTACGTATTATTGTGTCATATAAGCTCCAAGTAATTATCTCCATCCTTGCTAGGATAATTGCCCCTCCTTTTGAGTATTGCCCTCTCCCCTGGCTATCTTCTATCCTCAATCTTCTTATCTTGACCCCTATCCTATCAGGATTAAGTTATGATCCTTTCCTAGAATTATAGCTTGTCTGTCTTCCCAGTGTCCCTGCCCCCCCCCATCTACCTTTGTTTCCCCTATAAGGTTACACACTCAGTTCTGTTTGCAAACTCTAGTTAGCTAAAACTCTATATAATTTCCCTGCCTTGGTTTATCTGCCCCGAATGTTTTGGACAAGAGTCCCATCTGGTCAGCTAACTTATACTCCACATTAAAAATTAAAAACCAGTCTCTTGCTTGCCTCAGTTTCTCTGATATTACAAATTTAACTGTTTAAATCCTCTACATACTTCAGCTGATTTGTTTTAACTTTTTCTATTTTGTTTGCTCAATCATGTGCCATTCCCCTTTGACCCCGATAAAAAAGGTATCTCAGAAAGGGATCAAGCTATAGATTCATCTTACTGGAACATTAAAACTTCATCATGAGTGATTACATTTGAGAAGTTTTTGGCCTAGCCAAAGGATGCACTGAACAGTTTGAAAATAAAAAGTATTTTATCTGTCATTCTTTTGACAGAAATTGGTATAAATATAATATTAATTTTACTTTTATTTGTGGTTTGGAATGGAAGATCTTATCTGTTATTTCACTGGTATAGGGAATTGGCCTATAAGAAAATTTCTAAAGCAAATCAGTACCTGCTCCCTAACTTATACCGTTAGTGAGATAAACAGGGCATTAAAGAGTTAAGTCACTTGCCCAGGATCATACAACTAGCAGGTGTCAGAGGTAAGATTTGAATTCAGATTTTGAGCCCAATTCTTTGTCAACCAGGGAATGATGTTGCTTTGAGTTAATTCTATCTTCGATCTAACAATCAATGAACTAGCATTAATTAAACTTTTCCTGTGTGACAGACATTGTACTAGCTTTTGGGTAAAGGCAAAAATGGCTGTACTGCATCAATAAGACCTCCTAAATACCTCAGAAGTAAAGAATTATGAAAATTTGTTTTTATAAAGTTGCTTTAAAACTGTAGTTTTATGAAGGAATATTTACTTCAGAATGTATAATCACAAATATATAAAATTTCTCCCCCAACATGTAATGTCTATTCATTTGTGAATAGAAAAGGTACCATTGTAGATAGAATGCCCAAGCTCAACAGTTGGGGTTTTGTTTGGTTTTGTTTGTTTTTTAATTCACACCACCCGGAAAGCAGGAGTTGCTATCTTTGTATCTCCAGGACACCTTAATTCATGTACAACAGGATAGGAAAAATGAGAGTCTATGGACAAGGAATATTTCATAAACTATATTTTCAAATACTACTGATGGTTGGCTTTGCTAAAGTGTTTTTTATTCTTTTTGAAATCTTTTTACATGGCTGGATCACATAGTAGGAGAAGGGAAAAAATTTATTTGGAGATGAATATGATTGTAAGAGCAAAATGACCAACACAAATAAGAAAGAATTTTTTAAAGCAAGTCTATTTACAACATTTGAGACTAGAACCAGATATCTAACTCTTATTAACCTGAAAATTTGTTTTACGTATATATTTCCCAAGTCAACTAATTAATGAAAAATGTGTATGATAGATAATTTTGGGTTTTTTTTTTCAGAAGTACAACTTTTTTATTATATTGTGTTATGGACATGTTTGTTTTATTCCACAAACTAATATTAAATAAATTTTTAAGTCAGCAAAATTTAAAATTCCCAGTTTAATGGAAAATTACTCAAATGCAAATAGAGTTTAATCAATTACTAAAATACTCAGATTTAGCTCTGCTGAGCCTAATTTCAAATACTAGTTACAAAGTCCAAGGAAAGCCTTGAGGCAGTCCAAAGTCCTACGTGCCCTACAAATTATTTGAGTTTTCCTTAACGTCGTAGAAATGGGTATTATTTTAGCGTTACTCTTTTTTTTTTTTTTTTTTTAATCAACGGACAAAGTATCAG